>NC_089494.1:170205684-170518184 GCF_036850765.1 Saccopteryx bilineata
TAGAAGAGAGAATTAGTGACAAAGAAGACAGGCAACTAGAGGCACAACAGAGAGAAGAGGAAAGAGACTCACAAATTTAAAAAAAAAGAGAAAGCCCTAAGGAATTGTCTGACTCCATCAAAAAGAGCAATGTAAGAATAATAGGTATATCAGAAGGAGAAGAGAGAAAAAATGGAATGGAGAACATATTCAAACAAATAATAGATGAGAACTTCCCAAGCCTGTGGAAAGAACTAAAGCCTCAAATTCAAGAAGCAAACAGAACACCGAGTTATCTTAACCCCAACAAACCTACTACAATGCACATCATAATGAAACTGGCACAAACCAATGACAAAGAAAAAATTCTCAAGGCAGCAAAGAAAAAGAAGAATACAACATATAAAGGAAGGCCCATTAGATTATCATCAGATTTCTCAGCAGAAACTCTACAAGCTAAAAGAGAGTGGACTCCAATATTTAAAGTTCTGAAAGAAAGGAACTACCAGCCAAGAATACTATACCCATCAAAGCTATCCTTCAAATACAAAGGAGAAATAAAAACATTCACAGATAAAGAAAAGATGAAGAAATTTATCACCATAAAACTCCCACTTCAGGAATTTCTAAAGGGGATTTTCTGAACAGATACAAAGAACAAAACAAAACAGAACCACAAGTAAAAGCTCCACTAAGAACACAATAATATCAAATTTAAACTATAATGACAAAAACAAAAAAGGAGAGAGGATGAAGATTAACAGTAGCAAAGGAAGATGGAGTGCAGAAGCACTCATGAGATAGTGTACAACAATGAATATGATAGGTACCCTTTCCATTACTTAATGGTAACCACCCCTGAAAAAAGCAACACAGAAGCACATGACTTGAAAAAAGAAGTAACAAAAAAAAGAAGTATGGAATACAACCAAACAAAAACAAATGATAGAAAAACAAAAGAGAAGAATCAAACAAGATACAAAACTAACAGAAAGCAATATATAAAATGGCAATAGGAAACCCTCAAGTGTCAATAATTACACTAAATGTAAATGAATTGGAATCATCAATAATAAGACACAGAGTAGCAGAATGGATTAAAAAAAGAAAATCCAACTGTATGCTGCCTACAAGAAACACATCTGAGCAACAAGGATAAAAACAAATTCAAAATAAAAGGATAGAAAACAATATTCCAAACAAATAACATCCAAAAAAAGCAGGTATAGCAATACTCATATCTAATAATGCTGACTATAAAACAGCAAAAGTAATCAAAGACAAAAATGGTCATTTCATAATGATTAAGGGGACACTGAATCAAGAAGACATAACACTTCTTAATATATATGCACCAAACCAAGGAGCACCAAAATATATAAGACAGCTACTGACTGACCTAAAAACAAAAACTGACAAAAATACAATCACACTTGGAGACCTCAATACACCGCTAATGGCTCTAGATCATTCATCCAAACAAAAAATCAATAAAGATTCCCTGGCTGGTTTGCTCAGTGGTAGAGCGTCGGCCTGGCATGCGGAAGTCCCGGGTTTGATTCCCAGCCAGGGCACACAGGAGAGGTGCCCATCTGCTTCTCCACTCCTCCCCCTCTCCTTCCTCTCTGTCTCTCTCTTCCCCTCCTGCAGCCAAAGCTCCATTGGAGCAAAGATTGCCCGGGCACTAGGGATGGCTTCTTGGCCTCTGCCCCAGGCGCTACAGTGGCTCTGGTCACGACAGAGCGACTCCCCGGATGGGCAGAGCATCGCCCCCTGGTGGGCATGCCGGGTGGATCCCGGTCAGGCACATGCAGGAGTCTGTCTGACTGCCTCCCTGTTTCCAGCTTCAGAAAAATACAAAAAAAAACACAAAAAAAACCAAGATTCTTAACAAGATACTTGTAAATGTCTTTTGTTTTTATGATATGGCTTTAAAAAACAACAAATAACATGAGAAAAAGCATTTTATTTGGTTGATGATATGCATGCTTCTGTAAATAGAAAATAAATTTTTGTAGATAGTCAAAAAAAAAATCAATAAAGAAATATTGGCCTTAAATGAAACACTAGAACAATTGGATATGATAGAAATCTAAAGGACATTTCATCCCAAGTGCCAGATTATACATTTTTCTATACTGTACATGGAACATTTTCAAGAATTGATCATATGTTGGGACACAAAAATAAAATCAGCAAATTCAGAAAAATTGAAATTATATCAAGCATATTTTCTGACCATAAAGCCTTGAAACTAGAATTCAACTGCAAAAAAAAGAGGTAAAAAAAACCCCACAAAAATATAGAAATTAAACAACAGACTTTTAAAAAATGAGTGGGTCAAAGAAGAAATAAGTGCAGAGATCAAAAGATACATACAGACAAAAATAACACAACATATCAGAATCTCTGGGACGCAGCAAAAGCAGTAATAAGAGGAAAGTTCATATCACTACAGGCCTATATGAACAAACAAGAGAGAGCCCAAGTAAACCACTTAACTACACATCTTAAGGAACTAGAAAAAGAAAAAGACAACCCAAAACCAGCAGAAGAAAGGAAATAATAAAAATCAGAGCAGAAATAAATAAAAAGAGAACAGAAAAACTATAGAAAAAAATTAATAAAACAAGGAGCTGGTTCTTTAAAAAGATCAACAAAATTGACAAACCCTGGCAAGACTCACCAAGGAAAAGAGAGAAAGGACTCATATAAACAAAATCCAAAATAAAAGAGGAGAAATCACCACAGACATCATAGATATACAAAGAATTATTGTAGAATACTATGAAAAACTATATGCCACCAAATTTAACAATATAGAAAAAATTGATAAATTCTTAGAACAATACAACCTTCCTAGACTGAGTCATGAAGAAGCAAGAAAGCCTAAGCAAACCCATAAGCAGGGAGGAAATAGAAAAAAACTATTAAAAACCTCCCCCAAAATAAAAGTCCAGGGCCAGACGACTATACTAGTGAATTCTATCAAACAATCAAAGAAGACTTGGTTCCTATTCTACTTGGTTCCTTCACTTCCAAAAAAGTGAAGAAGAAGCAATACTTCCAAACATATTTTATGAGGCCAACAGAACCCTCATACTGAAACCTGGCAAGGATGGCACAAAAAAAGAAAACTACAGACCAATATCTCTAATGAATACAGATGCTAAAATACAAAACAAAATACTAGCAAATCGAATACAACAACATATTAAAAAAATAATACATCATGATCAAGTGGGATTCAACCCAGAATCAAAAGAATGGTTCAACATATGTAAAATGGTTAACGTAATACATCATATCAACAAAACAAAGAACAAACACTACAGGATCTTATCAATAGATGCAGAAAAGGCATTTGATAAAATACAATACAATTTTATGTATAAGACTCTAAACAAAATGGGTATAGAAGGAAAATATCTCAACATAATAAAGGCCATTATGATAAACCATCATCTAACATCATATTAAATGGCATAAAACTGAGGGCTTTTCCCCTTAAATCAGGAAAAAGACAGGGTTTCCCACTCTCTCCACTCTTATTTAATGTGGTGCTGAAAGTTCTAGCCAGAGCAATAAGATAAGAAAAAGAAATAAAAGGCATTTACATTGGAAAAGAAGAAGGAAAGGTATCACTGTTTGCAGATGATACGATCCTATACATTGAAAACCCCAAAGACTCCACAAAAAGATTACTAGAAACAATAAACCAATATAGCAAGGTCACAGGATACACAATTAATATACAAAAATCCACTGCCTTCCTATATGCCAACAACGAAACATGAGAAAATGAACTCAAAAAAATAAGCCCCTTCATGGTTGCAACAACAACAAAATAATACCTAGGAATAAACATAACAAAGAATGTAAAGGACCTATATAATGAAAACTACAAAGCATTGTTAAGGGAAATCAAAAAAGATACAATGAAATGGAAAAATATTCCTTGTTCTTGGATAGGAAGAATAAATATAGTCAAAATGACCATATTACCCAAAGCAATATACAAATTCAATGCAATTCCCATCAAAATTCCAATGACATTTTTTAAAGAAATGGAACAAATAATCATCAGATTTATATGGAACTATAAAAAACCCCAAATAGCCAAAGCAATCCTAAGGAAAAAGAATGAAGCTGGGGGCATTACAATACCTGACTTCAAATTATAGAGCCACGATAATCAAATCAGCATTGTATTGGCAGAAAAATAGACACTCAGACCAATGAAACAGAATAGAAAGCCCAGAAATAAAACCACATGTATATGGTCAAATAATTTTTGAAAAAGGGGCCAACAACACACAATAGAGAAAAGAAAGCCTCTTCAATAAATGGTGCTGGGAAAACTGGAAAGCCACATGTAAAAGAATGAAACTTGACTACAGTTTGTCCCCTTGTACTAAAATTAATTCAAATGGATTAAAGACCTAAATATAAGACCTGAAACAATAAAGTACATAGAAGAAAACATAGGTACTAAACTCATGGACCTTGGTTATAAAGAGCATTTTATTAATTTGACTCCAAAGGCAAAGGTAGTGAAGGCAAAGATAAATGAATGAGATCACATCAGACTAAGAAGTTTTTGCACAGCAAGAGAAATTGACAACAAAACAAACAGACAGCCAACTAAATGGGAGATGATATTTTCAAATAACAGCTCAAATAAGGGCCTAATATCCAAAATATACAATGAACTCATAAAACTCAACAACAAACAATCCAATAAAAAAAATGGGAAGAGGACATGACCAGATAACTTCTCTCAGAAAGAAATATAAATGGCCAACAGATATATGAAAAGATGCTCATCTTCATTAGTTATTAGAGAAATGCAAATCAAAACTACAATGAGATACCACCTCATGCCTGTTAGATTAGCTATTATCAACAAAACAGGTAATCACAAGTGTTGAAAAGGCTGTGGAGAAAAAGGAACCCTCATCCACTGTTGGTGGGAATGTACAACCATTATGGAAGAAACTATGGTGGTTCCTCAAAAAACTAAAAATAAAACTACCATATGACCCAGAAATCCCTCTACTGGGTATATACCCCCAAAACTCAGAAACATTGGTACATAAAGACACATGCAGCCCCATGTTCATTGCAGCATGTTCACAGTGACCAAGACATGGAAACAACCAAAAAGCCCTTTAATAGATGACCAGATAAAGAATATGTGGTACATATATACTATGGAATACTATTCAGCCATAAGAAATGATGACATCAGATCATTTACAACAACATGGATGGACCTTGATAACATTATACTGAGTCAAATAAGTAAATCAGAAAAAACTAATAACTGTATGATTCCATACATAGGTGGGACATAAAAATGAAACTTAGAGACATGGACAAGAGTGTGGTGGTTATAGGGGGGGACGGAAGAAGTGGGGGGACGGGAGGGGCACAAAGAAAACCAGATAGAAGGTGATGGAAGACAATTTGACTTTGGGTGATGGGTATGCAACATAATTAAATATAAAAATAATCTGGAGATGTTTTCTCTGAACATATGTACCCTGATTTATTAATGTCACCCTATTAAAATTAATTAAAAAATACATGTGAGAGAATAACTATTAAGAAAAGTAGAAACACAATTTTGGGGTTTTAAGGCATTATTTCCTGCAGAAGTCTTCAGATGATGCTTCACTTTTTTCAAGGTTCTGTGAAATGGGGATTGCAGGGGAGCCATACATTCATTCAGTCATGGACCTGTCTACTGAGTACTAACTATATCCCAGGCATTGTCCTAGTACTGGAGATATCACACCCAAAAAAGAACAAAAATATCTCAACCTTTATGGATTTACTTTTGATGGGGAGCAGGGCAGTCTATGAAAGTAGTATTACAGCCATTGTGTGACATACACTATATGAACTCCATTTTACAAGTGAAGCCAGTGGGGTTGAAGACAGCAGTGACTCACCCAAGGCACACAACTAGCTGGGCAGCCTGAAAGCTGGGCCATAACAGCGAATCATCTAGGCCAGAGGTCGGGAACCTTTTTAGCTAAGAGAGCCATGAACGCCACATATTTTAAAATGTAATTCCATGAGAGCCATACAACGACCTGTGTACATTACGCATTATCCAATAAAAATTTGGTGTTGTCCTGGAGGACAGCTGTGATTGGCTCCAGCCACCCACAACCATGAACATGAGTGGTAGAAAAATGAATGGATTGAGCCCTGGCCGGTTGGCTCAGTGGTAGAGCATCGGCCTGGCGTGCAGGAGTCCCAGGTTCAATTCCCGGCCAGGGTACACAGGAGAAGCGCCCATCTGCTTCTCCACCCCTCCCCCTCTCCTTCCTCTCTGTCTCTCTCTTCCCCTCCCACAGCCAAGGCTCCACTGGAGCAAAGTTTCCCCGGGCGCTAAGGATGGCTCTGTGGCCTCTGCCTCAGGCACTAGAATGGCTCTGATTGTGGCAGAGCGACACCTCAAGATGGGCAGAGCATTGCTGCCTCCCCGTTTCCAGCTTCAGAAAAAAAAAGAAAGAAAGAAAATGAATGGATTGAAATACATGAGAATGTTTTATATTTTTAACATTATTTTTTTTATTAAATATATGTCGCAAGCCAGATGCAGCCATCAAAAGAGCCACATCTGGTTCGCGAGCCATAGGTTCCCGACCCCTGGTCTAGGATACTTCCACCGGCTTGCCACAATCTCCTGCTCACAGGCATAGAACAAGAGTGGGGGGCCCAAGAGCATATTGTCTAATAGTTACCAAACCAGGAAATAAACTAGGTATCTGACTCCAAATTCAATTTTATAAATACATATTTGGTTGATAAACACTAAGCACTAAGTCTATACAATGCATGGTGTCATGCACTGAGGGTAAGGGGTGAAAGGAAGGGAAATCTAACATTAAGGTGAAACCCCTGTTCTCAAAGCAGTGGCCTCTAGAGGGAGAGGGACAGGTATATAATGTACTAAGTGGCCATACAGGCAATGAAGGAAATGGGGTGGTGAAGCAGCCTAATTCCCTATATGAGGGCATCGTTGCGACAACAGGTTTGCCTGGACATCTGAGCAAGGGCAACAGAAAGGGAGGAGCTACCTTATCTTGGGAGCTGTGCATTCGGTGTAACAGATCTTTCCAGGAAATGGTGTAGGGTTATTATTTTTAATCAAAGGGATCAAGAAAAAAAATTAAAGCAAGGGGCTAATGCAATCAGTTCCAAAGTTGCAAAGTTACAAAAAATTTTCCTGTTGTTTAAAAAAATCTAGATCTATGAATAATATTATACTTTAAAAAATATTTAATTTCACAGTTTTTTGTGAGATATACAAGACAAATAATGTCAAACAATCTAGACAAATCAGGCAAGGACTGATACAGAGTAAGAAATAACTGACTCTAACTCTTTAAAGAAAGTCACATAGCACACCTAATTTATCATCTTACTTTAGTGACATGGCAATACTTGGACTGGAAGTTTTAATTTGATCTTATCTGAATCAATAGAGCTACAGTACAAATGCAGTCAAGAACATAGTTGAAATTTGTGGTGGGGTAAGCAGCTCCATTGACCAGAATTGGTCAGTGAATAATG
Organism: Saccopteryx bilineata; assembly: GCF_036850765.1. Lineage (NCBI taxonomy): Eukaryota > Metazoa > Chordata > Mammalia > Chiroptera > Emballonuridae > Saccopteryx > Saccopteryx bilineata. Next base: position 170,213,254 of record NC_089494.1, read on the forward strand.
ATAGATTTGTTCAGAAACAAACGTAGCAACTCCAGATGCATTTCAGCAAAAAGAAATAAAGTTCTAGCAAGTTTTCTTTTTAAAGAAATGGTCCTTATCACTTCTGATTTTAGGTAGACAGGGGTCAGAGGCTAAAGACATTCTTATTTGTGTCAAGTCTCATCTCTCAGCTGAGCTGGTCTTTAAATTCTAAGTCAGAAAGGCCAGCAATTTGCCATTGGCTTTTGATCCAGAGCTCTGAAGAATATAACAACACATAAACATTTATGTATTATGCCATAGCACATAAAGTGAGAAAAAATAACTAATAATTGTCACACATAAACTTAAGTTTTTGCTCCCAACTTTTCCTATACTATTATTTACCAAGCATCTATTTTGCTTCTAGCATTCTGTCCAACGGATGGAGTACCAGTTATTTAATGTTCTTTCCACAGACATCCAAGCTGGTGATTGAATACCAGGCTACAAAGAACAATGGTTATTGGTGGACCACTGAATTAAAATTTCAAGTTGTGCCTGAGAATCTTGTGTCTCAAGACAGAAAAGAGTTTGGAACATGTGACTCTTTGGGGGAAGATTACAGTTCATGGAAAATCATTATAATAACAGGTTCTAAATGCCAGAGATACACTAAATTCTTTACTTAGATTAATTTAATTAATCCCACAATATCTCTTAAGTACTATTCTTGTTTCCATTGTATAACAAAGAAAATTAATGAATACAAAAGTCAGATAACATGCTTGATGTTATTTAAACATGAACCAAGAATTGAACCTGTGCAGTTTGAATCTACAGCCTGTGCCCTGAACCATTACACTAGAGTATAGCAGAGTCTCAGACAAGCACACCTTGAGTGATATGTTAAATTCTCCAAAACACAAAACAGTTGACATCTGTGAGGTTGTATAGTACCGATAAGGGTGGTTGGATTTTTATTGGCACATAGTGGTAGGCATTCTGTACATTCCCAGAGAAATGGGACCTATCAGTTAAGTAGGTCTTTGGTTTTCAAGCCATAAAATGAAGAGATCAAATTAGATAATTCAATAAAGTCCCCTTCAATATCCAAGTATTAAGACTCACTGATTTTGTACAGAACAAACTATAATGGAACATAAAATGCTTCTCAATATTGAGGGTGTGGAGGGTGCTGTCCTACTGTTCAAGGAAATGGAAAATCAGCAGTGTGATGCCTATTCCCTCACCTTAATGTAGTACCCATTTTTAAAAATTAAATGTACACATATTTTTTTCACAGTTTTTAACTTTTAACTTGAAATTATTAAATACACAAAATCCAAGGACCAGAAAGTTTTTCCAAGTTGGGGGAAATACTAATTTTCTTTTTTTTTAATATTATATTCCTCTTTATTGTTGTAATGGTCTTATTTTTATTTTTTAATTAAATTTAATGGGGTTACACTGGTTAACAAAATTATCCAGGTTTCAGGCGCAAAATTCTACAACATATCTTTTGAACACTGTGTTCTATGTTCACTCCTTCAAGTCAAGTTTCTGTCCATCACCATTTATCCCCCTTGTACCCTCTGCCACCCCCCACCCTTCCTGTCAATAACCACACTGTTGTGATTTCCTTTTCTTTTTTCTTTTTTTCCTTTTTTTTTTCTTTTTGAGAGAGAGGAGAGAAGGAGAAAAGGAGGTGGGAAGGAGAGGGAAACATCAACTTGTAGTAGTTGCTTCTCACATGTGCCTTGAGCAGACAAGCCCAGGGTTTCGAACCAGTGACTTCAGCATTCTAGGTCAATACTTTACCCCCTCTGCCTCTGCAGGTCAGGCTTGTGATTTTCTTGAACAATAGCTAATACATTGTGGGAACTCAAATCAACAGAAGGAAGCCATGAAAAGCATACTGTAATTATAGAGTCTAGGTGGGGAAAGCAGGTACAAGAAAGAAGTAGAATACAAAAATGTCTCATCAAATAACAGCCCCTGACCTACAAAGGAGTGTGGACCAGGACTGAAATAGAACACGGAAAAGTAAAACCACTGCTAATGTAGAACAGGAGAATCTAGCCCCTTGTCTTTCACTGCTATCCCAGTTCTGATCTAGTAAAGGGGTGGAAGACCCCCTCAAGGAGCAGGTGTTCCTCTGGGAGGGGCTTGTTCGAGGCTGAGAGTGCCGTTGGAAAGAAAGAGTCACCTGTAGTAGTGAGCGACCCACAGCCCCAGGAGCAGCAGGAGGACAAGTGCCACCACGCAGACGGCCACCACAGTGATGTTCCGCTGCCGCCCGTGGCCAGCGTGGCGCAGTTCCCACCATTTCAGGTCTCGGTGCTGACATCGCTCCCCGACGTAGCCAACAACACAGCTGTGACAAGATACAAACCGAGGTCAGCAGTGAGCCCTGGAAAAAGCTGCTTGTATTTTTCAGACTCAATATCCAGCTGTCTCTCAACCTCTGCATTTCCAGACTCAGCTTTTCGGAAGCATATGGAAAAATCCATCAGGGGTCAGCTGGAAGCCCTCTGTTTTATAAGTTAATGCTATGTGGACTTCCCCTTTTGTCTGTTTGCCCTGGGATTGATGGGGGATTCTGTATACTGCCTCTATGAGGCATTGCAGAACATTGATTAAAGATCAATTACTCTTAGGCTAAAAGCCTGAGGAGCTACCTTTAAGACCAACACAAAGCAACTTTGCCCGAAGAGTCAAGAGAGTTTTCAAACAAAAATGTTTGGCCAGATTGCAACGAAATCTAAATTCTAAGGAAGGAAGAATTTAAAAGCAGAATCATTCACCTGAGACCAGTCTATAAAATAATGTGAAGAAGGAAGCATATCTTGTCTATGGAGAAAGCTTTTTTTAGTGGGGTGACACTGTTAACAAAATTATACAGTTTCAGTTGCACAATTCCTCAAAACATCTTCTGTACTCCGTATTGTGCGTTCACCCTCCCCACCCCCCAGTCAAGTCACAATCCATCACCATTTATCTTCCGCCATCCTCCTTATCTCCCCTCTCCCCCAGTAATTACCACACTGTTGTCTGTGTCCATGGGAAACTTTTTTTTTTAATCACCAAGAGAAAAGCTCTCAGTGGAGACACACAAGAGTTTGCCTGCTTTATTCAAAGGGGAAAAAACTAAATGGAGGGAAAAAGTGGCATTCACCCGCAAATATCCTGCTGTTTCATCGTTGAACTTGTTACTAGAATTACCAGCAGCTAGGAACACAAATTGTGAACCTTCCGATGAAAGTAAATGAAACAATGCTGCCATCTACTGGGGATGAATGCTCACAGAAACTATCAGGATCTCGGGAAGAACCATAGTTTATTATTCATGAGAGTATAGACTTTAAAAATATCCTAGTAAATATTTTGTGATAGTCACTTATTAGGCATTTCTTCCTGTGGACGTGGACCAAGTTTCTATCTATTCACACAGTCACATTATTCTAAAAGGAGTTGAAGGAATAAATACATAGAGAATTGATAGCAGACCCCATGGTGGAGAGGGACCGCATGTTAAAAACATTAGACAAAGTCCCTTAATATCTAGATTCTGCCTTAGTTCTACCTTGAGTTGGTCAGAGGAACTTTGGCAAGTACTTTCAGAGCTAGGAGAGGAAAGATACAGCATTTGTTAAGCACCTTATGTGTTTGACACTGTGCCGGGTACTTTTACTTATTCTGTTTTCAGTGGCATATTTCCATTTTACAGATGAGGAAAGTGAGGCTCAAATAGGATTAAGCAATCTGTGCCATGTCAATCATCTAGGGAATGGCAGGTTCCATTCAAAAGGTTCTCTGATTTCTTCCTACTATTCTGAGCTGCTTCCAAAAAGGGTTTTAAAGGGACATGCACTTCTGAAAGCTATTCTTCTAGAACTGACCATGCAAAAGATGTCAATATCTAAGTGTAGGAAGCATAAAGGACTATCAAGTGATTCCAGGCTTTCCTGGATACTGTTTTAATTCTAGCCCTTTGGTTATAGACATTTACTATCAATGTTTAGCATATGCTTTTAAACTGTTGGATATTAATAGGCCACACCTTGCATTCGCTCAGACATTTTAGGATCTCAAGGAATATACCAATACTAGACCAATTACATGGTGAAAGTCCTGGATGCCAAGGCAGGCTGCAATATCAGAGCTTCTGTGAGCCTAATAAGACCCAGAGCCATCAGTCAGCATTCACAAGTTCACAAGAGTGGCTTGTATACCACTAGTTCTTTGGGTTATTGAGTTCTTCTCTTAAACCAAACAAAATATTCCCTGGACAAAAAAATTTCCATCTCTATGGTTAAACAATTTCAAGAAATTCTAGACTAAAAAAAGGTCAAGACTTTTTCACACATTGTGGTGTATCATGAATCAAAAATTGAAGGCTAGAGTATGCAGCAGTTTTCAAAATGATTTGACTACATGACCCTTTTTTTTCATGAAACATATCACAGCACCAGTGCTGGAAGATCATGGTCTAAAGACGGCCAGCACAAGCACTGGCCGGATACCTAGGTTGGTGAGAGCATCATCCCAAAGCACAGAGGTTGCTGGTTCAATCCCCAGTCAGAGCACATGCAGGAACAGATCAATGTTCCTGTCTTTCTCTTTCCTTTCCTCTCTAGCTAAAATCAATAAACAAAAATATTTTAAAAAAGAAGAAGACTTTTCCAGGAGTCTGGTTTGGTTCAAAACCAAACCAGAGTAAGTGAAGACCTCTTCTGAGCTTAGGAGGTTTGGGAACTTATGAGGAAGTTCCTCGACATGGACTCCCGTTCTCACATCCCTGCATCCCCAGGCAGACAGGGTCCTTGTCTTCCAAGCAAAGAAAAAAGAGCGCCCTTTATAAACCTGCTCATTAGGAATATTCTGTGTGGAATACTGCCTAAGAAGAGTTTCTAATAGAAGTTGGACTGGTAAGCTCCCTAGAGATGTGCTACTATGGAATTTAAAAAAGACGAGGTGAGGACATAGGGCAGGAAGAGGGAAGGGTTGAATGTTTGATTAAACCACACTTTAATTAAATGTAGAATTCAAAAACAAAGTTATGATCCAAATTAATGGGAACTCTTGTTATATTTTCAATATTGTTTTTTATTAAAGGTGCTTAAATTTAAGTGTTATTTCTATTTGGTCATTTTGAAACTCATGTTTAAAACATTGTCAGAGAAATATGATATTCTCATCAGTACTTAATGGCAGAAAGAAAAGCGATGTGATAGAGTTTATAAACCATTTAATTAATTGACACTACCAGGTCCAAATAAAAATAATGTATTAATCTTGCAGGACCCTTCATATTATCATAAAGTTTATAAAAACAAAAGATGACCTACTACACTGGGACATTTGTTTTCATAATTTCATTATTTGAGATAATAAGAAACCATGAACGGGTAAAACAACTTGATTCTTAATATAAAAATCAAGAATAATTAGTACCAAGTTTATCTTAGGTTAGAAAATCATAGCAAGCAAATATGAATAGGAAAGCAGATTTTTATTAGAACTGAGTTGTTTTTGCTAATATTCATGAGCACTTTTCATTATTTTTCTTAGGCTGTCATGGCAGATAATGTAAGGCCATGCACTGTGTCACAGAATATAACTTAATTCTTCTAATAATTTAGACTATATTTTTGCTGATTACCATTGATAAAACAATAAATTAGTTTCAAGGTGCTTGAAACTAATAGCACCTATTTGTGAGAATCAGAATATTTTATCACTCCTCCTCAGCCACAGAAAAAATTATCAGTGAGTCAGAAGTCTAGCATCAGGAAGCCTGTTTATTTTTCAGTATCTATCAATTCCGTCATATTGCCTTCGAAATGTGAAAGTAAAAAAAAAATAAATAAAACCGATGCAGAACTAAACATCGTGAGCGTCGTTTATGAAAGGTTACAAAGGGGAGGTTTTCTGAGTGAGCACGGCAGAGGGCCTCGCAGTTTCGGGCTTCAGGTGGACACTGCCCACGGAGAAATCTTCGTGGGGACAAGAAAGGAGCAAAACGCAGTAGTGGCTGCATCCAGCAGCTGTCACTACACAACAGAAGTGTAAACACCAACAACTCTAAGGGAATTCAGAAAAAATAATATGTGTATATATTTGAGTTTTGAGAATTGAAGGCAAGAAGTCCAGTGAAAATATATACAACACTTCTGTAAATTCAGAAACACATCATGGATGCTCTCCATGTATTTGGCAGAAAATAAGTCCAAGTTGAAGAGAATTCTCTCACAAACCTAAGTTTTTCAACCAGAATGAAAAGTTTACTCCCCAAACTGTACCAGCAGTAACACAAAGTTATTTAAGTAAAAGGGAAAATCACCAATTCCTTAAGTTCACATTTAGCACCGACAGCTGGGGCGGAGGAGGAGGAGGTGCGACAGGCAGAGAGAGGGCAGCACGCACGCACAGTTTACTCGCAGTTATCTATTTCCCCGCAGGAGAAACCCACTGATAGAAAAGTATCCTTAATGTGAGTTTTACAAATGAGCTGAAAGGTGCTGGCCGTACTCTCCCGTCTCAAGCCGTCTGAAGACAGCCGGACTTACTTGCAGGCGTAGTTGTCCACGGCTTCGATGTACATGCACACCCCCCCGTGGAGGCAGTACCCGGCGTGGGACGCGGGACATTCCGGGTAACTATTTCTCACAGAGTAGTGGCCATCCTCCCTGAGTGGAGAGGGTGGAGTCAAGTCTAGAAGAATCAAAGAGGTTACTTTTGTTTGCTGAAGCGATCGGCATCTTTCAGGTACAGGTATCCCCTTGCTTTTTGAAAGTTCAACTTTACGCCACTTCACATTAGGAAAGATCTACACTAGTGCCCTATTTCGCTAACCAAAAGAAACTCAAAGATTTCTTGCTTTTATGAAAAGAGGTCAAAAATGAAAATAGCTTTCAGCGTTTGTTTTGCACGGCACTTAGGCCGGTGGCACCGCAGCAGCGAGAGCGGCCCCACCGAGCTCCCTCACCAACCACTCTGAGCATCTCGGCACCAGGCTGCCATAGCTTTGAACTCTGTGAGCGTCTTTGCTTCATCTCCATTTATTTTGTGCACCTGTTAGCAAGATGCATTTCTAAGGTATCAGGAAAGCCTAAGAGCTCGTGAGGGTGTTAACGCTTAGTGTAAAACTGGATAATTAAGTGTATTTGGTATGATTTTGTAGGTTATTTGTGGGGTCTGGGAATGCTCAAAAATCTCTCCATATAAATTAATAGTAGTAACTGCTCCTTCATTTTACTTCGTTTCAGTTTTGGATAGCAGGGTAAACCTGTATCAATATCAGGAACTAGTTTCTTTAAGCAATTTGTGATATTAATATATTTTAGTGACAAAACTATCAAAGCAATAATAGTTTCACTTTTCTAACTAGATTTCATGTTATTCACCATGAAGAGAGCCATTCTTTCTTTTGGTTCACTATTTTTTGACATAAAGCATGGTCAATCCTAAGACACCGAATGAATGCAGAGTCACTGATCTCATTATAAAAGCACATCTGCCATCCACAAACACACCCTGTGTGAAATGAGAGCCAGCTTTGAGAGGGTCTCACGGAACCACAGTATCTCTTTATGGCTTATAAAGCACCCACCAATACTCAGCCCATTACACCTGGCACCCTGGGAGTCTCGAAAATTTCCTCCACACTATGATTTCTTCTAAAAACTAACTTTCAGAGGAACCCTCAAAGACAGGACTAGTCCCGTTGAGTGAAAGGACATGTTACCATACATAGGAAATGTCGAAGTGGTAAAGTCCCTTTCACTGAATGGTTCATTGCTCTTTCAAAGGAAAACATTAGGGTGTGTAGCTGACTGTGCAAATATTAGCAATTTTCCACTACCTTTAAGAAGAGCAAATTATTTGAGGAAATAATGTGTTAGAAAAACAGAGACCCAAGCAAGAACAGAGCTTTCCTTTATTAGGATGTGTTCTGCTTGCAGAGCTGAGGCAGATACACAGCTGACAGGAATGAGAAAGAGCCCTGGTCCTCGCGCCCAGGGTCTCTGAAGCCTGCTGGGTGCTGATGGTGAGCAGACAGTGGGCTATGGCGAGAAGACTCAGGAAGTAGGAGTGGACCATCATGAACATTTAAAAAAGAAAACAAAAGAGCTGGAGTTCTAATTCAGATCAAGAAATACTGACTTTTTAAAGTCATATATTAAAAAACCTTAAAAATGATTCAAAATGCTAAAGGTCCAGACATCCCCCCCAACCTGTCCAGCCCTGCACAGTTTCTCCAGCAGCCTGAGAAATCAACATTACAAATCAGGACATTAGCTGCATAGTTAAAGAGGACCACCTGTGTTGCCACCTTTATTGAATTGTAAGTAATAAAAACGGATTTATTCCAGATGCTACCAAAAAAAAAACCCAGGCCATTTCACATTCTCAAACCCAGCATCAACCTAATCAGGCAAGCAAACCTGCCAGCCAAACAATTTTTAGACTCTCAAATGCAAATACACTGGGGTGCAGAATTTTCCAGAATCCAGTTCCTCCCCTTGAATCAAGATCACCCACCAACCTACCAGGGCAAATCCGTCCGGGTTCAGACAGGCTGCTGGCACACACGCAGGTGTAGTTTCCCTCCATGTTTGTACAGGTGGAATTTTCCCCACAGGTGTGCATGCCCAGTTGGCATTCATCAATATCTGCCAGAAACAGGGGGAGTAGGGAAGAGAAAAATAGGGTGTAGAGGAGGAAAGAGTGTCATACAATTGAAAAACTCTACATGCTAGAAGGACAGCATTTCCGACTTGTGTTGTGCTGCATGTTCTCAGAGCTCTACACATTGTTAGATTAAAAAATTTTACCACGAATGTTGGCGAGACAGATGAACTGGGTCGCTTGGCTGCACGCCCATTTGGGTAAACTGCTGACATAAGGCTAGGAGTTTTCCTACTGCTTGGGAGGAAAGAAAACTTCCCCACATCAGTAGCTCATTGGGATGGTTGGAAGACTGGTAAGCAATCTCTAGGCCAGGGGTCCCCAAACTACGGCCCACGGGCCGCATGCGGCCCCCTAAGGCCATTTATCCGGCCCCCCACCGCACACCCAGAAGGGACACCTCTTTCATTGGTGGTCAGTAAGAGGAGCATAGTTCCCATTGAAATACTGGTCAGTTTGTTGATTTAAATTTACTTGTTCTCTATTTTAAATATTGTATTTGTTCCCATTTTGTTTTTTTACTTTAAAATAAGATATGTGTAGTGTGCATAGGGATTTGTTCATAGTTTTTTTATAGTCCGGCTCTCCAACGGTCTGAGGGACAGTGAACTGGCCCCTGTGTAAAAAGTTTGGGGACCCCTGATCTAGGCAGACATTTAGAAGTTCAGATCATACCAAATAAAACATTGTTGCTTTTTTAATGTAAATATAAACTAAATCATCACTTTCTTTCTCAGTTACCACCACCCGAACATTTAGGCCCCTCCTCTCTTTGATTTTAGATTACTATAAGAACAGCCATACTACACTCCTTGCATCCCACTCTCCTCCGCTCCACTCCTAAACACCGGTGCCAGATGAACCTTTCTGAACCACATCTCCTATCGCTGTGCCACTTGGTTTAAATGCTGCCGGCGCTCCATTGCTTAGAGCTGTGCTGCTCAATTTGGTAGACATTGCCATACATGCATATTGAGCACCCGAGCCACAGCTAGAGTGCTTTGTGATGTAAGTGTAAAACACAGGCCAGATTTTGAAGACTGGGTACCACAATAAGAATGTAAAATTATCTTAATAATTTTATATTGATTATATATAGCAAAATGTTAATATTTTGGATACATTGGAATAAAGAAAATACATATAAAATTAATTTCACCTGTTTCTTTTGACCTTTTCTAATGTGGCTACTAGAAAATTTTAAATTATACCTGTATATATGACTCCGATTATATTTCTACTGACAGTGCCGATCAAGAGAAGTAAAATCCCAGTGACTAACCCTTAGATTCTAGTCTTCCACAAATGTAACCAAATTCACCTATTATAAACTGTACTGTAGCCCCAAAAATTCACATGTTGAATCCCTAACCCCCAATGTAACTATACTTGGAGAAAGGGTCTATAAGGAAATAATTAAGGTTAAACGAAGTTATAAAAATGGTGATCCACCAGGACTGGTATTATTATAAGAGAAAGAGACACCAGATCTCTCTCTTCCTGCCCCCCTCCCATTCTCCATCCCCTTCTCTTTTTCCATGAGCCGCAGAGAAAAGGCTATGTGTGTGTGCAGCAAGAAGGCAACCATCTGTTTCCCAGGGAGAGTCTTCACCAGGAACCAAATGAGCCAGCACCTTGATCTGGGACATTTAGCCTCCAGAACTGTGAGAAAATACACGTCTTGTTCAGGCCGCCCAGTCTATACAGCAGCAGACAAGGACAATACCGTACCAGCCTCCACTTCTGCTTTCCCTCACACACAACCTAAACTTAATATTCAATTAGGCTATTTTCTACCCTTTCACATTTCTGCCTACCTTCACATTTTTAAATAAAAATTTACCCACGCCCCAGGTCCATCCAAAATGATACTTCCTCCATAAAGCCTTTCCCAAAACCTCAAACAGATATTTCTTCCAGTTCTGAACTTCCACTGTAGTTTTTACTTCTCTTATTATGCACACCTTTCTTCACCACTTACCACAGCTGCATTTCTTTGAGATCACATTCTCCTTGCAAGCAAGGACTGCCTTCATCTCGGTACGCGACACAGTTCCTAGTACTGTGCCTTTACCCTAATAGAAGCCAACTGAATATCTGTCCCACTGAATTGCTATCCTGAATGGCTCAAATTGAGTCTTTTTAAAGCTGACTTCCTGTTATTATCTCTTTGAACCATCACCTTGAGAGTAAGAGAGAGCTTTTTTAAAAAGCAAAAACAGATCTCTTGGCCAAGAAACACAACTGCTCTTTACAATAACAATAACAACAACACTTTTATATAGCACTGTATCTATCTATCCATCTGTCTATCTATCTATCTATCTATCTATCTATCTATCTATCTATCTATCCAGATATAGATATAGATGTAGTTATAAGGAGGGGGAGAGGACAGGAGCAAGCTCACTGCTTCTATAGGGCAGGCTGGGCCATGACACCCATGGCATGTTCGCTACTGGAAGTAGGTGGGTTAGTAACAGGGTGAAAATCCAGAGTCTAATGAGTTTAAATATCCAAGAGAGTATGCCTTGTTTCTCTTCAAAGTAAATTAAATAAAGGTTGGGGCAAAAGTAGGTTTACAGTTATTTATATGAAAAATATTACAATAATTAATAAATAATAATACAGGAATAAACTTCTTCTCATACTCACAATTATAAACCTATATTTGCTCCCCACTCTGTATAAAGCCTGTTTGTCTAAATTATCCATGAGCCTGCTTAATTAGAGCAGTGACATTTTCTTGACTGACAGCCAAATATGTGCTTAAAATAGCATTTACAGATGTCTGTGGACTCCACAAAAATAATCTGATAAAGATCTGATTTAAACCAACCAGATCCAGAAAATTGACTGATAATTCTTTTTTAACCTCAACATGTAGGAGAAAGCAGTACCATTTTAGTTTCTTATCAGGGTATCTGTCCCTCACTGTGAAAACATTTTTATGTTTTCAGAAGGAAAAGAAAATACTCAAAGAGACATTTTAAAGCCCTGTAAAACTTCAGATAACCACTTCACTGGGCTATGATGGCTTCAGGCAGGTCTTCACTTGAAAGGTGATGCTACGCTAGTGACACCTGGAATGGGACAAGACATTCGCTCAGTGAACTCCCGTCCAACAAGGCACACCCAGACCTTGGCAGAGGATAGTGATTATGAAAGAAGTCTTAATCATTCTTTATCTGTATCTAAATGTCACTGGCTAGAGTCTTTCATCTATTGAACTGCTCAGGAGCCACTGGAGGAGCCCTTTTACAGAACTACATTTCCTTTCCTATAAACACGTGCGCGCGAGCACACACGCGCGCACACACACACACACACACACACACACACACAGAGTAAAACCTGTATCAGCTCTCGGCTCTGCAGTTCACCACTGTTCAATTGCCAAATTTAGTGGCAAAGAAAATACTGTTCAATTCCCCCCCATGATCGCTCGAGGGGCGGAGTATTGATGAGGCACTAGTGTCACTCACACCCAGAGAAGAGAACTAGAAAGGCAGAGGGTAGATTACGTCTGCGGGTTGTTGTCATTGACTAGTACAAGAATAGTGCAGAGGCACAAACTTGAAAAAGTACTGAGAACTGAAATACATCAGTTTGAACAGGCCACACAACTCCTCCTTTAGTATGTCACCCCAGTTATATTCCATCTTTTCTTGGCCCAACACAGAGTTTCATGTTTCTCCAAGGCCTGCCTCCACCTGCTCACCTCAGCACACATGCTCTTACCAATACAGTGAGTCCCATTTCCTTGGTAGCCTTCTGAGCACTGGCAAACATAGCCACCTTCAGTATTGATGCACTTGGAGGAGGGGTGTGGGCAAACTGTGATAGCCATCTCACATTCATCTATATCTGTGGGCAAATGATAAACTAGTGAAATATAGAGGCAATCTTGGTAGGATAGGCATAAAAGAGGATACCAGGAAAGAATATGTATTTGATATAATCTTATATAGGATTATTCAGCTGCTTATAGAGACCATTTGCAAATACAGTTGCAAACCCATAAAGTTCACATCTTAATCAACTTTTACAGACTTCTCATATGTATGACTATTTAAGTATATGTAAATAAATCACTTTGTGCCAGAATTTCAGCCCATAAATACTGAGATTTTATAGTAGTCACTAACTTAAGATTTTGAGGCTAGCAAAATAAAATAGAACCCTATCCATCACAATCTATTTATTAAACTAAAATTTATGACCTAAGTTCTTTTGGGGGGGAAAGGTTGTGTTTTTACTGGAATTGTTGAATTTATAAATTTGACTTGAACTCATCAACTTCATGCTTCTGAAACTAATTATAAATTTTCCTTAATATCAACTGCATATATCATATAAATTTAACATAAACTCAATGTAATGTAATAATATGTTACATGTTTCATGTTTTCTACACATGCCATCCATGATCTTTTTAGCAAGTAACTTACTCAGTGTTGCTAATTACATAAATCTTTCTGGAGATTTTGAACCCACCCACATGATCTGAGAGAATGCTTTTGGTTCACCGTTTTCCACAATTACATGCATTGGCCTTTGCTCTTACCAGAACATACTTTGCCATCCCCAGCAAATCCTCTTAAGCACTGACACGTGGCAACCTCTCCCTCTGAAGCACATCGAGAGTATGTACCACATCCCACAGGACCACAGTCATCTTCATCTGGAAACAGCGAGAACCCCATCAGATTATTTCCAGACCCCAGAGGATTAAATGGACTTTGATATTCTGGAGTCTACAGAATATTCCAGCATGCCCTTTTCCAAGTTCTGGGACAGGTTAACCTCCAGAAAGAAACACTGTTGCCTGGGAAGTTCTATCCATATGAAAGGATCCACAAGCCATGTGTTTCCATTCATATGCTCTCACCAAATCTTTAGTCTTAGAGAACTGTTTGCTTTTCAGATAGCCTTGCGTGAACTTACTTACAACTTTTAAAAGCATTTAAAATTTGAATTATAAAATAGCTAGCAGTAAATGGACTCAATTTTCAAAAGGTTTATTGCTTGTTTGAGAATTTCCAACCATTATGACATACAAAAGGGGCCAATATGTTCTTATCCCTCAAAGACACACAGTAATAAATAGCAAGTAGCTCTGTATACCAACATGGCAATGATATTCAATCATGAAAATTTATTGTCAATTTACTAAAATTATGTTTCATCCATAATAAAATATGTAAGTCACAATGTATGTTTATTATCAAGATTTATGCAGCGACTTGCAAACCTCAAGGCACTTTTACAAAGTCATGAACCATATAAACTAAATGCTGTAAATGGATCACTTCATTTCATACTCCATTGAAATGCAAATGCCCCAGGGGACACAGTTGCAGGCTGAGCCATAAACTTGAGCAAGTTGTTTTCTCTTTAACTACTTATGTATAGTCATTCTCCAAATGCCTCCTCCCTTTTGGAGTTGGGGGGATCTGACATACCACAGTAGGATATAAACTGTCATCTTTCTATTCACTAGTAAGTTTGCTCATCTGAGTACAGAAGAGGTCAAACTTGCCCATAAATTTAAAGAAAGTTAAATGATCAAAGTAGGATTTGATGCCATGTGAACACAGACATTGGGTAATTGTGTTTGATTTGCTTAGCTATTTGAGTAAGATTTCTCTTGTAGGAAAACATGCCTTTCGGGCTTGCTTGATAATGTGTCACTCATGACTCTTGAAGCTGGATAACTTCAGACTAAATCAATTACCCATTTGATTCGGCATTTATTTGGAGGACTAGCTTCCAAATCACAACGCTGTTCAGAGTGTGTGGTGGACAGTATCCAATTACTCAAGGCATTTTAAATCACTTGCACAATTAACTTAAATTAGAATACGACTCAGAATTTATTTGGTAACTTGCAAACCCTAAGGCAGCTTTGCACAATGAAATACAATGGACATGCAGTTGCTGGAGGTATGGGCTATACCCACAGTTCTTCCTGCCACAAAATAGCTCTTGAAGAAAGGAATGCCGAGGCTTCACACTCCCCTTCTCTAAAGTACAGCTGGTCATTTCTGCCCAGTCTACTTCACATGATTGTTGTGAGAACTTAAAGAAAAAAGTGACTTAAAAAAAAGAATCCTTTGAAAATTATAAAATATTATGCATATTTAAATAAGGACAATAAAGAAGAAAGCTGTGGGCAGCATGAATCAGATTTAACCTTATCACACTAGAAAACATGCTGTGGCCTGTTCATGAAACCAATCACGTCATTCAAAAGTACCTAATATGTGCCAGATCTTTATTTTATTTATTTTTTTTAATAAATTTTTATTAATGGTAATGGGATGACATTAATAAATCAGGGTACATATATTCAAAGAAAACATGTCTAGGTTATTTTGTCATCAAATTATGTTGCAAACCCCTCGCCCAAAGTCAGATTGTCCTCCATCACCCTCTATCTAGTTCTCTGTGCCCCTCCCCCTCCCCCTAACTCTCTCCCTCCCTCCCTCCCATGTCCTCCCTCCCCCCCCCACCCTTGGTAACCACCACACTCTTGTCCATGTCTCTTAGTCTCATTTTTATGTTCCACCAATGTATGGAATCATGTAGTCCTTGTTTTTTTCTGATTTACTTATTTCACTCCTTATAATGTTATCAAGATCCCACCATTTTGCTGTAAATGATCTGATGTCATCATTTCTTATGGCTGAGTAGTATTCCATAGTGTATATGTGCCACATCTTCTTTATCCAGTCTTCTATTGAAGGGCTTTTTGGTTGTTTCCATGTCTTGGCCACTGTGAACAGTGCTGCAATGAACATGGGGCTACATGTGTCTTCACGTATCAATGTTTCTGAGGTTTTGGGGTATATACCCAGTAGAGGGATTGCTGGGTCATAAGGTAGTTCTATTTGCAGTTTTTTGAGGAACCACCATACTTTCCTCCATAATGGTTGTACTACTTTACAGTCCCACCAAAAGTGAATGAGGGTTCCTTTTTCTCCACAGCCTCTCCAACATTTGCTATTACCCGTCTTGTTGATAATAGCTAATCTAACAGGAGTGAGGTGGTATCTCATTGTAGTTTTGATTTGCATTTCTCTAATAACTAATGAAGCTGAGCATCTTTTCATATATCTGTTGGCCATTTGTATCTCTTCCTGGGAGAAGTGTCTGTTCATGTCCTCTTCCCATTTTTTTATTGGATTGTTTGTTTGTTTGTTGTTGAGTTTTATGAGTTCTTTGTAAATTTTGGAAATTAGGCCCTTATCTGAGCTGTCGTTTGAAAATATCAGTTCCCATATAGTTGGCTGTCTGTTTATTTTGATATCAGTTTCTCTTGCTGAGCAAAAACTTTTAATTCTGATGTAGTCCCATTCATTTATCTTTGCCTTCACTTCTCTTGCCATTGGAGTCAAGTTCATAAAATGTTCTTTAAAACCCAGGTCCATGATTTTAGTACCTATGTCTTCTTCTATGTACTTTATTGTTTCAGGTCTTATATTTAGATCTTTGATCCATTTTGAATTAATTTTAGTACACGGGGACAGGCTGTAGTCGAGTTTCATTCTTTTGCATGTGGCTTTCCAGTTTTCCCAACACCATTTGTTGAAGAGGCTTTCTTTTCTCCATTGTGTGTTGTTGGCCCCTTTATCAAAGATTATTTGACCATATATATGTGGTTTTATTTCTGGGCTTTCTATTCTGTTCCATTGGTATGAGTGTCTATTTTTCTGCCAATACCATGCTGTTTTGATTATCGTGGCCCTATAATATAGTTTAAAGTCAGGTATTGTAATGCCCCCAGCTTCATTCTTTTCCTTAGGATTGCTTTGGCTATTCGGGGTTTTTTATAGTTCCATATAAATCTGATGATTTTTTGTTCCATTTCTTTAAAAAATCTCATAGGGATTTTGATGGGAATTGCATTAAATTTGTATATTGCTTTGGGTAATATGGCCATTTTGATTATATTTATTCTTCCTATCCAAGAACAAGGAATATTTTTCCATCTCATTGTATCTTTTTCGATTTCCCTTAACAATGCTTTGTAATTTTCATTATATAGGTCCTTTACGTTCTTTGTTATGTTTATTCCTAGGTATTTTATTTTTTTTGTTGCAATCGTGAAGGGGATTATTTTTTTGAGTTCGTTTTCTAATATTTCATTGTTGGCATATAGAAAGGCTATGGACTTTTGTATGTTAATTTTGTATCCTGCGACCTTACTGTATTGGTTTATTGTTTCTAATAATCTTTTTGTGGAGTCCTTCGGGTTTTCGATGTATAGGATCATATCATCAGCAAAAAGTGATAGCTTTACTTCTTCTTTTCCGATATGGATGCCTTTTATTTCTTTGTCTTGTCTGATTGCTCTGGCCAGAACTTCTAGCACCACGTTGAATAAGAGTGGAGAGAGTGGACAACCCTGTCTTGTTCCTGATTTAAGGTAGAAAGTCCTCAGTTTTATGCCGTTTAATAGGATGTTGGCTGATGGTTTATCATATATGGCCTTTATCATGTTGAGATATTTTCCTTCTATACCCATTTTGTTGAGAGTCTTAAACATAAAATTGTGTTGTATTTTATCAAAAGCCTTTTCTGCATCTATTGATTAGATCATGTGGTTTTTGTTCTTTGTTTTGTTGATATGGTGTATTACGTTAACCGTTTTGCGTATGTTGAACCATCCTTGAGATTCTGGGATGAATCCCACTTGATCATGATGTATTATTTTTTTAATATGTTGTTGTATTCGGTTTGCCAGTATTTTGTTTAGTATTTTAGCATCTGTATTCATTAGAGATATTGGTCTGTAGTTTTCTTTCTTTGTGCCATCCTTGCCTGGTTTTGGTATGAGGGTTATGTTGGCCTCATAAAATGTGTTTGGAAGTATTGCTTCTTCTTCAATTTTTTGGAAGACTTTGAGTAGAATAGGAACCAAGTCTTCTTTGAATGTTTGATAGAATTCACTAGTATAACCGTCTGGGCCTGGACTTTTATTTTTGGGGAGATTTTTAATAGTTTTTTCTATTTCCTCCCTGCTGATTGGTCTGTTTAGGCTTTCTGCTTCTTCATGACTCAGTCTAGGAAGGTTGTATTGTTCTAGGAATTTATCCATTTCTTCTAGATTGTTGTATTTGGTGGCATATAATTTTTCATAGTATTCTACAATAATTCTTTGTATATCTATGATGTCTGTGGTGATCTCTCCTCTTTCATTTTGGATTTTATTTATTTGAGTCCTGTGTCTTTTTTCCTTGGTGAGTCTTGCCAAGGGTTTGTCAATTTTGTTGATCTTTTCAAAGAACCAGCTCCTTATTTTATTGATTTTTTCTATAGTTTTTCTGTTCTCTATTTCATTTATTTCTGCTCTGATTTTTATTATCTCCTTTCTTCGGCTGGTTTTGGGTTGTCTTTGTTCTTCTTTTTCTAGTTCCTTAAGGTGTGAAGTTAAGTGGTTTACTTCGGCTCTCTCTTGTTTGTTCATATAGGCCTGAAGTGATATGAACTTTCCTCTTATTACTGCTTTTGCTGCATCCCAGAGATTCTGATATGTCGTATTTTCATTTTCATTTGTCTGTATATATCTTTTGATTTCTGCGCTTATTTCTTCTTTGACCCATTCATTTTTTAGAAGTATGTTGTTTAGTTTCCACATTTTTGTGGGGTTTTCCCCCTCTTTTTTGCAGTTGAAGGCTTTTTCTAGTTTCTTTTTCTAGTTTCAAGGCTTTATGATCAGAAAATATGCTTGGTACAATTTCAATTTTTCTAAATTTGCTGATATTGTCTTTGTGGCCCAACATATGGTCAATTCTTGAGAATGTTCCATGTACACTAGAGAAAAATGTATACTCTGTCGCTTTGGGATGAAGTGTCCTGTAGATGTCTATCATATCCAGGTGTTCTAGTATTTCGTTTAAGGCCACTATATCTTTATTGATTCTCTGTTTGGATGACCGATCTAGAGCCGTCAGCGGTGTATTGAGGTCTCCAAGTATGATTGTATTTTTGTTAGTTTTTGTTTTAAGGTCAATAAGTAGCTGTCTTATATATTTTGGTGCTCCTTGGTTTGGTGCATATATATTAAGGATTGTTATGTCTTCTTGATTCAACTTCCCCTTAATCATTATGAAATGACCATTTTTGTCTCTGAGTACTTTTTCTGTCTTGTAGTCAGCATTATTAGATATGAGTATTGCTACGCCTGCTTTTTTTGGGGTGTTGTTTGCTTGGAGTATTGTTTTCCAGCCTTTCACTTTGAATTTGTTTTTATCCTTGTTGCTTAGATGTGTTTCTTGTAGGCAGCATATAGTTGGATTTTCTTTTTTAATCCATTCTGCTACTCTGTGTCTTTTTATTGGTAAGTTTAATCCATTTACATTTAGTGTAATTATTGACACTTGTGGGTTCCCTACTGCCATTTTATAAATTGCTTTCTGTTAGTTTTGTATCTAGTTTGATTCTTCTCTTTTGTTTTTCTATCATTTGTTTTTGTTTGTTTGTGTTCCATACTTCTTTCCTCTGTTGCTACCTTTTTTAAGTCAAGTGTTTTTGTGGTGGTTTTTTTAAGGGTGGTTACCATTAAGTAATGAAAAGGGTACCTACCATATTCATTGTAGTACCCTATCTTATAAGTATTTCTGCACTTCATCATCCTTTGCTACTGTTAATCTCCATCCTCTCCCCCCTTTTTTTCCTTTGTTGTCACAGTTTAAGTTTGGTTTTATTGTGTTCTTGGTGGAGCTGTTACTTGTGGTGTTGTTTTCTTTTGTTCTTTGAATCTGGTTGGAAAACCCCCTTTAGTATTTCCTGGAGTGGGGGCTTTCTGTTGATAAATTCTCTCATCTTTTCTGTATTTATGAATGTTTTTATATCTCCTTCATACTTGAAGGATAGCTTTGATGGGTATAGTATTCTTGGCTGAAAGTTCCTCTCTTTCAGGGCTTTAAATATTGGGGTCCACTCTCTTCTAGCTTGTAGAGTTTCTGCTGAGAAATCTGATGATAATCTAATAGGCCTTCCTTTATATGTTGTACTCTTCTTTTCCCTGGCTGCCTTGAGAATTTTTTCTTTGTCATTGGTTTGTGTCATCTTTATTATGATGTGCCTTGGAGTGGGTTTGTTGGGGTTAAGAAAACTTGGTGTTCTGTTTGCTTCTTGAATATGAGGCTTTAGTTCCTTCCACAGGCTTGGGAAGTTCTCGTCTATTATTTGTTTGAGTTTATTCTCCATTCCATTTTCTTTCTCTTCTCCCTCTGATATACCTATTATTCTTATGTTATTCTTTCTGATGGAGTCAGACAATTCCTGTAGGGCTTTCTCATTTTTTATTATTTTTGAGTCTCTTTCTTCTTCTCTCTGTTGTGCCTCAAGTTGTTTGTCTTCTATTTCACTAATCCTATCTTCAATCTGGGCTGTTCTGTTAGCTAAGCTTGTTACCTCGTTTTTCAGCTCTTGAATTGAGTTTTTCATTTCTGTTTGATTTGTTTTTATAGTTTCAATTTCCTTGGTAATATATTCTTTGTGTTCATTGAGTTGTTTTCTGATCTCCCTATATTGCCTTTCTGTGTTTTCTTGTATATCTCTGAGTATTTTTAAGATTTCTATTTTAAATTCTCTGTCATTTAGCTCCAAGGCTTCCAATATGTTAAGTCTTTTCTCCATAGATTTTTCCCCATCTATTTGTGTTACCTCTCTTTCTTTTGTATCCATAATATTCAATTTCCTCTTTCTTATCGGCATCTGAGGGTGTTCTTATTGATAGCACTAATTAGAATTAATAAAGAGTAAAAAGTAAAAAAAAAAAAAAAAAAAGGTAAAACACCCCACAAAAAAAAATAGTAATAATTTATTATTTCCCCCTTTTTTTCTCTCTTCTCTTTCCCTCCTCTCCCCTCCTCAGGGAAATATCGTGCCTATAATGGAGGGCCTGATTTGGGGTGAAGAGTTCAAGGGGCAAAAAAAAAGGGAGTAGGGACCTACTAAATGCAAAAAAAAAAAAAAAAAGGAAGAAAATCTTAGACAAGCATAAGATGATTTGCTTGTAAGTGATGGTCAACTAAGAGATATAATGAGAGGGATAAGAGGGAACCAGAAAAAAGGACCAAAAAAGAATAATAAGGAAGAAAAAATAAAAATAATAAGTAAAAATCTGTTGTATTAAGTGGAGCGAAGACTAAATACAATGGAGACCTTGGGTTGGGAGGACCCAAAATGCCACAAAAATAAACAAACAAGAAAAAAAAATAAAAACAAAAGCAAAAAAGAGAAATAAAGCCAAAAAAAAGCCTTGAGTCCCAAATTAACTAATTTGTTCGTGATTGAGGATTATATGGGAGGGAAGTAAAATGAGAAAAGAAAAAATGAATAGAAAGGAAAAAATAAGAAAAAGAGAAAAACGAAGGAAGAAATAAAATAGGAAGAGAAAAAAACAAAATAAAGCAAGACAAAAAAAAAAAAAAAACAAAAGAGGAGAGAGTGAGAGTTAAGTGTTTTGGAGTATAACCTTAAAGGAGGGTGAGGATGAAGAAGAAAAATAAAATGCAACACTCATGGGTAGTGTAGTTCAAGAAAGGGGAAGCATAAGATGGGCAGAGAATAGAAGGACCGAGGTGGAGGAAATAAAGGCAAAAAGATAGAAGAAACAAACAACAACAACAACAAAAAAAATTAGTGGATCAAGTTGTAAAGTCTGTGGGTTTTTCTTGATTTTGAGAGGTTAACTTCTTCCTTTTTCTTTTCTCTCCCTCTTCCTGGTCGGTGACTCTGTACCCCAGGCTCTGCCCCTGTGTCACTCTTAGGTAGGGATTTGCAGTTGATGGGATTCTATGGCAATGTCATATAATTGGCTTTAGTCTTGCTGGAAGTAAAGGCTTGTTGGCGTTTGCAGGGTCCAACGATGAGAGAGTTTGCTTTCCTGGATTCTCTCTCCTAGTCCCCCCTTTCTGAATTAGCAGCCTGGTGATCCAGCTATAAGGCTGCAACTGCTTCTGCCTGGGGAGTAAGAAGCTCAAAGAGCTGGGAAATCCCCACTCTATCCCCACTCAGTGCAAGGCTTTGGGAAAGGCTCTGAGAGTCAGGGCCTCCAGTGTAATCAGGCGGGGGTGGGAGTCAATTGTTGTCAAGGTGACTGTTCAGCGCCTATCATTTAGTTGGACCTCTCAACCCAGGCTTTCCACGCTTTGTAGCCTGTTTTTGCAGGGAAGAAGAGGCACTAGTCTCTGCTTACGACTAGTGTAGTATAGACCTTATTATCTGCCAAGTCCTTCTTGTTAGCGTTTATCCCTGAATATGGAGGCTCTATCAATCAGAAGTTGCCCCCGCCCCTTTAGCGAGAGGCACTAAAAAATATCACGCCTCTTGTCTTGGATCGCTGAACTGAGAGAGATCTTATCAATTAGAACCGAGGGTGCGCAGATTTCATGGGTTAAGCTAATTTCAGTGATTGGGTCGCAGCTGTGCTTCCGAAGGTATTTTAGGCTGCCTGCGCGCGCCCCTCCCCCAACGCTTGATTGTTAGCTTGAATGGCTGGGTGAGGTGCCCCGCCCACGGAGAGAATCTCCCAAGCCTCTCCCGCTCGCCCTGCCGCTGGCGGCTGGACCGCACCAGGCGCAGGATAATGGAGCCCCCTGGGTGTGCGGGCCAGCAGGGCACCCTAGGCACGTGGAATGCCCAAGGCACGCGCGCAAATGGGGCGCTCCTGGCACCGGTGGCCGGCGACCCCCACTCGCAGTGTGCGGGCCGCTGGGAACATCAGCAGTGCTCAACCAGACCGGGCGCACATGCGGCTGCTCACGGTGGCGGCTCGCGGCGCTCGCGGTTCCCAAGTATATGGGCTGACTCACCACAGGAGCACTTCCTTGCGGTTTGAAAGAACGTCCCTGTGGTAGATTCCTCCACACCCTCGTCTCTCAGATTCAAGTGATAACAGTCCTTTCGCTATCAGTTTGTGTGGAACTCCGGAATGCTCCGAGGATAAATTTTTCTGTTTCTAGTTGATAAATTTGTTGTGATTTAGGGGAGAGCTGTCGGATGTGCTGCTCACGGCGCCATTTCCGTGACGTTATGTGCCAGATCTTAATGAGGGTAAGACATGCAGTGGAGGAAAATATTGACAAGGGCTCTGATTTCTTGTGTAATTAATTATTGAAGTATAGGTATCATAAGCACTATCATGAAATAATATCTAGTTCTAAGAGAACCGAAGTAGCTCTCATCTCACCTGGCCAGGAGACCAGGAAAGACTTTCTGAGCAAGAGTATCTAAAGCTGAGGTCTGAAGGATTTGCCAGACTTGAAGGACCTGAAAGAGCACTGTGAGCCAAGAACACAGCACCCGCATGTTACCAGTAAGACCGCGGCAGCGAAAGCAGGCCACAGAAAACCGAGCACAAAAGGGCACACGTTTAGGCTGGTGAAGTGTGTGAGGGCTAGTTAATCTGGGCCCGCATTAAGAATTTTAAATTTTATTCATGAATTTAAACTAATTTAGTAAATTTGACAATAAAGCTTTTTGGTGATTGAATCTCTTTGTCATATTGTACACAGATCTATTTGTTACATATCAGTCTGTGAGTCTTCAGGGAATAAGAATATATTGACCTAAAATCTAATATAGAATTTTCAAGCTCTGTTTAATATAAACACTTTGTTGAAATGAATCTCACTCATAAATAAGACGCCTTAGCCTAACACAGATAGAACTACAACTTAACACAGTCCAGGTATGAAAAGATGAAGTAATTTTCACCAGGATGTTCAGTTGCACCTATTCTGCACGAGGCAGAGTATAGTCTCTAGAGATGAAGCTGAACACAGTCTATGATATATGCATTCTAAATTAGTGGCCATTGTGTCACTTCTCCATCCCACCTATGTGCCTAATTTACTGTCATTTATGTTGGTCTTTGAGTTCCCTAAACATTAGTCTTTCTATGAACATCTAGGGATCCTTAGTGACTTTGAAAGTTTCTCTATGTGGCTAATACATATTTATTTATATTGGTTTATTCCATTATGTTGTTTGTCTCCACATCAGACCATGACCTTGGAGACTGGGGATATATTTAGCTCATATGGCACCCCTAGTACTTCGCACAGTGTGTGGCAAATAAATAGTTGTTAAATGAATAATATTCATAACGTGACCATGTTTCCTGGTCCTTCTTTATTTGACATGAGTTAATTATTTGGCTATAATTAAAAAAAAAATCTTTGGTCAGCTCTGGCCAGTTGGCTCAGTGGTGAAGCATCATCCCAGCAAGTATATGTCCCAGGTTCAATTCCTTGTCAGGGCACATCGGAGAAGCTACCATTTGCTTCTCCACCCTTCCCTCTCCCCATTTTCTCTCTCACTCCTCTCTCTCTCTCTCTCTCTTCCCCTCCTGCAGCCATGGCTCAATTGGTTGAAGCGCATCAGCCCCTGGCACTGAAAATGGCTTCATGGAACCTCAACTTCAGGAGCTAAAAATAGCTCAGTTGTGAGCATGGCCCCAGAGAGGCAGAGCATTGGCCCTATACAGGGGTTGCTGGGTGGATCCTGGTCGGGGCACATGCAGGAGTCTGTCTCTATCTCCCCTCTCCTCACTTGGAAAAAGAAAAAAATTCTTTGGTCAAATCACTAATTTCATATATCTTAGTCTCAGTTCTATAAGATGAAGTTCTGTAATCTGTAAGATGATGTGCTGTGATAAAGGTCAAATTAGAAGATAAAGTACATGGTAAACCCCAAGGCTCCATACAAATTACCATTGCTAAAAAGTATACACCTCTTTGTTTGTATTTTATCAAAAAACACACTGATAAGTTGATAAGTTTTTTTTTTAGGTTAGAGGAGGAGAGATAGTGAGGCAGACTCTCTCATGCACCCAGAAGGGGATCCACCCAGCAACCCCATCTGGGACTGATGCTTGAGTATCAAGTTATGTTTAGCACCTGAGGCTGATGCGCTTGGACCAACCAAGCTATCCTCAGCATCCAGGGCCATGAGAGAGGGGAATAGGGAGAGAAGGGGAGTGGAGGGGTGAAAGAAGTAGATGGTTGCTTCTCTTGCGTGCCCTGACCAGGAATCAAACCCAGGACTTCCACAGGCTGGGCTAATGCTCTATTCATTGAACCACTGGCCAGGGCTGATAAGTTCTTTTAAGGTGGGGTAGGATGTCCCAGGGACTCATTCATTGACAAAGTAGACTGCAGATCACAAAAGTTCAATGAGGGCTTTGTTAAGTGTATGTAATATCCTACTGTGGTGTTTCCAAACTTATTTTTACTCACACTTTGTTAAAATCTTGCCTGACCTGTGGTGGTACAGCAGATAAAGTGTCAACCTGAAACACTGAGGTCTCTGGTTCAAAACCCTGGGCTTGCTTGGTCAAGGCACATATAGGAGTTGATGCCTCCTGCTCCTCTCACCTTCTCTTAAATAATAATAAAAAAAATCTTTAAAAATAAATCTTACTCAGTTGCACTGATTGAAAAGCAGAGACTTAGAGTGAGAAGAGGTGGGGTTTACAAAAGACTTAGGGCTGAGCTAAATCTAATTTGAAAACCACTGACCTCATAAGTGAATACAGAATATATAAAAAAATATTTTCCCTAAAGTGGTTACATACTGAACAAAGTACTTAGCATTTTGATGAAAATATAAATCTAAAATTTGTTATTTGTGGATTTTCTGATGCAGTTAAAGCAAACAATCAATATTTTCTTATCAATTACTATCTATTTTCACACTAATGAAAGTGCAGCTAGATTGGCCAAATACCAAAAATACTAGGTGTAGAGAGATTCACTTAAATATGTTGTCTTATTTTTCACCTTCGTTTTCAAGTTTGATTTCTTCTAAGAAGGTACAGTCCAAAAAGTCTCAATGAGCAAAGTTTATGTTCAGTCTAATATGGAGCCGTCCTCCTCAGGCACACTGGTTCAGAAGAGAAGCACCAGAGTTGGAGTTCAGAGTTTGGCTTCTCTAGCTTTGCGTAGAGTTAGCCAACATTAATTTAGAGAGTTAATTCAGAATTTCTAATTGGTAGGATGGAAATTGCTGGGACCAAAACTGTATTGGAGAACTCATTATTCATACCTGACACCATGATTTCTGCCACTAGAGCAGGTTGCGTTTCTGTAATGTTATCTTCAAACCCCCGATGGCTGGATAAGCTGTCCAATGGCATTACTTGATTACTTAGATTTGCTTCACTCCCTATTGAAGGTCAACAGATAAAATTAATTTATCTTTTATGATTCAAGAAAAGTTTTACTTAATTTTTATTTATGGCTCTTTGTTGGTTGTAAATTCAGACGCACTCTCAGTAAGAGCATTCAAGGAAACTCAGGATCTTGGTGACTTAGGGAACCTCACCTGCTGACCACACCATCCCAGCTATACTCCACGCAACTTGATGGTTGAGGGAGGGGAGCCAGTGCAGAAGAAAGGCAGGACACTTTGAGTTACTGGCAAAAATATAAATAAAACACCAGAATCCTTATGGATATAATTAGCTCATAATCACAGACTGCCATTACAAGGGAATATTAATGAGATGATCTCCCAACCTGCCTTCCAATAGACTCCTCCCTTAGGCTGTTGTCAACACTTATTTTAGCTTAATTTTACTTGTATTTGGAAATGTTGAAGGACACAAATAAGCCATAATTTAACATAAGCACGGACCTATGCAACTTTCCCAACATGGGAAAAATGAATCTCCTAAAATACCAAGTGCATTCTCTAAGTATGGTTCATGGATCCCTGGGGTCTCATTGCATGGAGTCCATAGGTCAAACTATTTTTATAAAAGGCAAATAACTTTGACTTTATTTGCCATTTTTTACTGTGTCTACATTGTTACTGATGGCAAAAGCAATGATGGGCAGAACTTCAGTGCCTTTGAACAAACAAGGCCATGGCACCAAACTCTACTAGTAGTCATGTTTTTCTCTGCCACACATACACACTCACACAGACACATATACTCCACTTTCACTTAAGAATATCCATAATGAAAAGTAAGAATTATTAATTTTAATAACTTCAACTATGGAATTTTGGCTCTGTAATATTCTGTATAATAAAATGGAAAGTCTACATAAAATACTCTGTTATCTGTGAAGATACTGAATTACGTTGGTTTTTTGAAGAAAAATCACTTGTATGCTCTTTGAGTTGCAAGTTAAGACTAGCTTCTTTCACTGAACATGACTTTTAATTGGGAGAATGACTGACAATCTATGTTATTAACATAGATTAATCTATTAATATAATTAATTTGGCAAGATATTTTGAAAAATGAATGAAGTGAGACTGTCACTTCAAGGAAAATAACTCGTAGTAATTGTTGCCAATAATAAAATTTGAGCTTTCAAGTTAAAAGTAGAATTCTAGAAAATTTTTGCCACTACCATGAGCTTAACAAAATCCCAATATTCAATGAATTCTCTGATGAGTTTGATGATAATAATTAATAAATGTGACTTTTGTATATTAATGTGCAATTGGAAGATCTGCATAACTAAACCACATTTTCAAATGACCAAAATTTGATGCTACCAAAGGTAAAAGAGCCACTCAAAATACAGAATAGACAACTGAACTTTAACGTGTCAAAAGACAAAAGAGTATATTGATATGGCTTCAGATTCCACATTGCAGCTAAGCTCTAAGAAACTAGCCATAACATAGCTCTAATATAGTATCAAATGCAAAGTACAAAAAAAAGGACATCTGCAAAAGCTATTAAATATTGCTCCCTTTTCACTCCATGTCTCTGTGAGTCCAAATTTTCTTTATAGGCTTCAATCAAAACAGCACAGAGACAGATCCAACCTACAAGCAGCTATGAGATTACAGCTGCCTTCTATTAAACTATATATTAAAAATAAAGATGTAAACCAATGCCATTCTTCTTACTGCATATTTTTTGTTTTGGAAAATATAATTATCTCATTTCTTTTCATAAAAATATGTTATGTTTACATATAATGAAGTATTAGTATAATTTTGAGGTATTTTTAGAATTTTTAAGTTTTCATTTCTAGTATAAAATTTGATAGATAAAACTTACATAAACAAAACCTCTTTGGGGTTCTCAATCATTTTTAATAGTGTAAAGGGCACCTGAAACTATAAAGATTGAGAACTATTGCCCTAAGGTAGCAATTGATAGTTCTAAAAATCCAAAATATCCAATTCCTACCTATGGATAGATTGATCCATTTCTTTGCCATTGATCTGTCACCTCAATTACACCATGCCTATTAGATAAATATAAATTTTAAAAAATTTTAATAAAAATAAAATTCTTTTTGGTACAAATATATCAAGAGATGAATCTAAATACACCACAATTGTTTAGATACACATTCAAGGGAAGAAAATCTGAGGCACTACTGACTTACATCACATTTGACCCACTCTTCTTCAAAGTTGTAGTTTTTAAAATGTGATCGCAGTCTTCTCAGGTTGGATTTCCCACATTTGTCTGACATCTTAAAGTTATTTATTAGAAAGTACTTTGCCTTCTATTCTAAGACTAGTCACGTGGTGGTGGTGAGGGGGGTATTGTATATGACCACCTCCAACACTGAGGTCATAAAACTTCTAAACAAAATGTCTCTGAACATTACCTGAGGTAGTAAAAGTTCAGGTGGCTCCACCATAAATAGGAGGCTGGAAGATTAAACTTTGAGTATTATCTTTTGTTCACTAACTTTACAATGAGAGGAGGTCAATTGAAATTAATCTTTAATAAGAAGCCCAAACTCATCAGAGGAAAGAAACAGGAAAAAAAAAAACCCCAAACCACTTGGCACCCGTAAAAGAGATGCTTTTAATTATGCAAAATATTAAAAATCAGCAAAAACATAGGGTTCAATGTGTATAAAATAGAACTACACTGCTCACAAAAATTAGGGGATCAGGGAACATGCAGATACTCCAGTACTTTCAGTCTTTTGTCTAATGCATTTTCACCAATGAAATAAAAGTTGGCTTTGCATCTCATTTGCATAATCAAACAACTTTCTTTGACTTGTTGTTTGCTTTTCTGACGTTCTTGTTTAACCAAAAAAAAAAAAAAATGCTTTTTTTTTATCACTTCATATTCATTTTGAAATATCCCCTAATTTTTGTGAGCAGTATATATTCCTCAGTCAAGGTAAGATAATTTAGCAGCATAATTTATTATATTACCTGCTGATATCTGATGAACACTTTGAGCCAGACACATTTTCCCATCTGGAGCTTTCACAAAACCTTCACGACATGAACATTGAGCAGTTCCAAACTTCTCTTTGCAAATATGTTCACAACCTCCATTTTGGTGTAAGCAGGGATCTGCTCCTAGCCCAGAAAAGAGAAGCACTCACAGATGGGTGTGGAGATCAAAAAAATGCCATTGATCCAAATCACAGTGTACAGCTTTGGGGAAGAGAAACTCAGCGAATCTAAATGGAACCTATAGTAAGAACTATTTCAGATGAGTTCTTATAGAAGAGTCCCCACGAAGATTACCTCAGAATGGTATTGCCTTATGAGTTCTTTATTGAATATAACCAGTACTTTTGTCCAAGATGCTTTTTATGTAGATGAGATTCCTGTTTCCTAACATGATCTAGTCAAACTGACAAAGGGCAACTTAGAAAGATGAGTTACTGTAGGTCACTAGAAGGCTTTTCTATTTGCTTACTCCCTGACACTCTCAGGAAGTAGATAAAGGCCCCAATGCAGATAGAAGCTTTCACTGCAGGTGTCTAAATTGTCCTTCCCTTAGTGCCTTTAACCCCAGAGTCTTTTAAAAGGATCAGATAAGTAAAAGCTGTCCAAGAGAAAAAGCGAGATTGGATTAATAAAGCCCAAAGTCACTACCAGACTGTCTTAGTGTAAACAAAATCTGAATTCAAGAAATCTCTACATCTACCTAAATTAGTGAGAACTGCAACATTCCCCATCCACCCCTGCCATCAAACAATTGAAATAGTTGCAGATTCCAGCCACAAAAAGACTGTGTAACATGTCCAGTGTACCTGGTTTTGCCAATGGATGAACTACAACCAGTGATGAGGGCTTCAGCATGCTGCCTCGAAGACGTACCCTATTTTTGCCAGTCCTCTTGTTCACCCTTACTATCGATGACACAGTCCAGTCAGAGAACCACACGTGATCCTCAAACACAGCCACAGCAAATGGGTGACCTGGAAGCAGTTCCAATTATTACATACATCTTGTCTGTGCCGTGAATATTTTTTTTAAAAGACAAGGCTTGAAATTTTTTAATATAAGTGCTAAGCAAGGTACGAGCTACCACTTATACCTACATCAAGGGGAACCCACAAGATGGGGCAACCTTAATTGTGGAATGGGAACCTGCTAGAATGAAGTCCTAGGAAAGCCCATTGTCACTCAGCACTTGGAGAACTGGGGAATGTGGTCTCATTGACGTACAGAGTGGGGCAAAGTAGGTTTACAGCTGTAAGTACACAAAATGCCGAGTTTATTCTTGTATTATTATACTATATATTAATTATTTTATTATTTTATAAACAACTGCGAATCCAGTTTTACGCCACCCTGTAATAGACCAAGATGAAGGGAGCCAAGGTGGGAACCTTCGTGTTTAGTGATTTTCTCACTATTTATAAATTAAACTTGAGTAAATTCTCTTACCACTCTTTGCCTTCAGTTCCTTGTCTCTTGGATGGCAGTAATAAGTAATACACTAATTCACAGGGGTTGTTATAAGAATATTTAAAAATTTTAGGTAACTGGATAACAGTCTGCTTAAATCCCCGTCTCAATCAACACATTTCCTTGCATGGGATGCCTCTTTTCTTATCTCACTTCTTATCTAATATCAATCCATTGGCTTGGCTTGTGCTCCTGGTGTCCTTTGTCTGCTGTTGTTCAGTTACCCCTTTTGTTTACATCCTTATTCTTTTTATTCTACTAGCCTCTTTCCCATAACTAATGAATATTCTTAAATGTCTCCCGTCTTAATTCCTTATCCCCTGACCCCGCCCCACGCCTCTTTCTGCCTCTTTCCTTCCATTTTTTAGCCAAGGTTTTTTTGAAAGTCATTTATTACCTGCTGCCTTCATTTTCATGCCTATTGATCCCTGGATGGAGCCCACCTCTCCTTGCCACTGAAATTACTCTGATAAGATTTTCCAGTATTTAGTAAGTAGAGAAATGTTGTAACAGACCATCTCAAGTAATTACAGACTAAGGAGGCCCAAGTTTGGAAACTTTAGTCTTGTCCAGTCCCACTCCCTAAACCAGTATTTGCAAATGAGTGATAGATTTGGTGGATTAGAATGAATGTCTCCCTCTCCTGGCAGGACATGCAAATGATTTATCCTGGTGAGAATGAATCTCCACCCATTATGACTGACCCAGGCCATTAAGATTCATTTTAATCTGTAGCCCATTGTCTCAAATTAAAGCCATAAATGCAGCAAGGAAATATCTAATATAGCTGTCAGTTTCTTTTATTTGGGTAAAAAAACCCAAACCACATGACACAATATTTACCATCTTAACCTGTCTATAGTTCAGTTGTGTTAAATTAAGTACATTCACATTGTTGGGCAACCAAATTCCATACACCTTTTATCTATTAAAACTAAAACTCTATACCTATTAAACAACAACTTCTCATTTCTACCTCCCCCTACTTTCTGACAAAGACCATTTCACTTTCTGTTTTTACTAATTTGACTATTCTAGATACCTCAGTGAGTGGTATCATAACAATATTTTTCTTTTGTGACAGGCTTATTTCACAAAGCATGATGTCCTATGGGTTCATCTATGTCATAGCCTGTGTAAGAATTAGCTATAGTTTTTCAACAAATACTCCATAATACTTCTTATTTTTTGGTTATGGAAGAGTCACAGTCTCATTTAAAATTAAGAATAAATTTCTTCAATCTTTACATTAAAAATCCTGAACTGGCAGTTGAGAAGCCACCACTCACATACCTGTAGATGGCACTGTAGTGATGGGAATAGTTATTTAAACATTTTAATTTCCAATTATTAATGGATAATGGGCTTGCATAGAAAGTTGCATTTGTTACAGATTACAGTAACAATAAAAATTATTTTAAAAAATATGTTAGGATTTTTGTTTAAGGCATAGTGTCTTTACATTCTGGTTAGAAATTGTCAAATCCTTTTGTACCTTCATATATCAAAGCTATAATTTCACATTTATTTGGGAGATGTGTTTTTCTAATAATGTATGTCTTTAGAAATAGGCCCCATGACTTTAAAGGAACAATATTTGTTTAACTCTCCACTGTATATTTGCTTACCATAATGATTCAGTAAATATCTGTTAAGTGCATGCATAAATAATTGTACACAAGCTTATCATTTATTGTGAAGCATTTCTTTAATTTTTAAAGAAACTTAGAAGTCCGTAAAATTCTCAATTATATTTATCTTGATCTATTTAATGCATAATACATATCTAGGAATTTGTTACCTCTAAAACCAAAAAGAATGGGCAAAATGAATATCTTATAAAGATTACTAGTTTGTTACCTTCTTCCTAAAAAAGAAACCAGATGTATTCATCTTCCCAATCGGTTTGTAAATCTCCAAAGCATCTTTAACATCTCCTTGGCCTTCATTTCTATAGTCACTCTGTTAGTAAATCTGCTGAATACTTTTATTTACAATGATTCTTTTAATTCTCTAATCCTCCATTTTACTGTTAAATGGCAATACTCTAGCTGTTGTCTGGACAGCCCCTGTGGTGTTCTGACTGATTTCCTTCTCTCCAAATTTCCAATCCAACCTATGTACTGTTACCTAAGTGGTTATCCTGAAATACCAATCTTATATACATGTCCTGCTCAAAAACATGCAATAGCTCCCTAGTACATTTGGAATTAAGTTCATCAACATATTTTGGCAACATTAACATGCAAACAGCAATTTTTGCAGCTTTATTTTAAATGATGAAGTTTTATCACCATCTATTTACCACATGGCCTAGTTTGAATGCTGTCTTTGCAGATTCCCTGAGTCAAAATCAGTCTCTCCATAAATCTTATAGTCATTTGTACTTCCCCTTTAACAGTCACAATAACTACAGTGCTTTAAAGATATTTAAGAAAATACATAATAACCCATGTAAAATATGAAACTATAATAGAGAAAAACTATATTATGCTTTGCACATGTTATCAATAGATACTCATTAATCTCTGAAGGTAATATTATCACTGTTGTGAAAATGACATTTTCTAAAACATAAAAAATGATAACAGCTGAACCAGGTTCTTATTCTTAAAGAAGCTTTAAAAATTTTAATATTTTCATTTGGATTTTTGGCAATCTTGATAAAGATTATGCATCACTATTTTTCATCCAATATTCTAATACTCAGGTAATCCTCAGAGCTCACAAACTCTTGGAGAAGTCTGTCAGAAGTCTGTCAGGCTGTCTCTAGTCTTTCCTCCTCATATGGTGAGGAAGGTACGTGTGCACACACGCATGTGTGTATAAATGCATTTTGTATTTAACACTCATCAACTCTCAGTCAAGATGAAGAAACCACCAATCCCAAAGTCTCACCTACATCGTTCTGGGCAAGCCTTTGGCGTTTTGAACCATCCAGATTGGCCATTTCAATCACAGACTGCTTGGCATCGCACCAATACAACTTGTCAGTTAAGAAATCAATCGTTATTCCACTGGGCCAGACCAGCTCAGAGCTAGCAATAACCAGTCGGCCCATGCCTTGAAGGGTAGAACTTTCAATTCGTGGATTAATCCCCATATCAGTCCAGAATAATCTCCTTTAATCAAAAAAACATACAACAAATAAAATTTGCACAAAAAAATTCCCCCATTCTTTCGTCACTGGGAACATCAGTGGAAATCACTTCAGGATAAACTAAGGAACATAGAAGAAGTATAGCACTGTGTTGGATGAATAATTTTTCATAAGCAAAAATTAATCTTTTCTAGATATAGAACATCTTGGACAGAATGCTGAATTAAGGCTTAGGTCATTAGATAAAAAAAGAATTACTAATTTTAAAAATTGCAGAATATTACTAACTGAAAGTGTGCTCAAATGCATATTTTGAAATTAGTGTTTCATGCTTCAAAAGGCAATGAAGTCTGACCAGGCGGTGGTGCAGTGGATAGACTGGGATGCAGAGGACCCAGGTTTGAGACCCCGAGGTCGCCAGCTTGAGCGCGGGCTCATCTGGCTTGAGCAAAGAGCTCACCAGCTTAGACCCAAGGCCGCTGGCTCCAGCAAGGGGTTACTCAGTCTGCTGAAGGCCCATGGTCAAGGCACATATGAGAAAGCAATCAATGAACAACTAAGGTGTCGCAACGAAAAACTGATGATTGATGCTTCTCATCTCTCTCCATTCCTGTCTGTCTGTCCCTATCTATTCCTCTCTCTGATTCTCGCGCTGTCTCTGAAATAAATAAATTAATTAATTTAAAAAAGGCAATGAAATCTAATTAGTTTTCCCCTCTGCCATGCATATGTAAAACTCACTATATATGTAAAATTAAAACATAAAGAGAAGAGCATATTTCTCTATTATCCTGTTTTATACCATGTATTCAGTTAACTTGGTTAATTTTTTTAAGATTTTTTTTTTTTTTGTATTTTTCTGAAGCTGGAAATGGGGAGAGACAGTCAGACAGACTCCTGCATGTGCCCAACCGGGATCCACCTGGCACGCCCACCAGGGGCGAAGCTCTGCCCACCAGAGGGCGTCGCTCTGCCGAGAACAGAGGCACTCCAGAGCCTGGGGCAGAGGCCAAGGAGCCATCCCCAGCGCCCGGGCCATCCTTGCTCCAATGGAGCCTTGGCTGCGGGAGGGGAAAAGAGAGACAGAGAGGAAGGGGGGGTAGAGAAGCAAATGGGCGCTTCTCCTATGTGCCCTGGCTGGGAATCGAACCCGGGTCCCCCGCACGCCAGGCCAACGCTCTACCGCTGAGCCAACCGGCCAGGGCCCAAGATTTTTTTTTTAATTTATTCATTTTTAGAGAGGGAGGAGGGGGAAAGTGAGAGAGAGAGAAGGGGAGGGGGAGGAGCAGAAAGCATCAACTCCCATATGTGCCTTGACTGGGCAAGCTCAGGGTTTCCAACCGCAACCTCAGGGTTCCAGGTTGATGCTTTATCCACTGTGCCATCACAGGTCAGGCCTAACTTGGTTAATTTTAAGTTTCGTATATCATATTCTATAACTGTGCTGAGGAACATTTTTTTGAGGTCAATATCTTTACTCCAGCCTATTTAAAGATGATTATAGTCTCACTCTTTTAATCATGTGGCTGGCTTCAAATCAATTGTCAGTTATTACCAATATATTATTTCTCATAGGCCATCATAAATAAAAGTTGGTTTGTATCGTTATTTTTTTAATTAAAAAAGAAACTGGTGAGTCACCTTAAGTCTCTGAACATAAACCAACATTTGTCACTAATTCATAATTAACAACATAGAATCTTCTAATCTTTCATGATTTCTACTTCTTCTTGTCTAAATCTAGGAATGACCTATCATTTGAACTCACCTAATTTTTCGAAATAGAGTAAGTTATAAAATCTAAATGTCATCCTCTGCTCGGGAAAGCAATAATGCAACTTTTTAAGAAAGTTTAATGGGCTTATGTATAATTGATTAATGAATTACAACCCATTTCTTTTCAGAGAGAAATTAAATCTGATTAAAATGAAGAATATCCAAACAAAAAATAAAATTTTTATATAAAAATAGAAAATAAAGATATTTTAAAATGAGGATACTATGGTCATCACATCATTTCTGAAGATGTGAAGAAACCTAGTGGATATTTTTGGTTTCTGATTCCAATGACTACTTGAGATCTTAAGACCTCTTTGGACATTAGCACTTCAAACATGACCTCTGCGGAAAAGCACCTGCATTTCACAAGTACCTACTTGGCCATAGGATGAACAGCAATTCCTCGTGGCTGAGAGATGTCCTCCTTAATGATTATTTCACGACGCTTTCCACTTAAATCACTGCTTTCAATGACAGATTTTCTAAAATGTATGTCATATAAAGGCATTGTTACATTAACTTTACTTCTTAAACAAAACACTCCCTTTTGAATGCAAAAATTACCCCCATAGTGTGTATGCATGCACACACACACACACACTCACACGCAAATGAGCATCAAACACCCACACATTTAATTTCTTTAAACATAGCCTTTTCATCAGCATGCCAATTTATCTCGGGCAATGAAAATACACAGAAAAGATGAGGTTAGAGGGACGTGTGTCAGTGGCTTGGCAGGGCCAGAGCCAGTAGTGTAAACGCCACCCCCCCCCTCTTCTTCACAACCTCCCAGTCATGAGAAGGTGTCAGCCTGGTGGTCACAGATCCCTGGAAGGAAGGTGAGTAGACCACAAAGGGCCACAAAGACAGCCAGCACAAGGACAGTAAGGGGCATCTATGTTGACTTTAATTTTCTTCCACATGACACTTAGACAAATGAGAGTATTGAACTATTATTTGCTAAACTTTACATTTAAGAACATAAGCCTCTGGAATCTTGCAGAGTAGAAAATTATTTTTTCTAATGTTTTCATTTATTTGTCAAACGAACCTTTATGGTCAAACAAATATTTAGTGAGCAAGCACATTTTGTGCATGTCAGGGGCTGGCCTAGGCACAGAGACCCAATAGCCTGTCTCTGTCCTTGTAGAGCTTAGAGTTCAGCAGGCGAGACGAGGAGGGGCGGCAGAGGGAAGGCAAGGGGACAGGGAAAGAACACTCTAGCAGAGGCATCAGCAAGTGCCAGGTCTGGGAGACTTGAAAGAGTGTGGAAAGCTTGCTGTGCCTTCAGTGTGTAGCGGACCAGGCAGGAGGACTGGTGGCTGAGTTAACGCAGCGGCGGTGGGATGGAGAAAACTGGATGGAATCAAATGCTAAAATCCTTTCTGTAAAGCCCCCTCCCCATCACTGGCTTGTGAGGGAAACTGGACTCTGAGCTGCTTCCAGCGCAGACAGGACCACAGGCCGAGAGGGAAGAGGAGCACCAACCCCCTTTCTACCACAGGCTGCCTGTTCTCCCTGTTTCCCTAGTGAAACCAGGGAGTGCAACTATCCTTAACAAGGACCTACCACTTTGTTCTTGTGTGCTACCTGCTGGCGCTGTTTCCCTACTGCCAATTAGAAAATATAACTCCTGAATTCATTCATCTAACATCTAAGAAGGGTTTTACCTCCTTGTTCTTGCAGGCAATGTCTTCATGAGACAGCCCTGCCCAGAAACACAAAGCAGAACCATTCTTTCCTCCGGATTCTACAAAATGCTAAGGAGATTTTCTGCCGTTGGCTCATTGGAGTGCACTGTCTAGCCACTGGGTGGGGAAGGGGCTTTATAAACTCCTCCTCGCAGGCTATATGCAGGTGGGGGAGGTAAAGGAAAAATTGGCTCAGGGCCCGTGTTTGATCAAATACGCTTTACAAACTTCCAACTCAGAGCAGTAGATAATTTTAAACCATTAATAGTCTAGTGCCACTTGTAAAGAACTGTTTCATTCCTGGATGAGATGGTTATCAGAAGGTACTGCTGGATGGAAGGTAATTTTTAACTCAATGTGTCAGTCACTCAGCCACAGCTGTCACTGTGCCCATTCCCTTGCTGGGAGGAAAGAAATTCTGAAACTACTTGCTTGTGACTGTTCTGTTCTTTTTTTTCCCCTACACTTATATATCTTTCTATTATCTATCTATCTATCTATTTAAAGTTATTGGGGTGACACTGGTTATTAGGATCATATAGGTTTCAAGTGTACATGATCTGTGTGTGCCCACCACCCAAAGTCAAATCATTTGTCACCACATATTTGAACTCCTTTACCCTTTGCTACCCCCTCACCCCCTTCTCCCTGGTAACCACCACACTGTTGTCTGTGTCTATGAGTGCCAGTTTTTTCACCCACATATGAGTGAAATCACATAATTAGCTCCAGTTTTATATCCCACATATGAGTGAAATCACATAATTAGCTCCAGTTTTATATCCCACATATGAGTGAAATCACATAATTAGCCTTTTCTGATTGACCTATTTCATTTAGCATAATATTCTCAAGATCCATCTATGTTGTCACACATGAGAGTATTTCATCTTCTTATGGCTGAGTAGTATTCTCTAGTATATATACACCACATTTTCTTTATTCAGTCCTCTATTGAAGAACACTTTTTTTGTCTTCATATATTGGCCACTGTGAATAATGCTTCAGTGAATATAAGTGTGCATATATATTTTTGTGAATAAATGTTTTCATATTTTTCAGATAGATACCCAGAAGAAGGATTGCTGGGTCACATGGTAGTCCTATTCTTGTTTTTTGAAAAACTGCCATATTGTCTTCCATAATGGCTGCACCACTTTGCATTCCCAACAGCAGTGAATGAGGGTTCCTTTTTCTCCACAGCCTCTCCAACACTTGTTACCTGTCTTGCTGATGATAACAACCATTCTAACTGGTGTGAAGTGATATCTCGCCATAGTTTTTATTTGCATTTTCCTAATAGCTAGTAAAATTGAACATCCTTTCATATATCTGTTGGCTATTTGTATGTCTTCTTGGGAGAAGTGTCTGTCAGCTCCTCTGTTCTTGTTGTTACATCATCTATAAATTCTTACTGTTTTCAGCAGGAGTTAAGTGATGAGAATTAAGATGAACATAAACTCCTGATTCTGGAACTGTCTCAGGCAGGATTGCTGGAATTTACTTTCAAAATTCCTTAAGGAGTTAACCTAACAATACATTTCTACTTGATTTAGACAGAAAACAAATCTCAAACTCCAGCATACTGGTAATGAGAATGCTGAAACAAGGATGGACACTGGGCTCACCTGAGTTCAAGCGTAACCCCTCATCTAGTGGAACATCTTTCTCTTTATATCCACTACCTAAATGATCCCAATGTCCCTGGGATCTTCTAAAACCCACACTCCTTCCAGAGCAAGAGTTGTTCATCCAGAACCTTAGAAAAGTGATTATTCCTTCATGGTAGTTTTTAATCTCAAGAGAATGAGCAAACAGATGCATATTTTCACCCTTTTGTTTCTTTCTCACTGCGCAACTGACTTTAGGAGTCAGGATTCCTTAGTACTAAATAATAGCATTGCCAGTGAAATTATCAATTAGCTTCCTTCCTTCTGTCAGATGTTAATTTGAGTCTCTCTTTTCCTAAGCCAATATAAACTAGAAGCATCCACCCTGGTTCTTTTATTGGTTAAGAGTTACCATGTAATCTAATATCACAAGCTTGGAATCTCAGTTATTTAAATCCAATTTCTAACTAAATCAAGGTTTTCAAACAATAAACCTTTCATTTCCAGACAAATTAAAGGTTTTCTTTTAGCAGCTGCTTTTAGAGGAAAGAGGACTTAAGAAGGGCTTGTTATTACTGAAGTCAGTGAACTGGGGAAGCTGAGGTCTGCTTCTCCAGACCTGTCTGTGTCCTGAAGGCATCACCACAGCAGTAGGTCCCCTGGTGCTATTAATCAAACGCTGTTAAAATTAGAGGTGCAGGCAAATGTGAGAAATCTAAGGAGACCCGGCAATCCTGAGAGGGGTCGACAGCGGCTGACATCTGCTATCCTGATCAACGTTTACTCTTCTGACAACAGCCATGTACAAGCTCTGTTATTATGCACAGCTGACATTTTAAATGTCCTTTTAAGTAGGTTCAATACAGAAGAGGCCGTTATTATGATTTCTGTCATTATTACAACTGAAGTTGATTTTCATTTGTTATATGACTCTGGGTTGAACACATTTTAATCAATTCTGATTGGGGGAGGGAGTACATATCTATGATTATTAAAAGCATAAGCTTTGGAAGTGGTTGTCTTTGAGTTCAAATTCCAGATCTGCTACCTGTGGGCTGTTTGACTTTGGTGAAGCTATTTTATCTCTTTGATTCTCAGTTTTTTCATCTTTAAGTTGGGGATAAGCAAACTTATCTTTGAGGGATTCAGTGGTATCACTTTATATCCATGATATAAAGTATAGTATCTGGAACATTTCAGTTAATAAACAAATACCTAAAGAATAAAAGAATGGAGGTATGGCTAAATTAACAAATGAATGAATGAAAATATACTCACTTTGGATATAAATGTACCATATTATTGATAACTATGCATCACATCATAGATCTGGCTCATTTTTAAAAATGCATTTTTTCCCCATTGGTTATCCAAACCAAAAGAGATTTTGGGGACATAGAAAGCCTACCCCTCTTCCCTAGGACTTCTCCCTCCATGTTGGGAATGCTGACTTCACAGATGTGAAACTCTAATTAATTCTCCTTTCTTTTAATTTAACACAATTGCATAAGCACCAGATGTTCAGGTTGGCCACCATTTCACTTTATGGCTTTAAGTGACTTGACCAGATATCATCCTAGCACAGAGTATCTCTGACAATATCTTGTGAGGTGTTCTGTGGTTCACTTCCTCTCTCACGAAAGCAGGGAAGTGGGTTCTCATAGCATGCCTGAGGGATGCAGGCATTTCCTTCCCCACCCTCCTCTCATCCCCACCATTCCTGGGGCTTACACGGGGCACACACACACGTGCACACATTCACACAAACACATGCAGCAGTTGTTTTTGCACTTCAAGAGCAGTGTGCCCAAGGAAAGAAACACTAAGCTTCTCTCTGGCTCTGTTGCTTTGCACCAAAGGAAAAGCAGACCATTTCTCTGATCTCCCAAGGACTTTCCTTACAACTCCACCATGAAGGTCTCTCTCCCACCTTCATGTCAGTTAGAGAGCCAGCATTTGGATTTTAGTCACTTGTGTGTTGTGTAACCCTGAATAAATCACTTAGCCTTTCTGAGCCTTAGCTTCCCCATCTGTAAAATGAAGGGATTGGGCCATTGGATCCCTGAAGAAGGACCTTCTAACACTCCCCCCTGGGAGTGGACACTCCTCACTTTTTGGCAATTATTTATGCATGGCCTTATGACATTTCTTGTACTGAAATGCGGACAAGTTTTTGTGTTAGTTTTACCTATGCATATGTGCCTTACCTCTTGGCTAAAGTGTGAGCTGCCTAAAAAGATGCAACATTCCTCATGCTCCTTTGTATCTCCTGTGTTACCTGGGAGAGCGCCCTATTCAAACCAGATGCTCAAGAATGCTTGTTGGCTATATTCAGACAGGTTTTATGTTTGTAGCCTGAAGTGCAAAAACATATGCTACTTTCTTCGTCCTCAAAATTCCCCTACAGATACAGACCCAATCTTGATGAAGAGAGGAACATTTGCTTGGTGATGGGGAGGTGGGGGAGTATGGACAGCATTGGGGGCATCTTTCCTCTAGTCTCAGCCTGACCCACATGGCTAAAAGGAAACATACCCTCTATCTGTCCAATAGAGTTTACGGTCAATCCAGTCTATAGCAAGGCCTTCTGGAATATCTACTCCTTCCTCAATAAGCCTTTCTCGTTGGGAACCGTCCATATTGGCTCTCTCAATCCACTTCAGGGCTGTATGGGCGAAGTATACCTACAAAAGAGAACACAGGCATTTCTGACTGGTTTGTTTTTAAAAATGAATATGGAATATACACAAATGAGTTGAGTACCATACACTAGACTTGTTAAGAGCTTGGCTTTGAACATAGACACACCTGCAACTGAACTTCAACTTTGCTGCTTCCGAGATACTTGTAAAGTTCAGCAAGTTCATTAATGTAGCAGATTCCCAGTCTCCTCGTTGGAAAAATGGGGATAATAATACAGTATATGTAAAACTCTTTAACTCTGCATTGGGCACATAATTCTATTGCAATTGGCAATTTATTAATCTTTGATCACTGGTCAGTAACAAAGCCATTGTACTTGGACCCTAGGATTCCACAGCCTGAAAGGGAGCAATGACTTTCGGTTTAATGGGGACTACACGCTGGGCTGTGTCTTCTACTGCACGGCCCATAACACTCCACTTCACTGCACGTCAGGAGACAGGTTTCGTCCAGTTTTGCCAATTATTTGTTTGATTACCTTGGCCAGGTCATTGAACCTCAGTTTTCTCAACTATAAAAGTGATGAAGTTAGACTAAATATTCGCTAAAGTTTCTTTTAAACCTCTAACCTTATATAATTGCATTTTAATTAATCCACACTGGATACTGCCCAATAGAACATAGCATACCTTGGAGGTACAAAGTTCTAAAGTTCTTTCTCAGTCTAGTATGCAGACTTTAAAACAGGTAAAAGTATTTCAAGAAAATGTTAAAAAACTTTTATGGGTCAGCCTACAATTTAATGGGATTTTAGCTGTGAGTACACATATATACATAGAGCCTATTATCAACGATGAGAATATTTACAAAATGATAATTCATTAAATAATGGGTTACCATCTTTCTAAATAAAATAAGAAAGGTTCTACTCCATAATACAAAATGTGTACTTCTCCCATTCAAAAACATTCCACTATAGCTCAGCATCTAAAATCGGAGGGACCTACAAATCACCTCTGAGTCTTGTTAAGAGGCAGACTCTGATTCGGTGGTCGGGGCGGAGCCTGAGGGTCTGCAGTTCTAATGAGCTCCAGGCGATGTTAACGCTGCTAGTCCAAGAAGCAAGAAAATGAGAACATTGACCAGAAAAATAAAAACAGTCACATGACTTAAAGTTCATTCTTGGTCTCCTTATTCACCTAGTTGTAAAATACTGACTGTGCAGGAAGAAGTTCAATTTGGTAATAAATGAATCTTGAATGGATTTTTTTCTATTAATTTTTTCTGTTAATATAATTGTTCCATGGAATCATATAGATCTAGCACAGAGAAAAAAAGAGAATTGTTCACTAGTGTTTAATTACTAAATTCTACTTGCAAAAATTATATTTGGCCATCAATTCATACTACTTAAACACAGAATCAATTTGCTTCACTCTTTCATGGCCATTCACCAACCTCCTTCAAATCAAGAAGAAACAGAGTTTAAAATTCTAGGAATTCACTAGTAATAACTAAATAATTATGGAGGGAGATAAAAAAAAACTATGTAAACTTATAAATACAGGTGATTAATCCCCAAAAGACACTATAACATTATTTCAAATATATTCTAAACTAGCATAGATACAACTATAACACAGATCAAATTGTCAACTGATTGGGTTAATATAGAAATTCTGTTATATATGAAAACTTCATGTAAAAATTGATTATTACATAAATAGTTTCATGAGTTAAACTGCCATTCACACATGAGCTGTAAAATTTAATTTTTGTGGTTATGAAGTAATTGAATTCCCTCCCTCAGTGACACATATTAAGTATAAATTACTAACCTCTACTTCTTAAGCCTTGCCCCAACCTCCCACTTCTCCCACTACCAACAAATAATCAAAAACCTATTTATGGGTTTCTCCTATGTATATAGTACTGTGCTGGGCTCCCATCCTCATGTCTAGAAACAAAACTAAACAATATCTTGCTCAATCATCTCCAGTAAGATGGCTGGATCACATCAAGAACCAAGGTTGTGATAACAGAAAATCCTTAACATTTTTCAAATGATGTTTCAGTGTCTATATATTTAAATTTTTCTGTGCCTAATGGTTCTGAGCTTAGCAGAGAATTTTTTAAGTA
Organism: Saccopteryx bilineata; assembly: GCF_036850765.1. Taxonomy (NCBI): domain Eukaryota; kingdom Metazoa; phylum Chordata; class Mammalia; order Chiroptera; family Emballonuridae; genus Saccopteryx; species Saccopteryx bilineata. Next base: position 170,256,537 of record NC_089494.1, read on the forward strand.
GCCCAGCTCATCTGTCAGGATAAAATTCTCTACTTGTCCTTAAAGCACAGCCACATCTGTTCAAGCGACAAAACCATACTACCTTATTTTCCACAGGATCATGATCTAGGGCGAAAACCATTCCCATCTGCTGGCTGAGCAGGGTTCCATAATCTGTTCCATCAAAACGCATGTGCCGAATGTCTTGAGAATTGGCAAACAGCAAAAACGGTCGTGGTCCTGATAATCAAATTCAAACATGGCTCCATTTAAAATATGTCTTGAAAGCCAGCAGGTACTTCTGACTCTTCTCTTTCACTGCACCCTCTTTGTTAATTTCTGCAGCACTTCTTATATTAATCTCACACCATTGTGCATAGGCTAAGACAGGCGAGAAGAGTTCCTCTTCCATGAGGTGACATATTGCCAGAATTTCATCACTGGATTCCTCCCTGTCTAAGGGCCTGCTCTTAAAACGCAAATTACTTAGAAAAAGAGCCAGCATTAAATAACCAACACCATAACTAAATGATAGGTTTTGGCGCTGCAATTTCCCTGATTTGCGCATACTAAAACATATTAATATTAACAGATTGTATTCATTCATGCCCAAATAAATGCCTTTCTCTGGCTTGAACAATTCTAAAAGGGAAGCATGATTATTTCAGTTAATAATAAGACCCTTGTTTATTTTCAGAGCTCAGACTGTGCTATATTAACTAGGGCCCTGGGAAGTTAAGAGTATTGGGCTCTGACTAAGGCAGGCTTTGCAGGCTCATCATTATGTTATAACAGATTACAAGAGTGATGAACCTCAGGGGAGATTAAATCAATTTGCTATAAATCTAGGATTTCCAAGGCTGTTGAAAGACACAAGAGATATAATATAAGCAGATGAAAAAGTTGTCAAAGCATACAACTATATATTAAATTTTGACATAAAAAACACAGAATTTGCCAAAGTATTATTAGTATAATATATTATATTCGCTGGAGAGTTGAAAATCAAATCAATCAACCAATATTTATTCAATTCCTTTAAAATTTATCATGGTCATGACTTTTACATATATTGGAATATCCCACTTGATGTTATAGAAAATTTTTGCTGAAGACTTAACTTCTAAATATTCTTCAAAAACATGATTATTTATATGACTATTATTTATGTTATTTATATTTATAGTATAATTTGTTTTCCATTTCCAAAAATAGAATCAAACTTTCTATCCAAAAGCCAAAAGCAATTTAATGCTCTCTCTTTCTAAATGAAATGTTGTTTTCACATACTTTTGCAGAGACACACTTTCAAACACCCACAGCACTAACCCGAAGCTGCACAACTTTTTCTGTCCAGCTGTAGGTCATACCCAGGAAAGCAACCACATTCCCAGGACACTGGGCTGAGGGCGAGGCAGAGTTGACTACACCCACCATTATCAGGTGATGAACAGCCTACAAAAAACAATTGTATGGTAATGATGCTGTGCCATTCAAAAATATAATTTTCTATCAAAATACTGAAGTAAGCCAAGTATATGTTGATTTTTAAAACCATTTCCACAATCATTTATACTGCTACAATCATGTTTATTTTTCAGAGATGAGAAAAGAAATGTCACCGTACTCATTTCCCCTATAACCTAACATCTTGAATACAAACCCTTCACATCCCAATGGCCCCTGTCCTCTTGCTCTATCTACCACTGAGTTCAAGAATATGTGCATTGGCAATGGGCTAGCATACAAAATATAGTTTGATGAGCTTAGTAATTGGTCTAACTCTTCCTAATGAATAATGTATTTTTCTCTCTCACATATTTTTGGCCTTGACTTCTTTTGCTTTCTTTATTTAAGAAAATAGCCATACGTAAATCTTCTGCTAATTCTGAGTTACATCCACCCCTCTATATGCTTCAGTTTATGAAAGATAAAAGTAGAGAGGTATTTATAAGTGAAGGGAACAGGCTTAACACTTTCCATCTACCACCTGCTTAATCTTGGCTACGAATCCAGGAGGCAAGTATTAACTTCTACAATCTCAGTTGAGGAAACTGAGACCAAGAGAGAGCAAGTGGTTACTATAAATAACATTGCTAGTAACTGGTAAATGCGACCTCAGGGCTGTCTAATTTCAAAGCTCTTGCCCATAACCACTTCACTATGATGCTATCTAAAAACAAACAAACAAAATATATCATTTAAATCTATGCTAATCCATTGCATAATAGCTTTCAATGTGCAATGTGGGAAAATCTATTCTTTGCCAATAAGATGCAAATTTTAGGTGTCACTTAGAAAAATGAATATTTTCAGACAAACAAAAAATAAATAAACTTACCACTGCATGTTTTTCCATCTGTCCCCAGCACTGAGCCTTCAGGACAGAAACATATGGGACCATCTGATGTCAGAACACAGTCATGGCTGCATTCAGATGCATTTGTTGGACAGGATATTAACTCTAATCAGTGAAGAACGATGTCAAAATTAGTGTTAAGTCAGATTTGTGGAAATTCAGTAAAATGTGTTGCTATTAAAAAATGTTATCCTGAAAAAGTTAAAAGTCAAACATTTATGAATTACTGTGGTAATGAAGATATAAAAAGAAAGAAAATTTCAATTCTAAAAAAATAAAGAAAAACATCTGATTTTTAAAATGATTCTAGTTTCCTTTAAGTTTCTCTTATGTTAAATAATATTTTTAAAGTTGTTTTAAATGGAACTTGGATGAATGATTCTCAAGTTCATCTGGAAAACAAATTGCATGTGTAGGAAAAACAAAGAACTATGACTATGGTTAGGTGTAATAAGAGAATGAAAGGCTTTCAACAAATATCAAAATGTATATTTTAGCAATAATTAAAATAGCAGGTGTTATGTATGGAATAGACAGAAAGGTTGTTAGAACCAGACAGAAAGCTTATTTCAAAAGAGACTCAAGTACACATAAGAATATAGCATTTGGTACAGGTTTTTAAATCATTGAGCATATGAAAGATGATCTAATAAATGGTAGAGAAATAACTGAACAATGATTTGGGGCAAAAGTTAAATCCTGTCCTACACTATACATTTAAATAAAGTCCAAGTAAATCAAAGATTAAAATGTAATATGTACACTATAGAAGTTCTAGAAGTTGTGACGTCAAGTGAGATTTTGTGTGTCATGCTTGGCATGTAGTGACTCCATAACACATAACACTATTCACTTGAGTATATTTGCCAACAGGACCACATGGTTTTAGAAGAAGGACAAATTCCATGGACAGGCACCAAGGTAACAGGTAATTTGCAAGAAATGCATTACCATTTATCCATTTTCATGTGCCTGATTTCATAAGCACATATGACATCCAGACTGACCTATTCTCCATCAGCTCGGAAGCAGGATTAGACAATATACATTATTTTATATTTCTACTTAACTTTACTAATAGATTTTATAAGAATTTTATAAGAAGGTATCTGAGTATAAAATCCTAAATTTGAGTTGAAAATATCCACGTGTAAGCGCATAAGGTACTTTTTAAAGAACAGTGTAATGTATTCCTAACTCTGATGCCACAAAAGGCTTAGTTAGAAACAATGTCTAATTAGTAGCAGATTATATTCTCTAAATACAATTTCTCATCAAAAGAAGGAGTACATCTTGAGAGATTGCTAATTTCTGGTCTAGAACGTAGAATGTACAAGACAAGCCTGGGAAATATGTGCTACAGGTGACAAGGAAGCTATCAAAGACCACTGGGGTCAGGAACCCATTTGCAAAGGCTCCACTTGTCCAGTGAGGAGACAGTTTGATCAACAATTAGGATGACAACCACAATGGGTGGAAAAATATCAAAAATATTACAAATCCAATATTTATCCTGCCTTAACTGTCAGAATTGTATCTTGAAGTAATCAAATAGTTAATGAAAGAACGTTTTATTTATAAAAGTATTCCAATTAATGACTAAAAAAAATACTAGAACTAAACATCACCATTTAAAACCCTTGGTGAATAATAAGTCTAGGAAGTGATTGGTAGTGGCCACTACAGCCATTCTCTCAGACACAACTGGGCTATTTCTTACCCCCGGGAATCCTGGTAGTTTCCAGGTGTGTTTGGTTGGTGGGGGTCCTGCCCTGGAGGAAGGAAGACAGTGGCTAAAAACAAAAGTCACTGGAGTAAACTCTCTGCTCCAACTCATTACAAAAAGTGGAAAGTAAGTGTTACAGATACAAGCAGACTCTGAAAGTTATCAGACAGAGCAAAGGGAAACTAGTCATCCTCGTCAACAACAGCCCAGCACTGGGGCAATCTGAAACACTACACTGTGCTGGCCAAAACTGGTGTCCGTCAGGACAGTGACAGTAATAGTGATTGGAGAATTGTACACTTGAAACCTATATAATTTTATTAACTAATGTCACTCCAGTAAGTTTAATTTGAAAAAAGAGACATCATAATAATAATATTAAATTGGGCGCAGCGGGTGGAAAATACCACAGAACATGCACACTGACTACCATTGATTCAGGTGATTCTTTACCATTAGAAATATGTCAGAAGGGACTAGTGAAAAGTAAACATGTAAAAATTTTTTTGGTAAATTTAATTTATTGACTGATTTTAGAGAGAGAAGAAGGGGGGAGGGAGAGAAACATTTGTTGTTCTACTTATTTATGTATTCACTGGTTGATGCTTATATGTGCCCTGACCAGGGATGGAACCCACAACCTTGGCATTTCAGAAAAATGCTCTACCAACTGAGCTACCCAGCCAGGGGAAAATGTTTCTTTAGTAAAATAAGGCAAAGTTTGTTTTTAAACAAGAATAAAAGAATAAAAAGGAAAGACTATTGGGGAAATTTATAATGTGCCTCCTGATGGAAATACAACCACAGCTATGAAGGATTCTTGCCCGAAATGCCAAAGCCAAGTCTTATCAAGCCTTTTAATCTAGCAGCAAGTTTGTAGAAGAAAAGGAACATCACAGAAGTGCCATCAGCAAAATCCAAACTGTGAGAAACTTCAGGGAAAGAATGGCTCTTTAACAAATATTTGCAAGGGGAAGAAAAAAGGAAAGACACTCTGTAGACTAAAAGAGAGGGGTATCAACCTAACACAACATGGAGCTTGCAGAATACTTCTTCAAACCAAACAACTGTGTAGAAAAAATTTAAGCTAATTTTAAAACTGACTAGATATTTGATATTATTAAGGAATTTTTATTTTTGAGGTGTGATAATGGTATTGTGGTTATAGCTGAAAACACCCTGGATATTAGATGATATTAGGGACTTACAACTAGTTTTTTAGATATGATAATATATCATGATTGTGTTTTTCACGCGCTTGTCTTTTAGTGATATAGTATAATGAAATATCTAAAATATGGATAAAGAAACAGGAAAGTATATATTGCCAACCTTGGAAGTTTTAATTTAACAAGTCTGGGGTAGACTCCAGTCATTCATGTTTTAAAACACAAAACAAAATAATAAAACTCCAAGGTAATTCTGATGCTTACTACTGATTCAGGACCATCAACACAGACCATAGCCATCTCAGAAACATCAGTGAACATGAAAGAAATAACGCGATAAATACTTGCTGTGACTTACGGTGACACCGTTTCCCATCAGGAAGCAGAACAAACCCTACAGGGCATGTGCAGTAATAGGATCCAGGGATATTTTCACACCCAAGAGTACAGCCATGATTCCAAAAGGCACATTCGTTGACATCTACACAATAACAACAGCAAAACCCAGATGGTTATTTTGGAACATAAGCTGGAGCATCCCTAATAAGTCAGTCAAAAATGGAGTGTATCACAATTGTATCTTGAGCATGGGAAGGCTGTTTTTGCTACTCTAGCAAAGGATGAAAGAAGTCAACTCAATTATCATGGAAGTAATTTTTATTTTGCCATAGTTTATACATCCAAATACAGATTTTCATAGAATTCCCCTTGAGAAAAATAGTATTTCCCTTGATAACATATAGCAACTTAGAGCCACCTAAGGCAGGACTGTTGAAAGTTCTTGACAAGAATAAGACGTCCCTACGCTGTTCTTCAGTCTCTCAGAGCGGACAGGGGCCCTCATCTGAAGGTGGGCACAATCCTCATCAGCATCCCTGGGGCTGACACTCAGCCTTCCAGGTCACTGTTCTATGAGATGCCCCCGACCTCCCTCTAGTCCCTGGTAAGCAGGAAGTTACACTTAACAAGTAGGTGTCATCTTTACCTAATATCTCACCGGAACTACTTCCTCTCAGTACGTGCTGCAGCCATTGGATTCTTTATCAGTAGCTCACTGGAGAAAGGATGGGTAGTTCTCCTGAAGCCTCAACTAGCAGGAGCCCTACACAACCAGCCTGCTTCACAGTTTCTTCAGGTTCCCACTAGATCAGTGGTGAGCAAACCACGGCTGGCGAGCCACATGCTGCTCTTTGGCTCCCTTGAGTGTGGCTCTTCCACAAAATACCACGTGCAGGCGCGCAGGTGCCAGCGGGGGTGTGTGTAGGTCAGGCGACGAGAGATCCCCAGCACCGGGGAGGCCACCTGATCCATGCACGAGTTGAGTGAGCCTGTGGCTCCCCAGCCGCGGTTTGCGGACCACTGCACTAGACCTTCATGGGATGAGATGTGGAGTCACGTACTCTTTGAGAATCGTATAAGAGCTATGGAAATATTTTCCTTAAAGAGTTATGTAATACTTTCCTGAAATATTTGAAAATACCGACGTCTTGCACACAAACCAACAGACATCCATGGACTCAGAGAAGCCCTGCCTAATATCAACCTAAGTGGCCTCTGCAAGTACTTGATACAGGAACACAAGCTATAAAGAAGACCTGAGAATATTACAAAGACTTTAAAAATGAGAGGGGAGTTAAATTTTCCTGGTGAGGAGTAAAACTGGTTTCACACTGAGGCTCTGCAAGGCCCACCAAAGAGCAGCCGCGGCCCGGGCGTCAGGGCTCCCTGTCTGTCGCTGTTGGGGACTCGTTACCTTCGCAGTGCTTCCCGTCCTGGCTCAGGACGTATCCCTCCGCACACGTGCACAAACGGGACTTGGGCTGCGGCCCACACACGCTGCCTCTGCAGACACCTTTCCTCAGTTTGCAGAGTTTCTGATCTAAAAGAGAAGATGGTTTATTTGAATTAGAGGTGTGTTTTGATGCCACAGTGTGTGACTCTTCGTGGGTTCTTCAGGCATCTAATCTCCCTGTGACACCAGCTGGGTTGTTGTCTTTCACGCTGGTGGCACTGCTCTAGGGACAGGCCGCTTTAGCTGGATTCCACAGCATTTCAAAGCCCATTTATTTTCCTAATTGTGTTACTTCTACAAAAGCTTTCAGGAGAGGGCACCCTAATTAGCTAGAGATATCATTCCTTGGGTTACAAACACTAAGCATAACTTAGCTTTTTTCATTCTGATTTATTAAAAAAATAATAAAGTACATAAAAACCCTGAAAATGAAATATCTGTTTACAAGACAATAAAGCTTCAAACCTAAGAATCTCTTTTCTTTTTTTGACAGAGACAGAGAGTCAGAGAGGGACAGATAAAGACAGACAGGAAAGGAGAGAGATGAAAAGCATCAATTCTTCACTGCAGCATCTTAATTGTTCTTGATTGCTTGTTCGCTGATTGCTTTCTCATATGTACCTTGACCAGGGGTAGCTCCTGTAGAGCGAGGGACCCCTTGCTCAAGCCAGCAACCTTGGGCTCAAGCCAGTGACCACGGGGTCATGTCTATGATCGCACGCTAAAACCAGAGAGCCCATGCTAAAGCCTGATGAGCCCGCGCTCAAGCCTGCAACCTCCAGGTTTCAAACCTGGGTCCTCGGGGTCCCAGTTCGACGGTCTATCCACTGTGCCACCACCTGATCAGGCTAAGAGCCTCTTTTCTTAAGTATGGGCCAGATTTATCTATCAACTATTTTTAGCATCATTATTTCAAGAACATCTTTCAACTTAATAATTACCATTGTCATCTGTTTTATCCCAAAATGTCTGAGTTTATTACTTCCAGCATCCCATGTTTTACAAAATAGCTCAAGGTAAATAGTAAACTCTGCTCAATGAGGTAGGTGTTTGGGTTGAATTGACCAAATATAATGAACAACAAAAGGTCAATGTAGTACCTCAGATTATCAGATCCAGAGTTAAGGGCTAAACTAGTAACACGTATATTCTCTGAACAAATTGTGCTCCTTCTTATTCTTTGCCAAATTTAACAATGATAAGACCTTGGTGAAGTGCTCTAGAAAATACTGAGATAAGCTTAAGTCTGATGACAGATCCCAGGATGCAGGTAGACACGAAGGCCAGAGCTCTGGCAAGAGGTGACCTCAAAGGAAGAAGATGGGGGCATGACCCTGAGTTATGGCATGGCTAAGGTCAGTGAGAACCTGTGAATCAGGAGAAGAGCCAAAGACCCAAGGGCAGGTCTGCTGAAAATAGCTTTGCTGTGAAGAGCACATGAAACAAACTAGGGCGGGCCTGAGCACAGCAGTGCAAGGGGCTGAGTCTGTTCTCCTAGTGGGGCTCTGTTTATCCATTATAAATGTCTCCTCACTCTGACCCTACCTGTTTCCTTGTATTCTAAATCATACACTTTTCTTGACCAATACCAACATGACACAGTAGAAACATTCTTGCCCCTTGAAAACGTCCCTAGCGTGCACTGAGACCACCTGAAGGGCATGTCGCACTCCAGAGCTTCTCATTTAGTAAATCAAGAAAACTGCTCAGGAATCTGCATTTTTACACCACACTGAGGAACACCAGCCTAATGTTCTAATGAAACATCTCTCCTTCATCTCAGTTACAAATACTCCTTTTACCTTGTCTGTTATTTCTTTACTTATTTTAAACTTGTTTAATCAGATCTCTTTACAGATAAATGCATAATCAATTTTGCCAATTATTTGATACTATTACAATAAGACTTATTAAGTCAGGTAAGCTTTACATTGAATTGCTTTTTTGGATACTGATTCCAAAATTTGGGGTATTTTTTCCATGATTTTTGTCTCAATTACAAGTGTGTAGTTACATTGCTTTTCATGTTCCTACATGATTCACATATCAAAATTTTAATTAAGCACAATTTAAAATAAAATGACCCCAAATTTTTAAAGTAAATGATTGAAATCAGAAACTTGTGAATTTATTGAAGACAAAATACATACCTACTGCATTTTTTTAAAGGATATAAACTTTTTATAGCTTTAATTTTTATAGTTTTTATTGCTTCTTGGCCTTTGGACTATGATCAAGTGCAATTTTATAAAGTTTTCAAGTAAACAACAAAAATCCAGAAGGGTCTTATTTGGCCTTTAAATGGCACCAAAGTACTACCTCTCTCTGTGGTAACAACAACAACAAAAACCAAAACAAAACACTAATTGAACTAGTGTGCTTCTAATAAATATGCCTAATAACAATCTTTCCAAACCCAGCCTGATAGATGACCTCTGGGTTGAGAATTAGGAAAACTGAGTTCTGTCTTAGATCTGCCTTTTACATTGAATCACTTTTCTTTTTGACCTCAGTTTTCTAGTCCATGAGATTAAAGTGTTGAGGTAGATATTCTCTAAGATTTCCCACTAAAAAAACTTTTTATGGTTCTATACAAAATCAGATGTTTGTGGTATAAGATTCTCAAACTTAATTACTACATATAATATGTTAATGGAGATTAATTAGTGAAGGAAATGCTAATTAATGGTGATTTATAAAGTAGGGAAGTAACTTTACTTTATAAAATTTATAAAACAGAGTTACAGCAAGTTAAAGCATATTATAATAATTACTTACCAAGTACTTTATGTCAGATTTTTGCTAAGTTTGGCAGAATAAATCTTTATAAAACAACTTACTATAGTTAAATCTATCTTTTTATTTATACTTTGGTTGCTCTGCTATCGCCCACCATGAAAGCTGGAACGCCCACTAGTGGGCAGTAGGGACCAGGTTGACTACCACTGATCTAGAGCCAATTTCTTTTTGGTACTTTCGCACCACCTCTCACTTGCCCTCCTGTGTTTTTATCATCATCATTACCATTGTCAGCATCACCATCACAATTATGTAAATGCGGCTTTTTCCCATTGATGAATAAACTTCTGAGGATAAGGCATATATATATTTCATTTACATTTCAAGTCTCACTTAGTATGGTGTCTTTTACAATGTAAGTGTACTGTAGACACCTGGAACACACGCGCAAAACCTGTGACTGTGTTATCTGCAACTTAATTCCTCTATTTGGTTTCTCCTTCAAGTTCCAGTCAGCCTTAGAGTTAGAACTCAAACAGATGGTCAGACTCTGCTAGCCCAGTACCCTTTCCACTATACCATGACGGTTTTAATGACCTTATTAATAGCAAGCCTCACTCTTCAGAGATGAGCATAGGCAGGAAAGCAATCGCTGTTTTTCTCTGAATGTGCTGATAATGTGACTTGAACGCAGACACTACACACTTTAAAAGGTCATTTTAGGAAGTGGCAAAACATAAAGGATTGAGGGCTATATTTTTGTTTAATCTCCTTAATCTTCGGCTGTTGTTTAGCTTTAAATTAGGCCAAAGCTAGCACTCAGAATGCTGTTGCTGACCTCAGATAATACCCTTTCCCAGAGCTCAGTAGTGGGGCTTAATTACCTTTGAGAACAAATTAAAGCTCCTAATCATGGAGTTTAATGTCCGCTACCAACTGTTCCTTCAATAACTGTCTGGTTAATACACAGGCTCTCAGGGGCTTTACCATAGCCAACTAAATCTATAGATTTTACCCTGGCCCAGTTCTGAAACAAGGTGCATGGGATTCCTTATCTTGTTGTTTTTTTCCTCTGACCACACCTTTTCTCTGCCTCGAATTCAGTGTAAGACTTGCCTCACGGACAATGCCTTACTAGTCTCTTCCATTTGAACCCATTCACTTTCATCATTCTTGTAACTAAATATTTAGTACCACAATATGTAGCAGATAACAATTTTAAAATTTGAACATTTATAAACTATTTTCATTATCACCTTTAATTTTCATAACAAGCTTGCTTTGCCAGCTTGCAAAGCAAGTTGAGCTATATGCAAAGCAAGTATTAACTTCCATTTTACAGATTAGAAAATAGCATCTTAAGGATCATGTACAGCCTGACCAGGCAGTGATGCAGTAGATACTAAATCGTCGAACTGGGACGCAGAGGACCCAGGTTCAAAACCCCGAGGTCGCCAGCTTGAGCGCGGGCTCACCAGCTTAAGCGCAGGGTCACTGGCTTGAGCATAGGATCATAGACATAACCCCATGGTCACTGGTTTGAGCTCAAAGGTAGCTGGCTTGAGCCCAAGGTTGCTGGCGTGAGCAAGGGTTCACTCACTCTGCTGTAGCCTCCCCTTCCCCTATCAAGGCACATATGAGAAAGCAATCAATGAACAGTAAGGAGCTACAACAAAGAATTGATGCTTCTCATCTCTCTCCCTTCCTGTCTGTCTGTTCCTCTCTTTAATTCTTTCTCTGTCTCTGTTAAAAAAAAAAAAAGGATTATGTACAGGTAATAAAGGACCCAAGCTCAGGTCCTCCAACTGTAAATTCCATCTCTTTACTATACATACCTCATTTTCTTGCTCTCACTTTATTGTGCTTTGCAGATATTAGGGGTTTTTATGAATTGAAGGTTTGTGGCAACCATGTATGAAGCAAATTTATCAGTGCCACTTTTTAAACATTTGCTCACTTCATGTGTCTATGTCACATTTTAATACTACTCACAATATTTTAAACATTTTTATTATTATTATATTTGCTTTGTGATTTGCAATCAGCGACCTTAGATGTTACTATTATAATTGTTTACTTTAAGATAGTGAGCTTAATTAATAAATGTAGGTGTTCTGAACGCATGACCTACAGGCTGTTCCTCATCTCCTTCCCTCTCCTTGGGTCATCTTATCCCCTAAGAAACACAACATTGAAATTAGGCCAATTAATAATCCTACAGTGGCTGCTAAGTATACAAGTGAAAGAAAGAATCCCACATCTCTTATTTTATTATTTTTTACTTATTTATTTTTAGTGAAAGAGAGAAGGAGGGACAGATAGACAGGAAAGGAGAGAGATGAGAAGCATCATCTCATAGTTGTGGCACCTTAGTTGTTCATTGATTGCTTTCTCATACATGCCTTGACCTGGGGGCTCTAGCCAAGCCAGTGACCCCTTGCTCAAGCCAGAGACCTTGGGCTTCAAGCCAGCAACCTTTGGACTCAAGCCAGAGACCATGGGATCATGTCTATGACCCCATGTTCATGCTGATGACCCTGCACTCAAGCCAGATGAGTTTTCATTCAAGCCAGAAACCTCAGGGTTTTGAACCTGGGTCATCAGCATCCAAAACCAAAACTCTATTCATTGCAACACCACCTGGTCAGGCTCACATCTCTCACTTTAAATCAAAAGCTAGAAATGATTATCTTGGTGAAGAAAGTATGTCAAAAGCTGAGACAGGCAGAAAGCTAGGCCTGTTATGACAAATAGTTAGCCAGGTTGTGAATTCAAAGGAAAAGTTCTTGAAAGAAATTTAAAAAGCCACTATGTTGAACACTAAAACAATAAGATAGCCTTATTGCTGATACAAAGAAAGTTTTAGTGGTTGGGATAGAAGACCAAAATAGCCACGACATTCCCATAAGCCAAACCTGATTCAGAGCAACATCTTAACTCTTCAATTAAAATTGAAGGAAAATTGAGAAAGGTAAAGAAGCTGCAAAAGGAAAGTCTGAAGCTAGCAGAGGGTTTGTTCATGAAATTTAAGAAAGGAAGCCATCTCTGTAACATAAAAGTACACAATAAAGCAGTAGCACTGATGTAGAAGCTACAGCAAGTTATCCAGAGATCTAGCTGAGATAATTAATGAAGATGCTACACTACACAACAGATTTTCAATATAGACCAAACAGATTTAAATTAAAAGAAGATGCCACCTAAGGCTTTCACAGCTAAAGGAGTTAATGCCTGGCTTCAGAGCTTCTAAGGATAGACTGACTCTCTTGTTGGGGCTAATGCAACTGGTGACTTTAAGTTGAAGTCAGTGCTCATTTACTATTCTGAAAATGCTAGGGCCCTCAAGAATTACACTAAATCTACTCTGCTTGTGCTCTATAAGTGAAAGAACTAAGTCTGGATGACAACACATCTCTTTACAATACAGTTTACCAAATATTTTAAGCCCACCATTGAGACCTCCTGCTCAAAAAATAATCTTTCAAAATATTAATTCTCATTGACAAAGCACATGGCCAATCAAGAGCTCTGCTGACGGTGTACCATGAGATTACTGTTGTTTTCATACTTGTTAACATAACATTCATCTGTAGCCCCTAGATCAAGAAGTGATTTTGACTTTCAAGTCTTAGTGTTTAAGAAATTTCTTACGGCCCTGGCTGGTTGGCTCAGCGGTAGAGCGTCGGCCTGGCGTGCGGAGGACCTGGGTTCGATTCCTGGCCAGGGCACATAGGAGAAGCGCCCATTTGCTTCTCCCCCCCCCCCTCCTTCCTCTCTGTCTCTCTCTTCCCCTCCCGCAGCCAAGGCTCCATTGGAGCAAAGATGGCCCTGGCGCTGGGGATGGCTCCTTGGCCCCTCAGGCCCCAGGCACTAGAGTGGCTCTGGTCGCAGCAGAGCGACCCCCCAGAGGGGCAAAGCATCGCCCCCTGGTGGGCAGAGCATTGCCCCTGGTGGGCGTGCCGGGTGGATCCCGGTCGGGAAAAGAAATTTCTTACGACTATAGCTTCCATAGATAATGATTCCTCTGATGAACCTGGGCAAAGCAAATTAAAAACCTTTTGGAAAGGATTCACCATTCTAGATGTCATTAAGAACATCCGTGATTCATGGGAAGATGTCAAAATATCAACATTAACAAGAGTTTGGAAGAAGTTGATTCCAACCCTAATGAATGGCTTTGAGGAGCTCAAGCCTTCAGTGGAGGAAGTAAATACAAATGTGGGAGAAATAGCAAGAGAACTAGAATTAGAATGGATCCTGAAGATGTGACTGAATTGCTACCATCTCATGCTAAAACTTGAAGAGAAGGGGAGTTGTTTCTTATGGATGAACAAAGAAATTGCTTTCTTCAGATGGAATCTACTGGTAAAAATGTGAAGATTGCTGAAATGACAACGAAAGATTTAGAAAATTATCTAAACTTAGTTGATGAAGCAGAAGCAAGGTTTGAGAGGACTGACTCCAATTTTAAAAGAAGCTATACCGTGCGTAAAATGCTATCAGATAGCATCACATGATACAGAGAAATTGTGAAAGAGTCGGCCAATGTGTCAACCATCATTGTGTTTATTTTAAAAAATTGCCACAGCCACTTCAACTTTCAGCAACCTCCCTGGTCAGTCAGCAGCCGTCATCGCTGAGGCAGACCTTCCGTCAGCAAAAAGACAGGACTCACTAAAGCTCAGGCAATGGTGAGTATTTTTTATCAATAATATATTCTAATTGAGTTATATACATTTTTCTTTATATATGATGTTATTGCACACTTAATAGACCACAGTATAGTATAAACAAACATTTATATGTACTGGGAAACTAAAAAAACTTATGTGACTCACTTTATTTTGATATTTGCTTTATTGCAGTGGTCTGGAACTGACCACTCTGAGGTATGCCCAATATATTTTTATAATATATAACATTACATTGTATATGGATTATATATAATATATAAATATATATTAAAAATTACATATAAATAATATATTTTCTATAAAACCCAGTCATATTTTTGCTTTATTTATTATCTTTCTCTTCAGTGAGTTCTTGAATAAATGACTTCCTCAGCTTCCTCAAAAACTTCCCAAACTGTAAAATATAGAAGTTTATTTTTCTTTGTTAATAGAAAATAACAAGGAAGAAAATATAAGAATGATCATTTTGTGCTATTGAGCATCTTAATTACAGTTTTAAAAGAAAATCACTCAGCCATAATTCATGTACTTGGTATCCTTAATCATCTAAACCCCTCCAAAAATGAGAAAGGAAACAAATCAACAGTCTGAAGCAGTTACAAATAAATGCTTTTTACTCTCAGAAGAGCCTCTCAGACCCACTCAGTTGTTTATAGTTTATACCCATTTCTGACAAATTTGATCAGCCCATAGCATTAAAATAAAAATGCACTTCTCCCCAAAATAAAAAAATGTATGTGTAACCCTCCCCCCAAATATGCAAGATGTGTATCCTTCATTCCTATTGTTACCACTTCAACAACCACTACAATCCTTGACAACAGATGTGGCTACATGATTCCAGTGGTCTTTCCTGCAGAGCCCAGACATAGTCTCAGCCCAGTTGCCAGACCAGAGGCAGTTATTGGTAGAGAACAAGTGAGATGACTCTACAAGCCTCAAATGAGGGCTCCTCTTAGAGGAAGATGGTACAATTTTACTGTCCAAATGATAATAACTGTAGTGAATAAAAACGTGCCAAACATTTTTTAAGTCCATGAGTTTATGAAGATGCTAAAAAAAAAGAGAGAGAGAGAGATCATCTTTGGTGGCTATCCTAACCTTTATTCTGAAAACAGATAAATTAGGGAAAGAATCAAGCATTTAATTTGCTTTTCTTATAAAAGATCTTCTTCAGGGAAATCATGTAGCTAATGTAAAAAATTTCTGCAGCTAGGCCCTGGCCAGTGGCTCAGTGAATAGAGCATCAGCCCAGCATATCAATGTCCGGGGTTTTATTCCTAGCACACAGGTAAAGCAACCATCTCCTTTTCTCCCCCTTCTCTCCCTCCTCCCCTTCCACAGCCAGTCACTCAGTTTGTTTCAGCATGGTCCAAGGCACTAAGGATAGCTCCATTGGAGCTTGTCAGCCTCAGGTGCTAAAATTAGCTCAGTTGGTTTGAGTATCAGCCCCAGACAGGGTTGCTGGATGGATCTCTGTTGGGCATCATGTGGGAATCTGCCTCACTATCTCCCCTCCTCTCACCTAAAAAAAAAAATCTCCAGCTAATAAATGCATAAGCAATGATAGACTTGAATGCCTCCACTTTAAACCACTAAGTAAAAAAGTGACTCTAGGCAATGATAAACAATAGCTTCTAAAGCCATTGAGTAAAGGGCTGATGGGAAACTTTATACTGAATGGACCAGGTTGGCAAAACTGGAACTGCCGACGAATCTTAAACATTGAAAAAGAATAAGAACTAGCCACTATATAGCCCCAGGTGTGGTCGGTATGAAGCATGCAGTATGGCCTGCAGTAACACCTATTACATATTCCTGAAATAAATCTGAATCTGATCAGGCTTCTAGGCCTAAACTACCCATTAAAGGAAATACAGAATCATGTTAAATGACACCATAGAGATATAATCTGCAAAATCCAGAATGTGAGCAATTCTACAAAACAAGTGATCTGGTTTCTTCTATAAACAAATGGTCAAAAAAGGCCCCAGATTAGAAGATAAAATGGGGTCAGAGCCAGGCATGTGAATACGAGTAAGCTGTGAAAGCCGACAGCAAGAAAGAAGACAGGAAAATGATAAAGAGCCATTTTAACCATTGAGAGGGCATTTCGAGTGCTGCCATTTGGTGTCAAGGCAAGCCTGTATTAAAAATCCAGCTCATCAGCCTGACCTGTGGTGGCGCAGTGGATAAACCGTCAACCTGGAAATGCTGAGGTCGCATTTCCTCAAAACCCTGGGCTTGCCTGGTCAAGGCACATATGGGAGTTGGTGCTTCCAGCTCCTCCCCCCTTCTCCCTCTCTGTCTCTCTCTCTCCCTCTCTCTCTCCTCTCTAAAAATGAATAAAAAAAAAACATTTAGAAAAAAAAAAATCCAGCTCATCTCAAACCAGTCCTACGCTTGCCCCAGTGGCATGTATCTCTGTAACTGTGACCGTAGTCATTAAGAAACTGTCCATAACTATCTATAAATATGTTAGAAAGATAAAGCAACCCACATTTTGCTAAGATTTCTATGAGAGGTAGAGAAGCTTTGGTGTTTGACTCGATTTTAATTATATAGAAGCAGAAGAAGCTGGAACCCTGTGCACTGCTGGTAGGGATGTAAAATGGCAGAGCCACTGAGAGAAACAGTAGGGAAATTTCTCAAAATATTAAAAACAAATTTGTCCTATGGTCCAGAAATTCACTGGATCAAAAAAAAATTGAAAGCAGGATCTCAAATGAATGGGCCAGTCTGGCAACACCCAAACTGCTGATGAATCCTGAACATCACAAACAGAACAAGAATCAACCACTTCATGCCCACATCCATAGAATCATTGTTTACAATATACTGTAGCTAAATATGGAAGCAACCCAGGTATTCATCAACAGATAAATAAATAAGTAAACTGTGATATATGCATAAAATTAGATATTATTCAGCCTTGAAGAGAAAGGAAATACTGACATATGCTACAACACGGTTGAAACTTGAGGACATCAGGCTAAACGAAATAAGCCAGTTACAAAAGACATATACTCTATGAGTCCACTGTATGACGTATTTAGAGTAGTCAAAATCTAAAGACAGAGAGTAGAATGGTGGTGGCCAGGGACTGGGGAATGTTATACTTTAATGAGTATAGATTTTCAGTTTTACAAAATGAAGAGTTGTGGGAATAAGCAATGATGAATCATGTTTGTGTACTGCTCCACAACTAATGAAACATTTTCACACTTATAATTTTATTTATTTCCCCATAATCCTGATACAGGCAGGCAGGTTCTGAGATGTTTAGAGTAGCTAATGGAGCCAGGATTGGAAACCAGCCATCAGTCCAATGCCCTTTCCCTTTCTTGCATGATTCCTCTGGTTCTACAACTGAACTAAATGCAACCTAAATGCAAAGGGGGGAGGGAGTAAAGACGGACAAATATATGGTGACAGAAAATGATTTAACTTTGAGTGATGGGCATACAACATAATCAACAATTCAAATGCTATAGAAACGTTTACCTGGAACCTATGTACTCTTATTGATCAATGTCACCCTGTTAAATTTAATTTTTTTAATAAAATTAAAAATAAAAAGAACTGAAAACAAAAACAAATGCAAAGGAAAGCTTTTGAAGGATTTTAAGCAGAAAAGCTAATGGATCAGATTAACTATTTAAAGGCAAGAGAGAAAAATAGATTAGCTGAGTGATTGCCACAGTAGGCCAGAAATGCTGGCTGTCTGGATTATGACAGAGGCACTAGAGAAGTGGTAGAAAGGACTTGGAGGTCAATGGAAATTGCAGGTGAAACAGTGGGAGAAATCAAGGATAACCCCGATCTGGCATGCAAGTGGACAGGGGGCAACTAAGTGCCAGAACCTGTTCAAGATCAAAAATAACTCACCAGATGCCCATGCTTCACGCCCTGCCTTGGGCTGTACTAGTGGGTGCACTACTTTAATTCCACTAGGTGGAACAAATGATGAGCGGAGGTTAATTCTAACCATGTCCTTCCCAGTGTGCTTGTTAGCTATCCAAATTGTCTTCTTTGTCCATGTTGAATAGATGATGCGGTCACCAAAAAGGGACATTGCAAACAAATTGTGCCTAAAAAACAAAAGGAAAAAAAAAAACACATAAAGAATGGCAGGGCACTGCTTCCTGGGCTTATTAAAGTTTCATTTCATTTTAATTTATTATCTGAATTTTAATCAATGACCTTTTCAGTTGTTTTTCTTTTAGGTTTAGAAACACTATGAAGTTTATTTATTTATTTTATTAATTTTAATTTATTGTGTTAACATGGATTCAAGTGTCCCACTCAATATAACTTCCTCACCCCCCCCCCCCCCGTGTCCCCCATTGCACCCCTTTGTCCCCCACCTGTAAGTCCCTCCCCCCTTCCCTCTAGGATTTGCTGTCCTGTTATCTGTAATCTATGTTATGTATATATAATTTCACTAATCCCTTCACTTTTTCTGATCCCATCCCCCTTCCCTCTGACAGCTGTCCCTCTGCTCCCTGTGACCCTGCCACTGTCTCATTTTGTTTCTCAGTTGAGAACAGTATGAAGTTTAAATTTTTATTTATATAGTCATAATTTGAATTAATAGGACATAATTTCTAGCTCCAGATTCATTGTCTCGTTCTTTGGCTAATCAGCACATGAATGGGATAGAAGTAAACTAGGGAAGAAAAAGGGAGCAAGGTAAGAGCAGACTTCTGGTTTTGTCCATTTCACACTGAAATGACTGACTTCTGCCTCTTGCCAAAAGCTGAAGAGTCGGTTACTGGCAAGATGACAAATCAAATGTGCATGACTTCACAAGTGTATGACATAATAATTCCAAAAAGACTTAACTACAACCAACATGGCAAACCTGTTATATGCCAAATACTCTTTACTTAACTTTCACAATACTCCTAAGAAGTAAGTACTATTATTATCCCAATATTACAGGAAACTGAAGATAAAAGAAGTCATGTAACCTGCCAAAGTGACTCGTCTAATAAGTGGTAAATCTGGGACTTGAAGTCAAGACTCCAAAATCTATGTTAAACCACTATATTGGTTGAACTAGCAAGAGTAAAATTAATTTTATCACACTAACTTCAAATGGCTTTATTTTACACCAAAAGCAAAACTCACTGTGGAAGATATTTGCTGAAATGGACAGAACCTCCATCATAATCACAAGAACAAATATGAGAATTGCTTCCTTCTCTGTTGTACTGAATCCAAAAGAGTTGTTTGTCCAGCACATCCAGCGACAGGGCTGTTATTCTCTCCGCCGTCTCCAACAGAACCCTCACTTCCACACCACTGAGATCTGCTCTGTGAAGGCTGCCCGCCACCTCTGAAGACCAAAATACAAACCTGAGGGTAAACACATTAGACGCATAATTGAATGTAAGGTCACTTAACTGGCCAGCTCTCTCAATGTTTCTTCAGTCCCCCAGATGTCTGCACAGGACAAACTTGTCTATTTTGAATGAAAATTCAATTCAATAAATATTTATTGCCCTATTATGGATTTTCCAGGTGATTTCAAGTTAGAGAGGAGAATTATGCTTCTACAACAGGAAGCCATGGTAGTCGGGGTGCTATTTGTAGAGAGAGTCTGTGTGGTTCAAATCCAGGTAAGCATCCCACTGGAAGTGGTGGTATTTTACTATAAAAGGAAGGACTTGGTCTCAATGAGAATGTCCCTTTGAGTCAAAATGTTGTGGTTCTATAAATTTTCATGAGACTCTGAAATATATCTCAGTATCCCAAAATGCAGAATTTACCTTGCTACTGGATCCACTGCTACATTTGCAGGATGTTTTAGGGTGCTTAAGAGAACACGAGAATTGTTTCCTTTCATATCTGTTACCGTAATGATTCCTTCCTGTTGATTTGACCAAATAAATTCTTCATTTATCCAATTTATTGCCATTCCTGAAACATTTTTCTCTATATTGCATACTCTCTGTAAAAATCAAATTTCAAAATTGTTATTAATATTTTCCTGCTCACAATAAAATTGCTTTTATTTTTATGTATAAAAGCCTGTTTTTTAAGTACTTGTCATTCTTGTGATTCCCATAGTTATTTTAACAATAAAATACACAGCTACAGTGCCATTATTTTGATGCAGCAGTGAATCAAATGTGAATACTTCTGGGCATAGTATTGAGAGCATAGCTTTGAAATGTAAAGTTATTCTATATTTATTAAAGTTAGGCAATCAACTATAATCCACTAATAATCTCAACTGTAGTAACAGTGGAACTTCAATGCTACCTAAAAACAGTTGATTCAATTCCACTTGCTGATGGAATTTTCCAGATTCTCACCTGAATCCAATCCCAGACTTTACCGTATTCTTACAAGATTCCCTTGGTGTCTATGCACAGAGCTCTAAAGTAGATGAATTTCTCAGTAAGGCCCAACTTTTTTCTCAGGCCCCTCCCTTTCTACAACCCCAGTCCCCTTGCACTGTGACCCTGTGACCCAAAGAGCAAGGCTGCTCTTCATGTCTCTTGGGCAGTGTTTCCTGCTCTCTCATTTAAAAACAACCCCACAAAAACCTCTACTCTCTCCTAATTCCCGTGAGTGCAGGTAAACCGGTCTTCTTGGGGGATCGAGGGTGAGAGGTGGGGAGATGTCCTGAATTGTGCAGTTGCAGTTTTCCACGGTGTAAATATTCCCACCATTCCTGATTTCCAGCTACTGACCTGACCTCACTGAGTGCTTTTAGATGGGGATCTAACATTCTTAAGAGCCTATACTATTCTTAAATCTTGAACAAAGTAGTCTGGTCAATCCATTTAACCAGTTGTTATATTAATATATATAGCTCACCCAGGTAAAGTGTTTATATTTTAACAGTTGTCCTTTACAAACAATGTTTTAAGCCAAAGGACAGAATATAGTAGTGGATTATAGGCATCAGGCTAATCCTTTTCTAGTGACATAAATTCACAATTGTTGAACGTTTTTTTCCTATTCTGTGATAGGAAACCCTCCAGACTCTTAGATTTAAGATTTTGAAACAATTCTACAGATGGCTGGAGAATAATGAGTAGCCATCCTTGTTAAAAGTGAGATTAGCAAGTATTAAAGATGTGATAAAACAGATTAGCACCTAATTGAAGCTTTTAAGAATAATTGGCGAAAGAAGATTTGGTTTAAAAAAAACAACAGTGGGCACTTTGTGCTGGAAATAAATACTTAAGGTTTCTCTAGTCACCTGCTCCCTGAAATCCATCTCCCAGAAACAGAGAGAACATTTCTCCTGGGACGCATTTAAGGGTTCTTCCAGTTAAAATGATTAAAGATCTTTTGTACATACTTGAAGCAAAACACTTCATATCTATCTGCTTTATTATTTTTTTTAGAGTGCAAACATCCTTGAGAATACAAAAAATAATAATAATTTTTTTCCCTAAATATAAGGTGCCAAAATTCACAACAGAAATTTTAGACCGATGAACAGGGTTTCTCAACCACAGCATGGTTGATGTTTGGGGCTGAATAATTCCTTGTTGTGGGGACTGTCTTGCATACTGTACGATGTTTAGCAGCATCCCTGGTCTCTGCCCACCAGATGCCAGTACCACATCCTCCCTCCTCCCCAATCCAGTGGTGACAACCAGAAATGGTTCCAGACATTATCAAATATTCCCAGAGGGGCAAAACTGTCCCCAGCTGAGAACCACTAAAGTAAAAAATAGTCATGTAAATAATCTGTTTTAACCATAAAATGGGGATCTGACTTAATAAAATGACCTATTTTCAAAATTACATTGACATTCTCACTTTTTACTGTTGGCAGTTTCTGAATATCAGTGCCATATTCATAGGCTTATTCAATAACATGAACAGATGCACATTAAATATCTACAAATGCCAGACACACATTTGAATTGTAATGTAATTTTCATTTATCTATATGTTACCTATTAACTATCTCATGTTTGTTAGCCTACACAAAAGTCCCTCAAATACTTGGGAATTAGTACTTTACCTCTAGCTTTGTCCCATTGAGAAAAACTCTTTGCAAAAGTTGTCTTTCTAGATCTACCCAATAGATTCTTTCTTTGTTGTAATGAAAATCCATGAGCACCGATACGCCAGCATTTGTCACCAATTTCTCATGATTGGTTCCTTCCAGGTCAATCCTAAAGATACTGTTTCCATGAGAGAAAATTAAGAAGGGTGCAAGACCTGAGTGGGAAGAAAGAAACCAAAATGTGTATTTTCAATGATATTTTACCTGATTTAGGCAAAATACTTCCCCAAGACGACTACCACAAGTATTATTAATTTTTAATTCCTGGCCTTATATTTTAAATAAAGACTATTATATAGAGAATAAAAAGTTTCTATGCAGGTTCATAATTAATTTTGTAAATTTTCTCCCCCACAAATTGATTATAAAAAATAAACATTGTCAAATTATAAAAAAAAACTATTTGAAAAGAAAAACACTTTCTTCTCTTATTATAAAATAATATTTTATGTTCAAAAAGAAACAACCTACAATATTCTGTCGTGGAAAGAGTCTATATGAATGTAAATTTTAATTATGTTAATTGGTAATAATGTTAAAGATACTATCATTTTCAAAATGAAGCACCCCTCCAAGTCTTACTTATGAACAGAGCCTTCAGGGTAATACCATGGAAGAAGATGGTGAAAACTGGAGGTCCTAAGTGGAAGCAGGAAAAATTAAAATGCTGTCCCGTGAAAGCACTGAAATATTTTGTCCTTGTTGGCATTGCCACATAAAATTCAGGATGCTCACTTAAATTTGAATTGAATATACATCTCATGGGACATACTTAAATACTAAAAAATTATTCATTGTTTACCTGAAGTTTGAATGTAACTAGATACCTTATATTTTTATTTGCAAAATCTGGGTGGTATACTTCACTGGCTCTCTTGATTCCTGCAGATCCTTACCACAGTTCCTAATCCTGCATCTGGGGTCCTGTCCTACTTGAGGTGATGGCCACCTACCTACTCTGAGTCTCAGGTATTTAACACCTGTTTTGAGAAACTGATACCTCTCTCTGAAAACCTCAGTATAAATTACTGGCTGACTCCACAGAAAGCTTGCTTTTGATGTGCCAAGATGCTGCCAAGAGTAGAGGACTGGAGACAATTCTAATGTAGTCTTGCTTCCCTTCTGGGCTTACTCCATGCTCTTTTCACAATAGACTTTAATACCTTCATGTCACATAATATATGTATTTATTGTTCCAGGGATGAGTGAGACAAGATGATGCATTAACAACATTCTACTTAGGAATTATGTTTTACAGTCAAAACACATTAACTCTACTTTAAAGGATATGTCAGAATAGAGACACAAAAGGAAGGTTATTAGTTTAAAATAGGTGCCAGCATAAACGTCTAAGAGAATTAGCTCAGATCACTTTTTCCGTATCTTTTCCACAACACAAGCCACCTCACAGATGCATAGGCAATCCATTCTTCATTGCCAGTTCAGTTGTAGAATCAGAGAACTCATATGAGAAAGGGCAAGGGTATTGGACTGATGGCCAGCAGCCCTGGTTCCCAGTCCTGGCTCCATTAGGTGCTCTGGACATCTCACAAGATCTGCCTACCTGTATCAGAGGATTATTGGGGAAATAGGTGAAATTATAGATGTGAAAATGTTTCATAAATTGTGGAGCACTACACAAACATGATTCATCATTGCTTATTCCCACAGCCAACGTCTCACTACATAGATTTGTGCCATGGTTCAGATTTGAACCAGTGGACTAGAATGCTGGCATACCTCATCTCTCTAACAGTGTGTCCCGGAAAAAGGGAAGGCCAAAAGAAAACTCACCTAAACCGAGAGTTAATCTGTGGGCCACACACTGCTCGTGAAAATGTGTATCATGCATTCTCTATAAACCATAAACTAAATAAATGTTTCCAATACATATTATTAACTTCTTAATGTGCTGCTACATTGATGAACTCAAGAAACCATTTTATTCATTTAAAAGTATAACTAAATGGGAGATTGCCAGGTTAAGATAAAAAGGAGAAAGGAAAGGTTCTCTAAACATTTTAGTCAAAACATAACACAATACTTGTACGTAATAGGCACTCAAGTTTTTTTAATAAATTAATGAAGAAATAATTGTGTTTTGTTTATTTATCTGAGCTAAAAGGCTACTGGCTTAAATAAGAATAAAGCCAAAGACATGAGCAGATCTATCAAATTCATAAAAGCAGACTCTATCATACAGTTGTTATGTTACTAACGGCAATAATAATAATAATAGTAATAATAATAAAAGTCTTTAACCTCTTGACTCATTTATCTTTATTATATCACCATGAGCTAGGTAAGTGAGATTTGACTGCCAATAAGTAAAAGAGAAAAGAAATATCTGAAGAATACTTAGATCTATAACACACAAACAATAGCATTAACTTCAGTAACTTTAAAAAAAAACAAATAAGAATTTATAAAATGCTAAGCATAAATTAACAAGTTTTATCCTAAGATTTTTTTTTCCTATTACTGTGAATCATAGCATCCAGGCTTTATCAAAGCCTCTTTGAACTGGAAGATCCCAGTTATTACCTAATCCAGTGTTTCCTCAAATCATTTCTTCAGAAGAGTCCCACAGAGTACTGGGTGTGTGTGTGTGTGTGTGTGTGTGTGCGCGCGCGCGCGCTTATCTTTTGCAAATCCCTTGAGAGTTCAATTCAGTGTGGCTGGATTGAGGGCTAAGAATCTACTTTTTGAATAGACACTCCAGGTGATTTTTATATCTTAGTGAATTTGGAAATCAAAGATGTAGTTTAGATGAGGAAATTTATTCATGTTTGCCAAAGTCCCACAGCTCATTAGTGGTAGAGATAAAACTAGAACCCAGATACCACCCTCCCAATCCAGTACTCTATCTTGCTTTGGGCTGGGTTGTCATATGTCAAGACATTAAAATCTCCATTTTATTTATGTGACTGATTTTAATTCCACTTTCCTCAAAAACTGTTTATTTCTCCTATACTGTCAGCATCATTTTATATGAACAGGGCTTGGGGTGAGTATTTATAGACATGAAATGTAATATCTTGCTCACAAAAAATTAGGGGATATTTTATCGCTTCAGATTCATTTTGAAAATATCCCGTAATTTTTGTGAGAAGTATATGATCCAAAAGAAAATGAAAGACCATGAATTAGGCTTGGTGAAATAATCATTATTCCATCCTACCACTGAAAATGATAATAAGTTAGTGTTTTCTTAGACCTGTCAAAGATTATAAGCATCGGTGTGTGCTAGTGTGTGGATTTGAATGTGAGTGGGTTGCGCATGTTTGAACAGCTAAACTTTCCCACATCAAAACCTACGGCACTTCTTTTGGGTGCAGTTCAGCAAGAGGAAAAAGTACATAGAAAATCAAACATCATTTCTAAGGAATACAACCCGAAAGACAGCAAACAGATCACAGGAAACCAGTGGGAACCTCTGACTTTTCAACCTGGGGGATTAGGAGAGGATCTGCAGGAATTACAAAGGAGCCCAGAATGTCTGGAGCACAGTGAAGAGTTTTAATAGTGACTACCAAGAAATCTGCCCCGTGGTTCAGAGGTTAGTCAGGAAAAAGCAGGCTTTCATTAGAGTGGGAGGCAGACACAGAATTTTTACAACAGACCCTTTTTCATCTGCTCAAAGTCTCTGCAGGTGGCGCCCACAGGTAAATGAGACAAGAACTGGAAGACATTCTGCAGGCGTCGGGGCAAAAGCTCCTGGTTAACACAGAAATGATACTGCCATGCGATTAACAGGAGATCCTAGTCTTCTCTCAGGCCAACACTGCCACCTACCCTCACCGGCACAGGTTCCTGCTCTAATCTGGAGGCAGACGGAAGGCTCACAGGATAAAGACAGGGAAAAGGGAGCTCTGGACTTTCAGGAGACAATGACTCCATGAAAAAAGAATGGAGATTTAAACTGATGGATCTGATGGGAGGAAGTCGATGCCTCTCCACAGTGCTCCTACCAGACGGCCGTGATCGAGGTCATGTGTTACTAACTCCTAAGGGGCTGCCTTGAATGATATCTTGGGTTTTATGAAATGCAGAAATTATTTTTTCACTCTAGAAAACTAATCCTGTTTCTTTTTTTCAATGGTAACACTTAAAAGGGTACACTTTTACTTCTTGAGCAATCCCATCTTTCTTCTCAGCTTATTCATGAGCATCAAAATTCAGGGCAGGTGAGGCAGAAGCCAGGTGACTCACAAAAAATACATTCAGAAGGGGGAGTCAAGAAATGTGAATTCAAATCTTAATTCTGTAAGGCAAGTACTGGGGCTCAATTTTGCTTCCTGAAGACTGCCACACTAATCCTTGAGTGGCAGAAATGTCATCCAAAACAGAAATAGCCCCTACCTGGCCCTCAAGGTCAATTGCATTCTTATTACCAAACCTAAGAAGAGGCCTGCTTACATGTTCTCAGGATAGTAACTGAGACTGTCAGGTTCTGCGCGACTGTTTTTCTCAACAGGATATCTCAGAGGCTTTAAATGTGTTATTACAGGGGGTCCTTGGGTTACGACAGTCTCAACATATGACATTTCTAGTTTACGAAGCTCACTCCCATAAAAACTTTAAGAAATTGAGACGAGTGTTTCGGCTTACATTGTTAGTGTGGTGCTTTTCTTTTTGTTTCTGAAGTGAGAAGTGGGAGGCAAAGAGACAGACTCCGCATGCACCCAACCAGGATCCACCTGGCATGCCCACCAGGGGGCAATGCTCTGCCCATCTGGGGTGTTCCTGCTTCGTTGTAACTGGAGCCATTCTAGTGCCTGAGGCAGAGGCCATGGAACCATCCTTAGTGCCCCAGCCAACTTTGCTCCAACGGAACCTTGGCTGCAGGAGAAGAAAAGAGAGATAAAGAGAAAGGAGAGGGGGAGGGTGGAGAAGTGGATGGGTGCTTCTTCTGTGTGCCCTGGCAGTTAATTGAACCTGGGACCTCCACATGCTGGGCCATGTTAGCATCATACTTTCTTTTTACACTCATTTTTTTGTCATTTTTTCTGTTACTACAGAACAGTGTACAGTATACCATATATGTATGTCCTTTTCCTTTTCCTGTGGCTTAGTTGTGTTTTTATGTTCTAGATTATGATTTTATAACTGTGTTAGGATAGGTAAGTGACTTAGGCTATGGTGTATTTCAACTTACACCAAAATTTGGGTTATGTCACTGTTGTAGGAATGGAACTGTGTCATAACCCAAGGACCCCTGTACACATTTTGATTCTTTAAGAAGATGGGTGGTGGCCTTGGCCGGTTGGCTCAGTGGTAGAGCGTCAGCCTGGCGTGCAGAAGTCCCGGGTTCGATTCCCGGCCAGGGCACACAGGAGAAGCGCCCATCTGCTTCTCCACCCCTCCCCCTCTCCTTCCTCTCTGTCTTTCTCTTCCCCCTCCCAAGGCGAGGCTGAATTGGAGCAAAGATGGCCCGGGCGCTGGGGATGGCTCCTTGGCCTCTGCCCCAGGCACTAGAGTGGCTCTGGTGGCAACAGAGCGACGCCCTGGAGGGGCAGAGCGTCACCCCCTGGTGGGCGTGCCAGGTGGATCCCGGTCGGGCGCATGCGGGAGTCTGTCTGACTGTCTCTCCCCATTTCCAGCTTCAGAAAAATACCAAAAAAAAAAAAAAAAAAAAAAAAAAAAGATGGGTGGTGAACAATATCACAAGAGTAATAGCCAACATCTGTGTGTTGTCTCTGGGGTCATGCATTATTTCATTTCACTGAGTCACACCATATGAGATAGGGGCTCTCAACATCTTCATTTTACAGAAGAAACTGGAATTTAGAGCAGTTAATTACTATAATTACATGGACAATAAATAACAAAGTAGGGGTTTAAAGTAATGTTTTTCTGATCACAGATTCTAGCTTTTAAGCACGTGGAGCTCTTACTATTTAATATCTTATAGTTCAACTGTGTCAAAGAATCCACCTCAGAAAACATTGTTTTATGAAGGTTTGGCATAAGGCCGGACTTTCTACACTCATGTTCCGGGAACTGATTAGAAAGCAGGTCCCACCCTGGCCAGTTGGCTCAGTGGATAGAGTGTCAGCCTGGCATGTGGACATCCCAGATTCGAGCCATAGTCAGGGCACACATGAGAAGTGACCACATGCTTCTCTTCCTCTCCCTCTCCCCCTTCTCTCCTTCTTCTCCTCCCACAGCCAGTGGCTCAATTGGTTTGAATCAGCCCTGGATACTGAGGATAGCCAGTTGGTCCATGCATCAGCCTCAGGTGCTAAAGATAGCTGGATAGATTCAAGTTTCAATTGCCTGGTGGATCCCAGTCAGAGTGCATGCGGCAGTCTGTCTCACTATCTGCCCTCTTCTCACTTAAAAAAGAAAAACAAAGAAAAAAAAGAAAGCAGGTACCTTTGAATGGATTCCTATAATTACATCACCTGGAGATTTTTATATGTAATTCCATGATATATTGTATCCCAAACATAACGTATTCCTCGCATTCCTTAACTCATGGCCCCTTTCTCCATCTCCAAAGCCAGCTGAGTATCATCTTCCAATCTCCCTCTGCTTCCCTCGGCTTCTTCCTCCTTTGATGTTATTGCCTCCCTCTTATAGGAACATTTAGGATCCACCTAGATAATCATCCCATCTCAGATCTCATTTGGGAAATCTATTTTGTCATGTAAGGTACCATTGATAGCTTCTAGAAACTAAAACGTAAACATATTTGGGGTCCATATTCAGCCTAGAACAGTTAATGATGTTCAGCATTATTTCCTAGACTTATTTACCAGCCTTATATACTCTTTGGTGAAGTATGTGTTTGAATCCTTCGCCCACTTTTAATTAGGTTATTTATTTTTTTGTTGCATTTGAAAAGATTTTTTAAAATATATTTTGGATACAAGTCCTTTATCAGATATGTAATTTACAAATATTTCTTCCAACATGCAGCATGTCTTTTCATCCTCTTGACATTGACTTTGACAGAGCAAAAATTTTAATTTTAATGAAGTACAATTTATCAATTTTTTTGTATACCATGCTTTTGGTGTCGTTCATGAGAACTTCTTACTTAACCCAGGACACAGACTTTTCTTGTGTTTTCTTCTATAAGTTTTATAATTTTACATCTTCAACTAGATCTATGAAAGATTTTGAATCAATCTTTGTATATGGTGTGTAGTTTAGATTGAGGTTTGTTACTTTGTTAATAGATGTCTAATTAATCCGACATCATTTATTGAAAAGACTATTCCTTCTCCATTGAATTGCTTTTGTACCTTCATCAAAGATCAAATGATCATATTTGTATAAGTCCTTTTCTGAACACTTTAGTCCATTTCATTAATTTACGTGTCTACCTCTTGGCTGATACCACAGTTCACTATAATTTTTTGAAAAAACTAATAATAATGTAGTTTTGCAAAACAGTAAGCCATGTTTTAAGGTTCCTGTGCTACAAGTAATTTTTCATCTTAAAAAAAAAAGTCTAAATATCCCTCAACTTGTCGTTAAAAATTATGCTCAATTTTATTTAAAGACTATTGCTACCAGGCTAAAATACTTTTACCAACCTTAAAATATTAGGTCAGTTTTTCCAGATGTTACACACACACACACACACACACACACACACACACACACACAAACACATGACTCAGAGATCTATCTTCTGTGTTTTGCCACTATATTCTCCACTCTCTGCTGGATATGTCCAGTTAAACATGTCCTACAGGCCCAAAAGTCCCTCTGCATGTCAAAAATTGAGATTTTGCACTACCTTCTGATTAGTTTTTATTTATTGAAAAGATTGAATTTGACATAGCAATTCAAAAATTTGGTTGAAAGTTCCATATGTTTTGATATTTAGTATTGGATGGATATAATAAACAAAAAAGATATCTCAATTATATCTGTATCAAATTTAAAAATGCCTCACTGGCAGTATGTACAAAAATCACAAAATATACTTTTTAATTACATCCATCTACTATTCACAAATTTTGTTAAATTAGACACTAGCAAATGTCTATCACCTTAGATTTCAATCAAGTAAATGCAAACTAACCATAAGGTCTTGTATTTTATATATTTTTTAAAAATAGACTAAATGAGACAAAAATATTTTTTTTGAAAGTTTTAAAAATAGTTTGGAAAATTCTATTAATAGGGTTTTTTTATTGAAGACATGAGACTTTTTAATAGGTGACATGTTAACTTTTTTAAACAACCTAATCTCATAACAATGAAAACATTTCCCACACCTGTTCTGAACTGTTCTCTTGACACACAAATTGCTTTTCTTTAATTTTTAAAATTTTACTTATTGACTTTAGAGAGAGAGGAACGGGAGAGAGACATCAGTTTGTTGTTCCACTTATTTATGCATTCATTGGTTGGTTCTTGCATGTGCCCTAACCAGAGATTGAATCCACAACCTTGGCAAATCAGATTGATGCTCTAACCAACTGATCTACACAGCCAGGGCTCATACACAAATTTCTTACAATCAGCAGTTATTTTTCTCACTCCTTACTCATTGTCAGAATGTCACTTTTAACTTGGAGAAAATTCTGTTGTTCTAGTTATTTTTTGAGTAGTGTAATAGTGACACCTATTCATTATCCAGAAAAGATACAAAAAGTTGAAACACTTCTTTTTTTAAAAAAAGAAAGCTTTGTGGCCCTGATCAGTTAGCTCAGCAGTAGAGCGTCGGCCTGGCGTGTCAAGTCCCAGGTTTGATTTCTGGCCTGGGCACACAGGAGAAGCGCCCATCTGTTTCTCCACCTCTCCCCCTCTCCTTTCTCTCTCTCTCTTCCCCTCCTGCAGCCAAGGCTACATTGGAGCAAAGTTGGCCCAGGCACTGAGGATGGCTCCAAGGCCTTCACCTCAGGCTCTAGAATGGCTCTGGTTGCAACAGAGCAACACCCCAGATGGGCTAAGCATAGCCCCCTAGTGGGCATGCCACATGGATCTCTGTGGGGTAGATGCGGGAGTCTGTCTGTCTGCCTCTTCCCCCCCCCCACCCCCCTTCTGACTTCGGAAAAAGAAAAAAGAAAAGAAAATTTTGTAACATTTAATTGTTCTTTTAAGTACTTTGATTCCAGATACTCTGGGGGAAGTATGTGGGACAATATTTTCATGGTTATTCCACATCCAGTATAATGTATTGTAAAAAATCTAGTCTAAGTCTTGGCTGACTGGCTCAGTGGTAGAGCATCAGCCCAGCATGTGGGTGTTCTGGGTTCGATTCCCAGCCCGGGCACCCAGTAGAAGCACTATCTGCTTCTCCACCCCTCCCCGTCTCACTTCTCTCCCTCTCTCTCTCTCTTCCCCTTCTGCAGCCATGGCTCCATTGGAGCAAGTTGGCTGTTGGCACTAAGGATGGCTCCATGGCCTCCTCCTCAGGAAATAAGAAGGGCTTGGTTGGTGAGCAACAGAGCAACAACCACTAGTAGGCTTGTGGGGTGGATCCCAGTCAGGGCACATGTGGGTGTCTGTTTCTGCCTCCCTTCTTCTCACTGAATAAAAAAATAAAAAAAATAAATGAAAAAAGAATTTAGTCTATTCTTGTTTTTATAGGAATAATGATATCTAAATATCCCATTGCACTCTGTGCAATTCCAGTTTCTTCTTTCTTTTTTTTTTTATTTTTTAATGTGCAATTCCAGTTCCCACTTCCCTCCTGCACTGGTTCCCTACACAGGTGCAGCCCACTGTGATCTCACACAAGAACACTTTCTGTGGATGTTTCAGCAAATGCAGTGGCTCTATCACCACTGGCACTATTTTTCTTTTCATAATACATTTGTTAATATGTAAAGAAGTCACTGACCACAGAGAAAATTTCTTCCTGATATACTTTGTTTCTATTAGCTAATAAAAAAATACCACGCGCGAACACAAGAGTGACTAAGATCACTAGCACTGGACACTGAGTACCCTTCTTGACTCTTTACTGGCTTTGCTACTTATTAGCTGAGTGACTGGAGAGATTCAAAACCAGTCACCCCACAATGTGCCTCTATCGTACACAGATTATTTTTTAGCTAAAGGCAACCGAAACCCTGCAGGCTCCAGGGAAATTGTTTCCTCTTAACTACCGAGAAAATTTTGAATCAGGGGCATTGCCCATAATAAGAGATTATCAGAGATAATATTTTTTTGACCATTCTATGTGTCAGGGCAAACTACTAATTACTGAACATCTGTTTATCATCATGCAATTACCCTCTGAGGCCCCAAGGTGACTTACCCATCCCTAGTTCAGAATGTCAGATATTTCATTTTACCTTTCTGACTTAAACCTCTCACGTATGCAGGGTTCCCACTGACATGCAATTAAATTTGATTTTCTCTTACAAATCTGTCTCATGTCAATTTTATTACTCAACCACTCAGGTGAACCAAAGGAGAAAAGGAGAAAATTTTTTTCTTACCCTACAGACCTTCAGCTCATTAGTTAACCTCTCTGTACATCCGTTTCTTCATCTTTAAAATGAAGATGAGCCTGACCTGTGGTGGCACAGTGGATAGAACGCTGACCTGGACCTAGGACACTGAGGTCTCAGGTTTAAAACCATGGGGTTGCAGGTTGAGTGTGGGCACACCAGCTTGATCATGAAGTCATCAACATGATCCCATGGTTGCTGGCCTGAGCCCAGGTCACTGGCTTGAGCAAGGAATCACTGGCTGGGCTGGAGTCCCACGGTCAAGGCATGTATGAGAACCAACTGATGAACAACTAAAAGTAACACAACTATGAGTTGATGTTTCTCATCTCTCTCCCTTCCTGTCTGTCTGTCTGTCTCTCTCTTGCTAAGTAAATAAATAAATAAATAAATAGAATGGAGATAGCACTTCATAGGATTATTATGAAGACTAAATAAATTAATTCATACCAAGTGCTTAGAATTTTTTCTTACATATAGTGACCTCTCATTAATATTAACTATTAGTTTCTGGAAAATAACATAAACTGAGCTTATGAGAAACACCTTCACTTTCACCCAGCTGTGCAAGTTTCCTAATACTATTTCTTCACAATTTCAGTAATGCTTTCTGTGAAGTTTTCAACAGTAATTTGCTGACAAAAGAACACATTTTAATCTGTTGTCATGTGGTTTTCCATATATATTTTTTCCTTTTAGCTATGTTTCACCACAACAGGAAGCAGGAGGAACACATAGTTGGTTAATAGTGCAAGGCTTTCCAATTTTGCTATAATTTCAGAAACCTCAAATGAGGGTTCTAATTTTTAATGGTAGTAACTGTAGTCTTAAATGTCATAACTTTGAACACAACTTTAAAAATCATAAGAGTTGTTTTCACATTCTGGATACTTAATTTTTAACAGCTTGCTTGTCTTAATGGCTTCACATTGCCATTAACTAACATTTGGAGGCCAATTTTAAAACTTGCTGTAAGATTCATTACTACTAATAATAAACATAAATCCATTTTTAAGCCTGTCCTCTTGTAAATTTTTTCTTATTTTTTGTCAACTCTAAAGCGATTGACATTGTTTTTACCTCTTATGCAGTCAACAATTGCTTATTTGAGGCATATGATAAGGTCAGTGCTGCCCTTCCCTCATTGTTCTCCTGGGCTTGCATTATTATTATTTTTTCTTTTAGAGAATTTGGGGGGGGGGTTTGTTATTATTTTATTTATTTATTTATTCATTTTAGAGAAGAGAGAGAGAGAGAGAGAGAGAGAGAGAGAGAGAGAGAGAGAAAAGAGTGGGGAGGAGCAGGAAGCATCAACTCCCATATGTGCCTTGACCGGGCAAGCCCAGGGTTTTGAACTGGCGACCTCAGCATTCCAGGTCAACACTTTATCCACTGTGCCACCACAGGTCAGGCTGGGCTTGCATTATTAGCTGCAATCTTTAGTTCCTTTGTAAGAAGGTTTTAAGCCACTTTTTGGATTTTGTAAGAGTTAGTTTTGATAAACCCAACTAGTACAGTTCATAATCATCGGGTAAATTGCAGCAGACCCCACACTTGGGCCTCTCAGCTGGGAACCTCTCGGCCCCTTCAGGACACCATGGTGTGTGAGACAGCAATGTCCCCACTGTCGGTCCTAACACATAACTGATGTCGAATGAAATTTGTTTAAGTGATTTGTATTACTACACTGGTGTAATTTACATAAAAGGAAATCTCAGTCCTACTTACAAGTGCTTTCAACATAAAGAACTAGATTTAAGAGACTTGCCCAACTTAATATTATTAATACTTTTTGGTTGGAAGAACTAATCATTACATTGGTGGGCTTTTGTCCATCATGGAAGGCGGCCTGTGTGTGGTAAATTTTGTAAAAAAAAAAGAGTCTGTGGTCCTGAGCTTCAGGTCTGCCAGGAACCTGATGATTTACTTCATCTCCCTGGATCTCAGCCTGTCATCTGTAACAGGAGGCATTTGGGTTAGATGTCTTGAAGGTTTTTTCTATTTTACCATTTACCAACTTAATTCCTATCTTTCCTGTCTTACAAAAGTCAATAGTTTCTTTGTTTGCGACACTTTGTAAAGAAGCCTAAGCTTATGCAAATTCATTAATAGATGTTATGTAGTCGAACCTCTATTTTCTGTGAAATGTTTCCATTTCTCTGTTTTTCTAAACTTCAAATACCAAATCAATAGGGTCAATATGATCTCTGCTAAAGGAAATAAAACAATAATGTAAAACAAAATCCCTTCCAAGTGACACTAAAAGCTTCATTTTTGTTTTGCCCTGGCTGGATAGCTTGGCTGGTTAGAGTTTTGTCCTGAAGGGCAGTGGTCGTCAGTTTGATCCCTAGTCAGGACACATACAGGAACAGATATATGTTTCTGTCTCTCCTTCTGTCTCCCTTTTTCTCTTGATAAAATCAATTTTAAAAATTTTTAAATAAAAAGTAAATAGAAGCTCAACTCTCTGAAGGAAGTCTAAAAAATTAAATCTGGAAATAATTTCTTAAAGGTTCAAAATTTGGTTGTGAATTTTATTTGTAATTAACACAGTTATCTTTTCCTTTTACTAACTAAATAATGTTTCTATTTTTTTCTGACAGAGACAGAAAGAGAGACAGATAGGGACAGACAGGTAGGAAGAGAGAGAGATGAGAAGCATCAATTCTTCATTGTGTCTCCTTAGTCTCTTTAGTTGTTCATTGATTGCTTTCTCACATGTGCCTTGACGGGGGTGGGGGCTACAGCAGAGCGAGTGACCTCTTGCTCAAGCCAGCAACCTTGGGCTCAAGCCAGCGACCTTGGGCTTCAAGCCAGCAACCCCTAGGGTCATGTCCATAATCTCATGCTCAAGCCAGCAAACTGTCAAACTGTCGCTCTATCCACTGTGCCACTTCCTGGTCAGGCTAAATAATGGTTCTTAAAGTGAAAGGCTAAAAAAATGAATATTTATCCATAAATACCACATCCGGAGTGTTCTTAGATAAGTAAACAAAAACAAAAATTAAGAATTTTTGGAGTCTGGATGTTTTCTGAACCCAAATCTTTTTTTCTTTTTTAGCTTGTACAAGAAAGAGAGAGAGAGAGAGAGACAGAGAGAGAGATGAGTAGCATCAACTCATTGTTGCGGCACTTTCGTTGTTCATTGATTGCTCCTCATATGTGCCTTTATGGGGGGCTCCAGCTGAACCAGTGACCCCTTACTCAAGCCAGTGACCTTGGCTTTCAAGGCAGTGTGACCTTTGGGTTCAAGCCAGCAACTTTGGGATCATGTTGGTGATTCCACACTCACGCAGAAGATTGTGCACTCAAGCTGGTGAGCCTGCGTTTATGGTTGATGAGTCCATGCTCAAGCCAGCAACCTCGGGGGTTCAAACCTGAGACCTCAGCACCACAGGTCATGCTCTACCCACTGTGCCACCATCAGTCAGGCAATTCCATTGTTCTTATTGGTCCTACCCTGATCAGTGCTGAATTCTGTGCCCCAGCTGCATGATACAAATAACAATATAAATATAGAAAAAACTACTCCATAAAATTTTCTTAAAATGTTGAGAACAAGTGTGACAAATACTAAAAATAATTACTGCCCTGGCCAGGTGTTCAGTTGGTTAGAGCATTGTCCCAATATACCAAAGTTGTAGGTTCAATCCCCAGTAAGGCACATACAAAAATAAACTAATGAATGTATAAATGGAAAAACAAACCAATGTTTCTATCTTTCCTCTCTCCCTTAAATGAACAAATTAAAAAACAAATAAAAATGAATAATTATGTTGAAAAAATCAATAATTGAAGATTTTATGCCACAGTTTATCATAAAGGATAATAATAGGCCTGACCTGTAGTGGCACAGTGGTTAAAACATTGACCTGGAATGCTGAGGTCGCCGGTTCAAAACCCTGGGCTTGCCTGGTCAAGGCACATATGGGAGTTGATGCTTCCTGCTCCCCCCCCCAAAAAAGGATAATAACAAGTCGTAGAGTCCCTGGCAGGTTGGCTCAGTGGTAGAGCATCAGCCCGGAGTGTTTGATTCCCAGTCAGGGCACACAGGAGAAGCACCCATCTGCTTCTCCACCCCTCCCTCTTCTCTCTTTCTCTCATTCTCTCTCTCTCTTTCTCTCTCTCTTTCTCTTCCTCCTTCCTTAAGCCTAGGCTCAATTGATTCCAGGGAGTTGGCCCCAGTGCTGAGGATGGCTTCGTGGCCTGTCTCAGGAGCTAAAAATAGCTCAATTACTGAGCAACACACCATAGGGGGCTTGCCTGGTAGATCTCCATCAGGGGTGCATGCAGGAGACCGTCTCTCTTCCCCCCACCTCTCAATTAAAAAGAAGAAAAAAAAAACAAGTCACAGAGAACACCCTGAATAACATGATTGTTCGGACTTGGTGACTTATCCCAAGAAACCAACTTTAGATTTCTCTAAGTATCAATGAAAATTTAAAAAATAGGATTAGAAAAATAACACAAAGCAAAGGTGTCATTAATATCTCAACTTGTAGAATTTGCTAGAGAGTAATAGTTACTATTTACTGGAAACTCCCTATATCAGGTAAGATTCTAAGCACCTTATATGAATTAATTTATTTAGTCTTTATACCAATCCTATGAGGTAAGTATCAATACTAGCAGCTCATATCAGCTATATAATTGGACCCTATTAGTTTCAAAAGCTAAGGCCTAGCACAATCTGCTAGGCACAGTATATTGAATAAGGGGGAGAAAACTTTCATGCAAAGTTAAGGTCACAAGCAAGTGAGACACTAGAACTACTTGTCAAAAATTGTTCCACTTTTCCCTGCGACAAGATCAGTCCACTTATCTAAAGTGAAAATCACAATTTATTCTGTTTAAAATTTCTTTTATTCAATAATAGCATTTCATCCTGTCTGCTGGAAGTACTAAAATCTGGTCATTTCATATGCATCAACATAGCTCCTGTTGAAGAGGGGCACCCATTCCCAGTGTGCTTCTGGTTAGCTTTCTGTTCCAGAAGGTAAGAGAGGTAGGCTAAAGTAGGCTTACAGTTCTGAATACAAGAAACACAGTTTATTCTTGTATTATTATTTATTAATTTTTTATTTATTATAATTTTTTATCATTATTAACCTACCTTTTCCCACCGCTGTATATTAATATCATTCTCTCTTGGACATTGTTGGGTGCTTTTTTAAATACATTGAGATTCTACATGGAAATTTTTGTCATACATCTTTTTTTTCCCCTCTTACATGTAACTTCACCATGATTCATTAGAACATTCAAGAAATATAAAAGTTTTCGTTGAACTTTCAGATCTGTTTTCAAACCTAAACTTTGTGATTGACTTGGAGTTTTTAAAATTCTCAGCAATGTTGCTTAAATTAAAAAGACACACATTTCCACATAGTAGGTAAATTGACATTAAATGCAGTAAACTTTGCAAGTTTCCTGCACAAGTAGAGTGTAAATTCCTTTGTACTGAAAACTGCAGAACAAAGTAATTGTATGCTTCAGAGGGAGGCAAACACCAGGGGATCCCTGGTAGCTTCTGTCTCTGGGCATGTTTTTAAATGTCAGAAGGAAGGACCCAAAATACACAGGGTTGGTGTCAACAACCATATGTTAATGACACTGTGGAGTTTGATTGACCTTCCTTTTTTGATCTGTTTACACAAGGATGGAGTCTTTGGAAGAAGAAAGATCCTTCTTCAAGATTTAGCAATTTTAACTAGGAGTGTTGAAGTGAATGAAATAAATCACTGTTTCTCCACTGGCACACCATGCGCTGAAGAACAAGGCAGCTGCCATGATGTTGCTAGAACTGTCTGTATCCTAGCAACCATCTACCCACAGGGGGAAAAAAAAAGCTAACTCATGATGAGATCCACTTACTATACACAAAGCTGACCTATAATAGGCTATCACTATGACAGGCTGCTCTGGCAAGAAGGCAGGCCTCTTCTCTGAAAGGCCTCTTCTATCCTGCCACTGAGAGGGGGCTCTGCAAATAAATCAGTGTATGGTATGAGTCACTGTCACAGAAGTCTGCGGTTCTCAAACACCTTCACGCTCACACAAGTTCCAGTGTACTAAGTTTCTTGGGAAATACTTGGAAAACCCGGACACTGTGAGACATTAGTACGGTTGGCCAACTTTCGGAGAATCAGAAAATCAAGGTCAAAAGTGAAAACAGATTCACACACCAATTTGAACTCCCGGCTTAAAAAGAAGTTCAAGAGGTGATGAGGACAGAAGAGTCTGCCTCATACTTGACTAAAATGAGTGAAGTTTCTATACATTAGCTAATTTCCAGCATCAAAGGCAAGCTTTGAATGATGGTGTTAAGGGAAAAAACTCATAAGGAAAGACATTTACATCTGTTATTCCAAAATTGCTTTTGAAGGTTATTAACATTGGCCATATAAAATAAAATAAAAAGGTCTTTTTAGATATAGCAAGATATTTCGAGAAGTGTAAAGGTCCCTTCTATTTAGTGTAATTTTTTTTTCTTTCTCTACACCTGAAAAAAACATTACTAATCCTTCAAGGTCCAGTTCTCAGTCACCGTCTTGTTGTGGGCCCCAGCAAATGCAACAGCTGGGGATGAGACTGAGGTGGTGGTGTGCAAAGCCATTATTTATTAACATTATTGTTAATAAAGAATCTCTACAAAATCAACCTGCATTCTGGGTTCACCTAATATCCAGGTAATACTTTCTTCATGGTGAGTAGTGTTATCATTCTTGATAAAAGTATTGACCTGAAAGCAAGAAAGAAACAGACAATGGGGACACTTATGTTCCAATTGTCAAAGATTTTGTTGTTTGTTGTTCCTGGTCCTTATTTATTTATTTGTTTGTGTGTGTGTGTGTGTGTGTGTGTGTGTGTGTGTGTGTGTGTATGTGTGTGTTTGAGACAGAGACAGAGTCAGAGAGAGAAACAGATAGGGACAGACAGACAGGAAGGGAGAGAGATGGGAAACATCAATTCTTCATTGTGGCTCCTTAGTTGTTCATTGACTGCTTTCTCATATGTGTCTTGACCGGGAGCTACAGCAGACTGAGTGATTCCTTGCTCAAACCAGTGACCTTGGGCTCAAGCTGGTGAGCCTTGCTCAAACCAGATGAGCCCACACTCAAGCTGGTGACCTCAAACATGGGTCCTCCTCATCCCAGTCTGACGCTCTATCCACTGCCTGGTCAGTTCCTGGTCCTTTCTTAAAATTAATTCTAATTCTAACACTAAAACTATAACATAATAAAACCAACATTTTGTTCCCCTAACTTTAAGATTTTTTTAAATTTGACATAATAACTAAAACTAAATTCAACATTAAGCTGCTTCATAGGATTTGAGAGTTCCTTAAAAAATATTTAGAAATTCCTTGAAGGAAAGTACATTCTTTAAAACTGACCTTGAAACCTGAAAAAGCTCTCCAATGCAGTAGTTTACAGCTGTTGAGATTAATTAATGAGTCTTTAATTTTTTTGTTCAAAACAAGTTTACAAAAACTACCTCATTAAAATAATTGCTGAAATATCAGGTAATTTACACATATTGGAAAGTTACTAGTTTCTTCCCTAGCTTTCTCCACTATAATCAAAGTGACTAAACAATTAAGAGTGTTGAACAGAATTTAGAACAC
This sequence comes from Saccopteryx bilineata, assembly GCF_036850765.1. Lineage (NCBI taxonomy): Eukaryota > Metazoa > Chordata > Mammalia > Chiroptera > Emballonuridae > Saccopteryx > Saccopteryx bilineata. Next base: position 170,297,087 of record NC_089494.1, read on the forward strand.
TTATTTTCAGTCCTGGCCATTCGGCTCAGTGGGAGAATGTCAGCCCAGTATGTGGAAATCCTGGGTTTGATTCCTGGTTAGGGCACATAGGAAAAGCAACCATTTGCTTTTCCACCTCTCCTCCTCCCCCTAATATCTCTCTCTCTCTCTCTCTCTCTCTCTCTCTCTCTCTCTCTCTCTCTCTCTCTTGCAGCCATGGCTCCAATAAAGCAAGTTGGTCCCAGGCACTGAGGATGGGTCCATATCCTCATCCCAGGCACTAAAATAGCTCAGTTTCTGAGCAATGGAGCAATGGCCCCAGATAGGCAGAGCATCTCCTGGTAGGGGGCTTGCTAGTAGATCCCAGTCAGGGCATGTGCAGGAGTCTGTCTCTCTATCTCTCTGCCTCCCTGCCTCTCACTTAATAAGAAAAAAAAAAAAAAAAGAAAAGAAAAAAGAAGAAGACTTATTTTCCAAGTAAGAAATTTCTGTTACTTCATATGATGGCTGTTTGATGTTTTTAACTATCTGGATTAAAAGACAATATATCAATCTAAATAAATTAGTACAATGAAATCTATTAAGTCAATGACAAAAATAAGAGAGAAGAAATATTGATTCACAATCTAAATTATTTGATACTCTTAAAGTTGACCACTGACTGGGAAGTAGTCTGCCTCCTTCATCTGTCCATTGGTGCCTCTCATTTGATCTCCATCCCCTCTGTCCACCTCTGTGAGACCACATGCCTCTAGAAGACAGTCCCTCCTACCTGCCACTCGTTGTACCATTTCACCCGAAACATGGGACTGGCCTCCTTGTTTTCCTCAGCACAGAAAGATCAATCTCTAACTTTTAATAATATTTTCTTTAAGGAAAGAAGAATCACACATATAATACCTTACATTCGCTCGCCAACACCAGACCTATGAGGGTCTATTTTGATGTCAGTGTCCTGCATCACTTCTGACTTGTGTCCATTAGGCCAAAAAAAGTCACTCCCCAACTGTGGAATTCCTTCCTAGCCCGAGCACATAGGAAAATGTCCTCTCCAGGCAGAGTTCCCACTACCTGGGACTTGCCTCAAAAGATTTGCTTCTTTCTCAAAATTAACATTCCCCCACTGTGGAGAGAAAAAAGAAAAATTTGGTCTAAAACCTGTGGCCAGTATGTTTCTTCTGAGAAATATTTTTGTTTATTAAAACACTTCAGTATGTTATTTAGTAATTTTTAAGGTGTTTTGTTTTGATTTAAAAAAAGGCGACCCAGGATCTGATCAGGAAAACAGTACTGAAGGAGGAGGAGGAAATCTAAAATGTTTTGCGTGAGAATGTAGGTAGTCTGAAACAGATCAGGGGGCCCGGGAAACAGGGCGTGGTGTAGGTCAACCTCACCAAAGTGGCCAGGGTTGTAGAAAGCTGGCACCCGAGTGAGGGAGGGCTGGTAAGTCTTCCACAGTGAACAATCACTTAAATTTTAAGAACAAAAATGAAAAATAGTTTTAATTGTTTGATATGCTGGATTAAGGTGTGGCCAGGATTCCCCCCCCCCCCCTCAGCTTTCAGTTGAAGTCTGTCCCTCATGGTTCATAGCACCAGCTCTTTTTAAAAGTAAAGCAGGGAGGTGTCGCACGTGAGGTCCTGAAGTGTGGGAAGGGAGCGGCACGGGAGGACAGGAGGAAGGGCTGGCAGGAACACAAGAGCCTTCCCTTCCACGTCGCCATTCCCATGGCCTCTATCTTAGGGGAGACACACTGAGTTTCCCCAAAACATAGGGTAAAGGCACAGGTCATTTTTATTTAAAAACTCTGAGATATAGTGACTCCAGCAGGCCAGGGAGCTTTGGAATTTCTGAAACTCCAGCCACTCTTTAGGAATGCAGTGTCTCCTTCAGGTCTTTATGGAAGAATCTTAGTGCATTGTTATTTCTTCCATTATACACACTCTGAAATCATTTTTGTTTTTTCCATTATACACTCTGAGAAAAGTCATTCACTATGAAGAACTGCCTTTTACTTGAAAAAAGAAAAAGTGATCCTTTAGCTCATCTCTTCGTGCCTGAGTGAAAAGGGCCGAGCTGAGAGCTAAGAAGGACAGAGCACCTATTCCACCCTTTAGTATGTCTCTAGAACAGTCTCCCCAAGTCAGGTGTGTACCACTTAACTGACTGCAAGAAAGTTCACTTGGAATAGAGTTTAGAGACTACTGATTTAAAAAAAAAAAAAGCATCCATACTAAACAAGAAATTATTTCAAATGGATTTTCATGAAGGTAAATTTTGAGCCAAACCATTAATTTATTTAGTTTTGGCAGGAAACAATCATTTGCTCTACCTTGAACACAAAGAACTGTCACATTTTGAATGTCATATATTTGAAAATCTCTCAACTAACCCCCAAATATAAATTCACTTAAAAAATTATTTTATCGGCCCTGGCCGGTTGGCTCAGTGGTAGAGCGTCGGCCTGGCGTGCAGAAGTCCAGGGTTCGATTCCCGGCCAGGGCACACAAGAGAAGCGCCCATCTGCTTCTCCACCCCTCCCCCTCTCCTTCCTCTCTGTCTCTCTCTTCCCCTCCCGCAGCCGAGGCTCCATTGGAGCAGAGATGGCGGGGGCGCTGGGGATGGCTCCTTGGCCTCTGCCCCAGGCGCTAGAGTGGCTCTGGTCGCAGCAGAGCGACGCCCCGGAGGGGCAGAGCATCGCCCCCTGGTGGACAGAGCGTCACCCCCTGGTGGGCGTGCCGGGTGGATCCCGGTCGGGCGCATGCGGGAGTCTGTCTGACTGTCTCTCCCCGTTTCTAGCTTCAAAAAAAAAAAAAAAAATTATTTTATCATTCTTTTATAATTCTTTTAAAAAATCTTAGAGAAATTGGTTCCAAACATAAGGAAAAATATACATAAAATTTAAATGATCACTTTCAAGTGCCTTGTTTCTGCTGTTGTTGTCAAAATAAAATTATTACTGGTAAGAAATCTAACAACCATATTTAATTTTCAGTCAGTGGAATTTTTTTCAGTTGATGTCACAGAAAGACAAACATTGGAGCTGCAGTTTCACAAGGGGACTTACTCAAATCAATTTGATGTATTTTTGTATTTTTAATAAACATTACTTCTAGTTACAAAATATAAGTTATGAATATTCAGATTATCTTGGCTACAATTTTAATGTTGTAAAACTATCTCAGATTTTTTAATGTGGTATTTTCCACATATAGAAATAGTTCAATTTTATACAAGGAACCAAGCTATATTTAGAAAATATTCATACTATTACTACCAATAAAAATCATTTTAATAATGATAAAAATATAGAGGCCAAGACTTACTGAGTGGCTACTATATGCCAAGCTCTGTGTTATGTTCTCTACATGTATTAACTTAGTGGTCTTAAACCCAGGCTGCCCGTTATGCCCTTTAGAATCACCAAGAAAGAGTAACAAAAAAAAATGATGCCTGGATTCCACTCACAGAAGAGACTGTGACTCTGACCCAGATGGACTGGGTGGTAACCTGGACATGGGTGATTTTCACGCTCCACCAGCACTGGAAAAAAATACATTAACATACTCTTAATACGTACCATAACAATCCTAGGAGAAGGGGCTAATTATCTTCATTTTACAATAAAAAATGAGACACATGGTTCACAAGCAGCAAAACTGAAATTTGAAACCACCTCTCTCTCCAAAATTTAAGTTACCACTAAACACTACTACTACCCCTCAAAGACCACAAAATACTGGGTACTTGGAAGGTGGTTTTCATTGACACAGTATACATAAAAAATCATTTCTGTAATTTATTTGCAGTTCATTTTTTTTTTTTTCATTTTGCATACTCTGGCTGAAAAAACAAAGATTCTGATCATGAAATTACTCTCGTTTGCACATGACTGGGAAGCTGATCAAGCCTTAGCCAGCACTGAAATCAGTGACTTCACTGTTTACTTCTCAAAGTGATCTCCCTGGTGGCTGACTTAGTGCCGGGGATCCCCCCTACAGCCAGGCCTCTGAGGCTTGGCCTGGACTTCTTCTTCACCCTTTGTTTTACCAAGAAAGTTCATATAAATAATGCAGGTACAGCCAGCAAACAGGAACAGTTCCTTTTTCAACTGATATTTCTCCTCCAGGGCAAATAAGCTTGAAAGTTCAGAAGCCACTTGCCAGTAGTTCTCTCTCTATTGCTCTCTTCACCTATTGCAATTTAATAGAATCTAACAAAATAGTTGATTAAAAAAAAGCAGGAAGAATGTAATGAAAAGAAAACCCAATTCTGTGTTATCACTTGGTTTGTCTGGCTAGCGGTCACATGAGTGACAACCTTGCAGTTACCTGACTCTTGTCAGACCTCAAAGCATTCTTTTTGCTGGGTCAGGCTGGCCAGAGGTGGTCTGTCTCAATGCCAAGGCAAAAACTAAGGCAAGTAGAATTTAACTGGATGGTAGGAATAGGTGATGGCACCATATCTGTTTTGAAAGGAGAAATACTATCCTCTGAAATGCAGGGGGCACAGAGTGTGATCCAGGCAGTTATCAGTTAACATGAGGCTCGAGTTAACTAGTTAAAATAGGGGGGTTTAAACCAGTGACATGCAAGGATCAAGGGAGCAAAGAGGCAGAGTCACAAAGTAGCATCCAGACATTGCACACCATGTGAGGTCTGTGCCATGTCACTGCACTATTCAAATAAGGCACAAGGTGTGATTTGATCAAAGAGATCTGGCCAAGACGTGAAGCCAAGAGGACACTTATTGAGCACAGTCTGTTAGCCTTGTGCTGGGTGCATTTCATGAGGTATCTCATGTGGTCCCACAACAATCCTGTCAGGAGGTGAGGTGTGATTATTCTCTGTAATACTCCAATATAACAAGTATTAAATAGGTAGTAGAGATTTGAAATGAGGTGTGTTTGCTTCTAAACCCTTTGTTCCTTCCACTCTGACACAGTCCCCTTAGCTCCTGGTCTTTGTCTTGGTCGTCAAGTGTATTAGCTGCACCCCACCTTATGTAAGGGCACTTCTGAGCCACGGGCAGGAGGGGCGAGGAGCAGAAGTTCACTTGTTGGCAGGAATAGGGTTGTTCCCTGAGACTCTAAAGCTATGTGTAAAAATTCATTTCTGTGGGATTTTCCCCCCCTCTCTCAAGTTCTGCTTCTTGACTGGCTCCCACCATCTCCCCTCATGTCCCATGCAAACGACAGTGCCTAATTCTGATCACTTGCCAACTACTCTCAGGATAATTCACCCACCCCGGGAATTGAACAACTGTGTCCAAAAGCTCTTATTTCTGCCCCCAACAGCTGAGCAACAGGCTTGTGAGGTCATTTTGGTCTTCAGTCACCCACCCCCTTTTTAGTCACCCTTTGTTGCTATTCACTAGGACTCTGTGATAAGTAGGTCAAGGAAAGACTGACTACTCATTCATTCAAGAAGACTTTATGGGGTATGTAACATAAAAGCGGCAATGTTCCAGTGCCGAGGTCAGAGAGATTATGAGAATTTAGTGCTTTCTTTCCACACCCCGGGGTTCTGCTCCCTGTTACAGTGAGTACGGCCTGAAGACAGAGTCCTGAATTCGGAGCAGGAGCACCTGATTTCCTCACTGGTAACTTCCTTCTTTAGGGATCCCGGGCAGGAGCCCAATGTCAGCAGTTTGGCTCAGAACTCTTCTCTTCATTCCCACTACTGTGCTATCTTCCAGAGATTTCTCTCCTGTAAACTTGACTATGCTTTTTTAAATTTACCTCTTTTTGAGAGCCAGATGCCTTCTCAAAAGGACAAAATAGCAAAAAAGGAATGTCAGGGTAGTTCATGTTCTATAATGGATGGAAACGGCTGCTTTATTTGAGCTGCAGGTTGGAGGCTCAATCGAGAGCTAAATGAAATCAATCCACAGTGAGAGAGAGAGAGAGAGAGAGAGAGAGAGAGAGAGAACTGTTTTTTCAGGCAATACCCTTAAACAGGATTGCTATATGCATTTAATAAAATTCCCACTTCTCCTAGGTTAAAAACCCAGAGAGAAGCATGTGACATATTGTCATTTCTTAGCAGCTCTGAAAGTTACAAGGCACCTGTTACTAAAAACCTGGAGCTGGGTCAGATCTTCATAAATAGGAGTGGGGAGGAAGGGGAGGAGGTGTAAGGTGAAACTTGGCATTGATAATAGAGTCGTGTCTGTTTCCAATTCTCAACCATTTTGTCACTGATTTTTCAGCTACCTCTGAGTTTTTCCACAAAGTTATTAGAGAAATTTTTTTCTTTATGCCTTAGGTAGAGACAGTTTCAAAAAAAAAAAAGTGCCGCTAGTTCCCTTTTCCAAATAAAAGCAGATCAACTGTCAGAGTGAAGACATGAAAGGAAATGTTCAGCTAGTTTAAAGTGAAACACTCTCGTTCACACACGGAAGAACAGTTTTGAGGACCAAGAATTTTTATAGCTGGTAGCTGCTCTAACAGCTGTAAGAAACAACACAAGCATTAGAAGACAAAAATTAAGCAAATATACAGACCCAAAGTCAAATCAGAAAATATACCCAACTATACAAAACAAAATGAACAGGTAGCTGAGGGCAGTTTCCAGGAAGACATGAATTACTTTTGATAGAACTACTTACCCACACAAGTAGAACTCTCATTTCCCGAGGTGGAGCCTTCAGGACAGTTCCAGCGCTGGAGTGCTGAGACACTAACAAAACCAAACTTAAAAACTACTGGCAACAGAATGACAAGGAAGAGCAGCATGATCCCGATGGGCTCGAACTCTCAACAGAAAATCACTTGACTTTGAACATAGCAAGGTCCGCCTGTCTGACCCCAGGCGCGCTCAACCGGCTTGGCCTGTGGCCCCGGGGCATCTTTTCCTGGGCTCCTTTGCTGTTGCCCTCCAACTCCTGCTTCAACGACAGGCCAGGCGGTGTCCAGAGGAAGACTGAAAGGGACTCTCTGGGAAAGATATCTTTATCTAAGTTTTTGAGAAGTCAGTAAGAAATACCTGACACCCTTATGACACATTTCGCAGTTTAACAGTCACACTCTGGAGGCCTGCAGCTGACTTCACTGTGACAGGCAGAGAGAGCAGTGGGCAAAGGCTAGAGAGAGAGAGAATGAAAAAGGAAAGAATTGATGGAAAGTTCCAACCACGATCCTTGATCAAGCCGAAAGAAGAAATATGGGGATCCGATTCCACCCCAAACCCAGTTTCTCTTTTTGAAAAGTAGAATGACTCCCCTTTCCTTTTTAAAGCCCTGTTGGCTCCACCTCCTCTTCCTTTAGTGACACTTGAGTGAGTCTCTGTTTGCAAACGTGAATGCAGGCAATTCCACATGACAGGAAAGCAGAGCCGGCTGCCAAAGAAGAGATAACTGGCTACTCACCATAAATATTCTGGGCAGAACCAGGGAGAGAGCAATTAGGGGGCTGTGGATGGAGTTGCTCCTGGTGTCATAGAGGTACCTGCTGAATATTAGTGAGGTGTTAATATCTTGAAGAATGGAGACAAAGTTAAACCATGCTGTATAAATCGGTGGTGAACAACCCTGCAGATATTCAGACTTACAGTAATTGAACATTCACTTGAGCAATGCTAAAGAAAATTTAGCTTCAATTCATTCCTGGAACAAAATATCAACACGGGTGCACATTCCTGGAGCTTCATCTTTTTTCTCTCTCCTGTGTATTTTATAGCGGAATTAGAAAGATTATTCTTTCCAAATCAAAGGGAAATCGCTGGAGCCAAATGAAGAGACACAGTATGCACAGACACCTTTTCTTTCAGCATGAGCATAATAAAATGTCGCATGGGGCCAGGAGTGCAGGGAAAGGAGTGGGTTGTTATTTCAGAGCCATGTTGGAAAAAACAAGCTAATAGTGCACAATCTGGGAAGCGCTGGAATCCAGCAGAGCGGAGAGTCGTTCCCTCCTGAACAATGGAAGCCACCTTTTCACGTGGTGATAGAAAGTAAAAGCTTGAAATATCTATTAGCTGTCTTTTCTTTCTTTTTTATTTACTACTTTCTATTTGGAGCAATAGTGTTTACTTCTTCAGAAATACACCCAGGACTCTAAAATATCTAGCTCAGGCAAACTGCACCAGATTTAATGAGCAATGGAAATTTCTGCCAATTTACTTCATCGTGGTAAACAAGCTTTCATTTAAGTTATCCAAAGGTAGTGTTCCAAGTGCTAGTAAAAATGTAGATAAAGTGATAGTTGCAAAAATAATAGTCACACCAAAAACATCCGTTATGAAGGAAAATGGGAACCGCTCCAAGCCTTTGACTCATATTTAATGCTGTCCTCATCATTCCTCAAATACTGGAGTCACTTTTCTGAAACAGCTCAAGTCAGGATTTCTTCGATTTCAGCCAGCCTCTGCCAGGTAGCTTCTACACCCTTTTAGGATAAACAGACCTGGAGGTAGCAGATCACGTGGGGGTACACATGGAATATTCCATTGCTTTCTGGATTTGCTCAGATTCAAGACTCAGAATGAGTGTCCTACAAATAACCTGCACTGTGTTGCTAACCTTCTGCAAAATGCGTTGCCAGTGTCACAGCTGACAGCAGAGAAGTGGCTTAGAGGATACTCAAGCATCAAGCTGTGTTAGTGGAGATGAATGAGGAGATCTCATATTATTTTGAGTTGTAAAAAGGCATGCTTTCTTAATTACATGTCACCTTGCTAGCTAATGTTGTCACACATGCCGTTTTAAGAGATGATGGACTCAACATGGCTGTGGTAGATGCTGAGACTGGTGACCGATATGAAAAACCAATCCCAGCTAAGACACAGACAATTCAGGATTGCCCACATAGCATATCACAGGACAAAGCCACCCACTTAGAAAGGACGTTAGATATATCTAAGTTCATATTCTTACTTCCAGATGAAGCTGTACCTGTTCTGGGCAAATGAACATTTTTCTTTTTTTAAAGTTGCTCAGAAATCTGTTATGGCTTTACAGGCTTGAATTGTCAAATACCTTTTGGTGTCTGGGATTGAATCAAATGAACAAATTTATTCATTAAACAGCTATATGTGGTAGGACACTGTATGGAGTATAAGAAATAAGAGTCAAGGTTCCCTGAGTTCAAGAGTTTGATCAAGTTGATTAATAGCAACAAAAACTAGTTAATGAGTACCAGCTAATAAATGGCCAGACAACAGATATTCTGGGGGTGTCAGAAAAGAAGGAGGAGTTGCAAAAACTCTGTGGATTAGAGCATGCTGCAAAGCTTTGTATAATAATTAGGAGACTTGCATCAGCACAAAGAAGGAAGAAGACTGTGCTGACAATAGGATGTGGAACAGGAAAGGGCAAAGAAATTAAATGTTTATTTACTAGATCCTTAGATCCTAAAAGGACACAGGTAGATGGGAGAAAACTCTGCTGGCAGTTCAATAAGAGAATTAGACGTTAATGACCAGGAGACAGCTCTGAGTGCTGTAAGCTGAGTGGACATCAATAGAAAGGAGACTATTGGGAGAAATGTGTATGTGTCCTGGTCATTATTCTTGTTGCTCAGATAAAATTTCCCTATTGAAGCATGAAGCACCCTATTATTTTGGGTTACATGTTTGCTATACAAATATTACCACCACCACACTATTAACAGGTTGCCCCCAGTGTGCCAGGATTTCCTCACTTCACTTCAAAACCTTCACACTGCCTTGCAAGGTGGATATCATTGCTTGTTGCACAGGACAATGAGAATCAGGAGGATCAGGAAGGCTAAGACATCTTCTCAGTATCAAATATATTAATGGAGTATATGAACCCTGAAGTCATTAATCTTTCCTTGATAGACAGTGTTTTGATCAGAATAAACAGTCTGGGGCATTATATAAAAAAAAGAAAGCCAAACTTATACTATTCACGTGGCTATGACTGCAGGAACCAGAAGAGAGAAGGCAGTACATTTTGGTAGGACTATCAGCATTAACATCCACCTGCAGAAACAGTACATAGGCTGTTTCATAGGCCGCATCTATCAATGAATATCAAGTGTACCATGATAATTTCTATAAGATTTTAAAACATTTTCTGTTTTTTTCAGAGACAAAGTTTTTGACATGTGTCTGGCATTCCTGTGATTCCTATGTGACAGAAACTACAGCGATGCAAAGGGAAAAAACTGGGAAGGCACAGAGTTTGCTACAGAGGGCAAATTTTAGTTTATCAAGATATAAATACCAGATATAAATGTTTTATTGAAAAAGAAGGACAGCTGTTCTCCTTAGTATTTACCCAAATGAGTTGCAAACTAATGTCCACAAACTACCTACACATGAATATTTATAGCAGCTTATCTATAATTGCAAAAACTGAAGCAACCAGGATGTTCTTCAACAGATGAATAGATAAGCAAATTATGGTACATCTATATAATGTATACAATGGCATATCATCCAGGAATAAAATTAAATGAACCATCAAGATACTAAAAACATGAGAAAATCATAATTGCATATTACTAAGTGAAAAAAGCCAATATGAAAGGGTACATAGTGTATCATTCCAACTGTTGACATCTGGGGAAGACAAAACTATGAAGACAATAAAAAGTTCAGTGGTTGCCAGGTGTTGGGGTGGAGAGAGATGAACCAGCAGAGCACAGAGGACTTTCAGAGCAGTGAAACTATCCCGTGTAATGCATGCAAGTGGATACAAGCCATCAGAAATTTATCAAAACCCACAGAATGTACAAGTGAATCCTAATGTAAATATGTACTTTAATTAATAATAATGCATCAATATTGGCTCATCAGTTGTAACAAATGTACTACACTAATGCATGGTGTTGATAATAGGGGAAGTTGGAGGAGGGGGAGGGAAAGCAGTATTTGGGGATTTTGTACTTTTTGCACAATTTTTCTGTAAATCTAAACCTGCTTTTACAAAAAATAGTTTGTTAATTGGTTTGAAAGAAGAGTCATTATCCAATTAAGTAATGCATGGGTTAAGTAATGCCATGCTTCTACCAAAAGAATTTATATTTTTAAAAGTGCTTGGTAAATAAGACATAAAAGAGGAAGCCTGCCATGCTCCATTTTTCAGCTAAGCCCACCCCCAGTACTTAGAAAGTTTTCGCTGACCAAGAGGAAGAAACAAGACTTCAGAAACTGAATATATATACAAATTTTAAAAAGACAAAAATTTGGAGGGGGAGTTGAAAATCTTTTCATTTTTAATTTGTTTTAATTTATTGTGTTAACATGGTCAAGTGTCCCACTCAATATAACACCCTCAACATACGTCATGCCCCTCATTCCTCATGCAATGTGAAAGAAGACATAATTTATAATATAAGTTATACTTCCATGAAGCAACAACAGAATCTAAATTTTTTTTTTAGCTCATTTTAGACTAAATTACATTGACTTACATAATTTTAGCATTCTCTCTGGTTTGCAACCTTGGGAGTTTCCGCCAGGTGAAATCTGAAACAATGAATGAGGCATTTGAAACTGCCGCCACCCCTTGATCCCCACAGCACAGGGGGCAACAAAAGACCCAAGATAGAGGCGGAGCAGCCCAGACTGTTAGGTGGAGATTTTGTTTTTGTTTTTTATTTTCTTCACTCTTGAAATACAGAATTTTATTTAGAAACTCTTTAACGCAGAAAAAAAAAAAATCTGTCAAGAAAAACGGGTAGAAAGGTGGTCCACAGCCCTGGCCAAGTAGTTCAATTGGTTAGTATCATCCCCATATGCCCAGATTGCAAATTCAATCCCCAGTCAAGGCACACACAAGAATAGATCAATGAATGCGTAAATAAGAGGGACACCAAATTGATGCTTCTCTCTGTCTCTAAAATTAATTTAAATTTTTTTCTAAAAAGAAAAATAAGTTCCCAATAAAATGAAATTTTAGGGCAACAGAAGTCTAAAAGGGCACAAAAGAGAAAAGGCACCACTTCTATTTGAACAATGGCTAGTTACTTGCATTTTTGGCATTGTTAAACATTGAATATGGGTTGTCCTCTGAATTCTACAAAAAGCATGCACTATATAACAATTTTATCTAGAATATCTACTTTCTACACATGATTTAGGACAAGGATAGGTGGCAGGCTTCAATATCAAGGGAACTTACATACAAATCTTGGGCTTTGTAAGAAGAGTTGCTCTTTGCACCCACCTGCAGAATCTTAAAAGTTTATATAGTGGCCTTCACTGGGTTCAATCACTTTCACTGTCCAGATGGTCTCAACAACACAGTAATCTTTCAAGGCTGTGTCCTTGCAATGGCTCTCAATGTGGAAATGGTGGGTAGAATGTGCATTTCAAGGACAGGGGAGGTGTGAAGACCCTCTGATTCCAAGAGTCCAGTTTACAGGCCAATTGGTGGTTCTCCAAAAATGCCTCATTCATTGTTCACTCAGGTATTTTAACTTCTAAAAATATCAAGGTTTGGGGAAAGAACTCTTGCTTTTCTATCATTCACAATCTTTCCCCGAGCTTCGATTCCGCTGTGTCTAAAAGAAGCATAGTTCCATTAAGTATAGAGCATTTGAAGACATGGAAGAATACTAGAGATGCTATATAAACTTCATGTAATTAAAACTACTTTTTGGAAATTAATGAAAGCTTAAACCATAGTTTGCTGCTCTTCCTATGCTCTTTTTATATTTATAGAACTGTGAAATAGTATCCTCTTTCCCTTTTCCAAATATCAAGGACTAAAATTATTTGAGTAAAAATCATTATGGTTCATCAAAATTGCAAAAATGTACAAAATAGACAGTGGAGAGGAAATAGTGTATTTGAGTCAATGATATATTTTTTGAGTGTCAAATACCAAAGAAATAAAAAATAAATTAGCTGCTTTCATTTGTTGTTCCCAGCCTGCCTTCAAACTCAGATGCAGTCATTCATGTTTATTAAAGTGAAATTTATGTAAAGTGAACAGATCTTAAGTATAAAATTTGATGAGTTTTGGTAAATGTATATACACATTAAACCTTCACTGAGATATAAAATGTTTCCATTACCACCGAAATTTCCCTTCTGTTCCCACTCACATCCTTGTAAAACCATTGTTTTGATTTCTATCCTCATAGGTCAGTTTAATCTATTCTTGAACTTTATATAATGCAATTATGCAATAGGTTCATTTTTGTATCTGATTTTTGTTCAACATAATGTTTTTGATAGCCATCCATATTGTTGTCTGTATTAGTACTTCATTTTTTTATTGTTTGGAATATTATTTTGTATGAATATATCACAATTTGTTTATTTACTCTTCTGTTGATGGACATCTGGATTGTTTTCAGGTTTGGTTAAATGAATGTTTTCATTTCTCTTCAATTAATGCCTAATTACTGGCTCATTGGGTAGGTATATGTTTAACTTCATAAAAAGCTGCCAATCATATTTCCAAAGTATCTGCTCCATTTTATATTTGCCAACAATGCATGTAAGTTTCAGTTGTTCTGCATTCTCACCCACATGTGGTATTGTCAATCTTTTTTTAAAAAACATTTTAGTAGGTGCGTCTTAGTATCACATTGCAATTTAAAATTTGTTCTTCTTTAATGAATAATGGTATTTGACTATCTTTTTATGTATTAATTGATTATTCATGTATCTCCTTTTGTGAGGTGTCTATTCAAATCTTTTGCTCATATCCTTATTGGGTTTCTTATTTTTATTGATTTGTAGAAGTTCTTTATATATATTCTGGATACAAATTCAGATCTATGTATTACAAATAGTAAATATGTATGTCAGATCTACATATTACCAATATTTTCTCCCAGTCCATGACTTGTCTATTCACTTTCTTAAGAATGTCTTTTGAAGAACAGATTATAATTTTTGTGAAATCCAATTTATCAATTTTTTTCTTTATGGTTACATTTTGTGTGTGTGTGTTCTCTCTAATAAATTGTTGCCAATTCCAATCTCTCAATATATTCTCCAATTTTTTAAGGCACTTTTAGCTTTTATGTTGAGGCTTGTGATTCATCTATGTTAATGTTTATATAGTATGTGAGATTGGAGTTAAAGTTAATTTTTCTCCACATATATATTTACTAAATATAGAGCTCAATTTGGGAAGAACTGACATCTTAATAAGAATAATCTCCTAATCTACAAATATTGTATATTTTTCCACTTACATCAATCTTCTTTCATTTATCTTATCAATATCTAGCTTTTCAGTATAGAGCTTTACACATATTTTGTTACATTTATTTGTTTTGTTTTTTAAATACTCTTATAAATGAATAGTTCTTCAGTTTTATTTTGCTGCTTTTTATAAAAATAAAATTGAGGTTCATATTTGGACTTTGTATCCTGCAAACTTGCTAAATATCTCATTATATAAGGAGTTTTTTCGCTGAGTTCACAAAATCAGAGGTAAAATGAAAAGACAATACAAAGTTATATTTTCTCTTAAACATCAGCTATCTTTGCTTGCCATCAGTCAAGAGCCACATTCAGGGGGAAGATTGGGAAGAAAAGCTTTCATCTAGTTTCTATGAAAAGTATCAACTCCATTTTATGGAAGGTAAATTTAAGGTTAGAAAAGTTAAAGATCTTCTCCAAAGTCTCAGAGCTATTAAGTGATGGAAATGGACACAAACTCCATGGCTCTCTGACATTAGAGCACGTGCCTAAACTACTGTCTCTAGAGCTTCTTTCATTTCATTAATAATGCTAAGGTGAGCGCCTACCCCCCATGCTGGCTCCTTAGACCAGGACAGCAACAGCATCCATACTCCTGTTCTCTTCTGCCAACTTCTTTGGTATCTCCCCAACATTTAAAATTCCCCCTGATAAGATCTCTCTGGCTTCTGGTGAAAGCCATAATCTGTGTCATTTGAAAAAATGAAGTAGTCTTTTTTAATGATCCATAAAGATGTGCCTAGAGATTATAAGAAAAAGAGGCAGCCATAACGTTAGAAAAATAGATGTCCTGATCAAGGAAGTTTAAGACAGGGAAGTCAAGTATAAGAAAACAACCCCCAGAATGAATGCGAATGTCTGTTTTATTTGTGAAATAACTAATAAATAGTGTTATTTTGAATTCTACACAAAGATGTTAAGTATATTAGAGAAAGAAAAAAGGAAGAGATTTAGTCACTCTTGCTGAGACCAAGACATTCTGGAGAAATTTTTAAAACACTGAATCTCAGATCCTGTGATAGCTTAGCTGAATTAAATCTATGTCATAGAAAGGATTCATTCTCTAATAGGTCACCTGGGGCTCCAAGTTCCCTGGGAGCATTCATGTATTCATTTTAGCCCTTTCATAAAATGGATCTGCTAAACCAAAAATAACAAAATTATGCAACTCTGGCATTTAGCAGAAGAAACCTTTTGTGTGCAGTATTTTAAAACTATATATCAAAATCTGACTGCTTTATTTATCTAAAGGAAAGTACACTGTTTCCAAGGAGTTTGGTAACAGGCTGAAATCATCATCTTAATCTCCTCAAAAAAAGGAGATTACAAAATAAAATCAAGCTCACCATGTATATGCACACACACACACACACACACACACATGCACACCATATATATATGGCTTCAATCCTTTCATGTGTTCTGGGGTAACAAGAATTGAAACTTTCATATCTGAGTCCTAGGTGACAGCTTCTCTAAAATGTAACTTCCGGAAGAAGGTTCTATTCCGGAAGAAGGGATCTACTTTGCAATTTTGGCCAAATTGGACAGAAGTTAAATTTTTGAATGCCTCGCCCATTCACATTATGTCAGACTTCAACATGATGACTGGATTCTATTCTTATTTTATATATTAAGAAATGATAGGTTTTGTTTCTCACTGGTTCATGAGTGGTTAGTTTAATGTAACACATATGTTGATCTTGTATCAAAATAAATCTGACCTTTAATCAAAAGCCAACTTGCATTTGGCACAACCCTTTTAGCAAGCAATTTGGCAACACATTTCAGAGCCATAAAAATATTCATAGGCGTTGACCGTGTAATCTCACTCCTGGCAATTTCCCCCTAAAGGAATAATCTCTCCACTAAAAAAAGAGGTTATGTCATACAAATAGGTATTGTAATGTTATTCATGGTAGCAAAAATTAAAAACAGTTTTTATTTCCAATAACAGGAATAGTTAAGAAATTATGAGAATATAATATAATCATTAAAAAATAAGTGTTTACCACAGTATTAATAGAAAAAAATACTCTTATCCATCCTATGATTATAATATTTATTATTTCTATAGCAGATAAACCCAGAAACTTAAAAATAGTTTATTTGAATAGGCAATGAGATTATTGGTTTTACCTCCTTTTAAAGCTTTTGTTGTGCCTTACCAGGTGGTGGCGCAGTGGATAGAGCGTTGGACTGGGATGCAGAGGACCCAGGTTCGAGACCCCGAGGTCGCCAGCTTGAGCGCGTGGACCCAAGGTCGCTAGCTCCAGCAAGGGGTTACTCGGTCTGCTGAAGGCACGCGGTCAAGGCACATATGAGAAAGCAATCAATGAACAACTAAGGTGTTGCAACGCGCAATGAAAAACTAATGATTGATGCTTCTCATCTCTCTCCATTTCTGTCTGTCTGTCCCTGTCTATCCCTCTCTCTGACTCACTCTCTGTCTCTGTAAAAAAATAAAAAAATAAAGCTTTTGTTGTTTAAAGTTTTAATTTTATAGAAGACTTAGTAAGTTATCCACTGACCTTCAAAGAAGAGCATTCTGTTCGGTTCCCTTACAACTTAAAAACCCCGCCTTCTGGTCTGCTGCCTCCAATACCCCTCTCCTTCTACTGACCTCGTTTGTTAAAAGGAAAGTTACTTTTAGAATGTAATTCTTTCAGAATGATTTCCTGCCTCCAGCAGAACCACACAATACTCACAATTCCATTTGGAATTCAAGACCGCATAGGTAAGAGCTCTATATCCTAGTCTCAGTAGTTCATGTCGGGAACACTGGGGAGACCAAAACGCACACTCGGTTTAAAAATGGAGACAAAATGATTCTCCAAAGGCTACTGGTTTAAAACTTTAAATCTCTATCTTGCCTATTCTTAGAAAATTAATTTCCATCCAACATATTACGTATTTCCAGCATAAGAAGAGAGGCACAAAACCTCAACAAAACAGTTTTTTTTCTTGACAATTACTAAGAAAATAGATGGGCCCTGGCCGGTTGGCTCAGCGGTAGAGCGTCAGCCTAGCGTGCGGAGGCCCCGGGTTCGATTCCCGGCCAGGGCACACAGGAGAAGCGCCCATTTGCTTCTCCACCCCTCCGCCGCGCCTTCCTCTCTGTCTCTCTCTTCCCCTCCCGCAGCCAAGGCTCCATTGGAGCAAAGATGGCCCGGACGCTGGGGATGGCTCTGTGGCCTCCGCCCCAGGCGCTAGAGTGGCTCTGGTCGCAACATGGCGACGCCCAGGACGGGCAGAGCATCGCCCCCTGGTGGGCAGAGCATTGCCCCTGGTGGGCGTGCCGGGTGGATCCCGGTCGGGCGCACGCGGGAGTCTGTCTGACTGTCTCTCCCTGTTTCCAGCTTCAGAAATATAAAAAAAAAAAAAAAAAAGAAAAAAAAAAGAAAATAGATGTTTACTTGACATAACTATTAAAACTAGGCATATGTGGGTGAAATCATGTGCTTAATCAGTACTGGTTTATATGATAATTTTGTATGTATACCTCCCTTAACTAGTTTCCCTTCCTTCTTTCTTTTCAATGTATATGCACAGATTTACTAAAACATTTTGTTCAAAATTTCTTTTGAGAATATTTGGAGTTGGCTCACCAAGTATCTTCAAGATGGTACTCCTGCCAGGCCTGTGGTGGCACAGTGGATAAAGTGTTGACCTGGAACGCTGCGGTGGCTGTTTCAAAACCCTGGGCTTGCCGAGTCACAGCGCATATGACAAGCAATCAGTGAACAACTAAAGCAACAAGCAATCAATGAACAACTAAAGTGAAGCAACTATGAGTTGATACTTCTCCCTCTACCTCTCCCACCATAAAATCAAAAAATAAAATCTTTAAAGAAAAAAAACCTTGTCTGTTTAATAGTGTTAAATATTTCCCTTTTCTTCAAATAATTATTAAAGTAATAAGTAAAGTAATTTGTTTTTTTAAAAAAAAGTTTTGTTTTTTTTTAAAACAAATTTGCCTGTGAAATGTTTCATGTGTAGCAAGTATTAGATATATAAAAACCTTGATCCACATCTGAGTTTTCACTGAGAACAGTAGGCCTCATGATTCACCACTCTTTGAGGAAAGAGTAAGTACCTAGAGTAGAAAACGTAGCCCCTCTGAGGGTAATCAAATCTGGATTACATTGGCCTAGGGATTGAAAGACAAAGGCAAAGTTTGAAACTGCAAATTGATTGTGACGTATATGGAGAGAAACATAACTTTTTATCTCCCACATGAGAGGAGTTCCAAATCACAGAATCAAATTATTTTTTAATCTACCAATGATAACTCACTTATGAAAGTGATAGGATCTTCTGGAATTGAAAAATCTTTATAACAGGCCTGGCATTTATCTGCAAGGATCAATGTAGTCTGAGTCCACTACAGGAATCAGGTTCTTCTTCGTAAGCCAAAGAATTCCTCTCCTCTATGGAAAAAAAAAATCAGCTACATTAGTTAACTCATGATCACATAACTAAGAAAGCTTGTGCTGGAAATAGCACCTGGATATTATAAATTTCTCATTTCCTTTCATGACTCTCTAAAATTATAACTGCTTGATTATTGGCTTCTTTTTATTTAAAGTTATCGCAGGGGGAGCTACTACAAAGTGCTGCCACCAGATCCTAAGTCACATGACTAACCACACATCTTGTCAGTGCAGACGTAGAGCCTGGCACGGAGCAGGTACTGAGTATGTCTTGTCAAGTGAAGAAATGAATGGCTAGCCGGTTAAAAGTAGAAAGAAGCAGAGGGCAATATCTTGCGGTGTGTGTGTGTGTGTGTGTCTTTGTGTGTGTGTGTGTGTGTATTTAGAGACACACTCGCACACACTAAAAAACATCTATCTACAGGTAATAGTTTCCAAAAACTCAATAACAGAAAAATCTTCCATGAAGCTGATAGTGAACTTTTCCCCACAGAGGTCATCCCCCAAAACGCAGCATCAATCCAAGAGAAAAAAACCCCACCAAGTCATTCGGAAAAGTCTGAGAAATGCCCAGGGGGGAGGGAGATGCATCACTTCTACCCTAAAAGGAAATAAGACCTCTGGGAAGGGGGAGCAAGTCTCCCACGCAAGAAGCCCTGTGTCCCCACACAACCTCCCAGCTGCCCAGGAGCAAAGCCAAAGTGTGAATCCCAACCTCAAATGCCACGATGAGAGAATCTGGTGCATGGCATCTGAGCCCGGTAGCCAGAGTCACGCCCTGTTTATTACCACAGCTGTCCGTGCTGTTCTTGCATGGGGACAAGGAGGAGGCCAACTGAGAACAAAGTCCGAGGACACAAGAGTGAATTTGGTGCCTGCACTCACTTTTTGAACAGATTGTTCTTTCCTAGAATTAATCCCCTTTAAACTAGAATTTCATTTGATGGCTTTATTCCTATTATTTTCCAGCATGCCACCAACTTGGAGTAATGCACCCTTACTGACCTTGTGCTTAACTTTCACCTGGAAGTTACTGATAAAATCAAGAAACTAGTCAAGAGTTAGAGAACACCAAGCTCAAATAATAATAATAGCATTCTGTAAGCATGCATTTATTCTGAAATAAAGGAAAATTTTCAGCACCTAGAAGTCTATTTCACATCCTTTTAATGTCTCTGAATACCTGGTTAATTGCATTCCTGAGAAAGGTGACATTTCTGGGGCACAGAAAGAATGGTATTCACAGCTATTTCCCCAATCACATTTCCAACCTGGTGCCAAGAATGTCCAGTTGATTGCCCAAGGGAATGTATCTCACCTGAGGTCCCCTTGGACTGCCTGTATTTATTTTATGCTGATTATGTTGAGTCAAATTTTATTGGGCATTTAATCCAGCAGCTCTTATCCAAATTCTATCCTCCTGGCCCAACACCTGGCTTCAAGAAATTCACCTGCACAAAAGTGAGGAAACCTAGGTGCCAATAATGGCCCTGACCTTGATAAAAACATTTATCCTTCTGGGTATTGGTTTCCTTCTCTGTAAATTAAAAGGGTTGTATCAGATGAGTTCTGAGGTGTCTTTTGGTTCAAAGATAGTATGTGCTGTGATTGCTAACACAAGGGACTGCCAGCTACAGTTCATTGTCCATCTACTGGAGGGAAGAAATCAGAGCATATCATATGGAACCAAGGAGAGCTGATTCTAACACTATTACCAAAAAAGGGAAATGAGGCACATAGAAAAAAGCTGTCCCAGCCCTGGCCAGTTGGCTCAGTGGATAGAGCAGTGGTTTAGTGAGCGGACTTCCCTGGGTCAATTCCCGGTCAGGGCACACATGAGAAGCGACCATATCCTTCTTTTTCCTTCCCTCTCCCCTTCTCTCCCTCTTCTTTCTCATAGTCAGTGGCTTGGTTGGTCCAAGCATTGGTCTCAGGCACTCAGGATAACTAGGTTATTCAAGCATTGGCCCCAGAGGGGTTTGCTGAGTGGATTCTGGTCAGGGCACATGCAGGAGTCTCTCTCACTAGAAAAGGAAGGGAAGGGAAGGGAAGGGAAGGGAAGGGAAGGGAAGGGAAGGGAAGG
Source organism: Saccopteryx bilineata (assembly GCF_036850765.1). Classification (NCBI taxonomy): domain Eukaryota; kingdom Metazoa; phylum Chordata; class Mammalia; order Chiroptera; family Emballonuridae; genus Saccopteryx; species Saccopteryx bilineata. Next base: position 170,317,714 of record NC_089494.1, read on the forward strand.
GAAGGGAAGGGAAGGGAAGGGAAGGGAAGGGAAGGGAAGGGAAGGGAAGGGAAGGGAAGGGAAGGGAAGGGAAGGGAGGAGGAAGGAAGAAAAAAGAAAGAGAAAGAGAGAGGGAGGAGGGAAGGAGAGAGGGAGGGAGGGAGGGAGGGAGGGAGGGAGGGAGGGAGGGAGGGAGGAAGGAAGGAAGGAGAAGAAAGAGAAAGAGAAAGAGAAAGAGAAAGAGAAAAGTTGTCCCAGCTAGTTAATGGCAGAACAGGCTAAGACTCAAATCTCTTGATATGTAGTCAGGTAATTCTTCTGCAACATACTCCCAAGCACAGTTGTCAAATCTCTCACTGAATGGAAGATTGACATCAGCTAAGGAGTGGAGGAGTCAAGAGCTTCCTTCTCTCTGCTCTCCTTGCTCTGTGCTAATATCTCTTCTAGCACTTAACACACTGTACAAAGAGTCTTTGGATTACTCAACATACAACGTTTCAAGTTTATGACACTCACTCCCATAAAAACTTTAAAAAATTGAGACATGAATGTTTTGGCTTACGCTGTTAGCATTCTACTTATGGACTAGTGGGCGAACTAGCTTGTGCACGGAGGAAGAATACACAGTGCAGTGTACTGTACAGTGTACTTATGTCCTTTTCCTTTTTCTGTAGCTTAGTTGTGTTTTTATGTTCTAGATTATGATCTTACAACTGTGTTAGGATAGGTAAGTGACTTAGGCTAGGGTGTGTTTCAACTTACACCAAAATTCAGGTTATGTCACTATCGTAGGAATGGAACTGTGTTGTAACCCAAGGACCCCATATTGTAATTGCTTGGGTGCAAGTTTAACACACAAGCACACCCCCACAGGCATGTATGCACACTTTAGATTGTGAACTTTTTGTGCACTTCATCTACTCCAAAATGTTTTTCACATGGTAGACTCATAAGTGTTTGCAGGATGTCACCACATGCAGTACTTTTAGGAGAATGTATGAGGTGAGGTAAACCAATAACTGACCCCTCCTCTGCTCCACGTTTTATTCTCATGGCCTATAAAAACAAACCACTTTATTGGCAGAAAAATAGACACTCAGACCAATGGAACAGAATAGAAAGTCCAGAAATAAAACCACATATATATAGTCAAATAATTTTTGATAAAGGGGCCAACAACACACAATGGAGAAAAGAAAGCCTCTTCAATAAATGGTGCTGGGAAAACTGGAAAGCCACATGCAAAAGAATGAAACTGGACTACAGTCTCTCCCCCTGTACAAAAATTAACTCAAAATGGATCAAAGATCTAAACATAAGACCTGAAACAATTAAGTACATAGAAGAAGACATAGGTACTCAACTCATGGACCTGGGTTTTAAAGAGCATTTTATGAATTTGACTCCAATGGCAAGAGAAGTGAAGGCAAAAATTAATGAATGGGACTACATCAGACTAAGAAGTTTTTGCTCAGCAAAAGAAACTGATAACAAAATAAACAGAAAGCCAACTAAATGGGAAATGATATTTTCAAACAACAGCTCAGATAAGGGCCTAATATCCAAAATATACAAAGAACTCATAAAACTCAACAACAAACAAACAAACAATCCCATAAAAAAATGGGAAGAGGATATGAACAGACACTTCTCCCAGGAAGAAATACAAATGGCCAACAGATATATGAAAAGATGCTCATCTTCTTTAGCTATTAGAGAAATGCAAATCAAAACAGCAATGAGATACCACCTCACACCTGTTCGATTAGCTATTATTAGCAAGACAGGTAATAGCAAATGTTGGAGAGGCTGTGGAGAAAAAGGAACCCTCATCCACTGTTGGTGGGAATGTAAAGTAGTACAACCATTATGGAAGAAAGTATGGTGGTTCCTCAAAAAACTGAAAATAGAACTACCTTATGACCCAGCAATCCCTCTACTGGGTATATACCCCAAAAACTCAGAAACATTGATATGTAAAGACACATGCAGCCCCATGTTTATTGCAGCATTGTTCACAGTGGCCAGGACATGGAAACAACCAAAAAACCCATCAATAGATGACTGGATAAAGAAGATGTGGCACATATACACTATGGAATACTACTCAGCCATAAGAAATGATGACATCGGAACATTTACAGCAAAATGGTGGGATCTTGATAACATGATACGAAGCGAAATAAGTAAATCAGAAAAAACCAGGAACTGCATTATTCCATACGTAGGTGGGACATAAAAGTGAAACTAAGAGACATTGATAAGAGTGTGGTGGTTACGGGGGGGGGGGGGGGGGGGGGGGAGGGGGGAATGGGAGAGGGAAAGGGGGAGGGGGAGGGGCACAAAGAAAACAAGATAGAAGGTGACAGAGGACAATCTGACTTTGGGTGATGGGTATGCATCATAATTGAACAACAAGATACCCTGGACTTGTTATCTTTGAATATATGTATCCTGATTTATTGATGTCACCCCATTAAAAAAAATAAAATTATTTAAAGATAAAAAAAAAAACAAAAAAAAACAAAACACTTAAACCTACACAAATATCACAGGGGCAGCCTTATTACTGGAGTTGCAGTAGATGCTGGCATACAGGACACCCTGGTGAAGGTGGGTAAGCAACTATGGTTTGGAATAGGGCCCAAATGAGGCCTTCGGAGCCACCAGGACAAAAATGGAACAATGAAGAGACCACAAGCTGCCTGGGCAGCCACCCAGGCATCCACAGAGCCAACAAGTGGGCTTATCCCCTGTCCAGCTTACTTGTGGATCACATAAGACCAGACTCCACAGAAGATATCTATCTGGTCCCAACCAATCCAGGAGGCAGCAGTGGCAATGCGGGGAGTTTCTACGGGACACAGGAGTTCAGGTTTGTGAGGCTGCTTACTGGGACCAGGATTCACTTAATGCCTGACTTTTCGCAAGTCACTTAGCCACTCCTCTTCCTTTAAAGAAGAGGTTAGAGAAGGGATGGGAGGAAAGAAATAGGAAAGAGGAAAAAAGGGAAAACCACCAAGAGAACTCACCATAATACTTCCTTGCATGGAAGTATCAAGATAGAAATACAGATCATGGCACCCCTTGCGAATGAAACAATTATTTAAGTCAAATAAAAAGTATAAAATAAAATTCTTTTTAAACAGAAGACTACTTAAGTGAGTGTCTGGTTTTATAAAATGAAAGTTTTATTAAGAATATTTGTGTGATTTATATAAGCTCATTATGAATGTTTAGCTTAAAAATGATATTTTTCCTTTATAGAAGTAATATATGATTATGCTGAGAACTTGAAAAAGGAGTAAGCACAGCAAGAGAAAAAATAATTGCCCATAGTCCCAGCCATCAGGAAGCAACAAAAACAAATGCTTTTCTCTCTGCATATCTTTAGATTTGTAGTCATATGATATAAATATAAATTTTAGTTTTAGTAATAACTTGTATTTTCTCTTGTGATAAGAGTAATATGTATTCGTTTTAAAAATATTTATCACAAATACAGAAATTAAAAATAACTATAAAATCCACAATGGGTATATTGTTATGTTACTTTATGAAAAGGGAAAACAAAAAATGGCGACATCTGTACTAAAGTTTTGCTTTACAAAGCTCTTACAAAAGTCCCTGATTTTGAATCTGCAAAGAAATCATAGTAGAAAATTATACTTCTAAGGTAAATTTGCTCTCCTGTGGGAACTTATTCTGAAAACTTTTTAGACATCACTTCTTCAAATGTTACATTTACATTTATATCATATGACTACAAATCTAAAAGTTTGCACCTACAAGGAGGTGGAGATCATATTCAACCCAATGATGAGGTCCTAGTGGTTTGTCTGGGTTATAATATTTATGGATTATAAGTTATTTGATTACACCCCAGAGATGGGAGGGTTTTACAATCAAAATTTAAAGATAGACCTTTACTTGAATCATGGCTAAGCTTTTAGCAAATAATATCAGTTAGTCATTATTAAGGATCTCTCTAAGGCTGCAGTCTCAACCTCAGCTGTGCATTATATAATCACCTGGGGGCTTTTAAATTCCCAGATGGTTAGACCCAGACCAATGAAATCAGAGTCTCTGGGGTCTAGCATCAGCATTTTTAGAAACAGATGTTTCCAATGTATATTCAGGTTGAGAACCCAGCTCTAGGAAAAAATCATTGAACCCTAACCCCCAGTAATGCTTAGAATGTATAAAATGCCCTTGACCTCATGGGCCAAGACATCTGTCATACACCTGTCTGGCAATCTAGACTAGAGATAACCAGAGACAAGGTGTGTTTTTTTATTTCCAGTCATGTTATGTTTACCTAATTTTATTATAAATGTATTATTTTTCAAACATACTTAGTCTGAACTTCCTATTGTAAAGTTGCAAAAAATATTTTTTAATGATGTCATTCATTTTAATAAACATTTTGTACTTTTTCCATGTTTATTGGTTATTGGTATTTTTATTTTAATTGCCTTTTTACCTGCTTTGTTTATTTTATTACTGAATTATTAGTATTTTTCTTATTGTATTTTTTAGTTAGAAAATTAAATTTAACAGGATGATAGTGATCAACATGGGTGCATAGATTTCAAGTACTAATTTCTACATAATTTTGAACATGCAATTATGTTGTATACCTATTACCCAAAGACAAATCATTTTCCATTACCTTATATTTTGCCCTTCCTTACACCCTTCCCCATACCCATTCCCCTCCCCCTGGTAACCACTGCACTTTTATCTATCTCCATGAGTCTCAGTTTTGTATACCACCTATGTATGAAATTATAGTTTTTAGCTTTTTCTGAATTACTTATTTCACTCATTATAATGTTCTCAAGGTCCATCCATGTTGTCGTAAATGATACTCTGTCATCATTTCTTATGGCTGAGTAGTATTCTGTTGTATATATGTACCACATCTTCTTTATCCAATCCTCTATTGAAGGACACTTTGGTTGTTTCCACGTCTTGACAACTGTGAATAATGCTGCAATAAACATGAGGGTGCATGTGTCTTTACATGCCAATGCTTTTGAGTTTGGGGGGTATATACCCAGTAAAGGAATTGCTAGGTCATATGGTTGTTCTATCCTTAATTTTTTGAGAAACCACCATACTTTCTTCCATAATGATTGTACCAATTTGCATTCCTATCAGCAGTGAACAAAGGTTCTTTTTTTCTACAGCCTTTCCAACACTTGTTATTACCTGTCTTACTGTTAACAGCCAATCTAATAGGTGTGAGGTGGTATTTCATTGTAGTTTTGATTTGCATTTCTTGAATAGCTAGTAAAATTGAGCAATTTTTTATATATCTGTTGGCTATTTATATGTCTTCTTGGAAGAAATGTCTGTTCAGGTTCTCTCCCCATTTTTTAATTGGATTGCTTGCTTGTTTGTTGCTGAGCTTTGTGAGTTCTTTATATCTTTTGGAAATTAACCCCTTATCAGAGCTGTTGTTTGCAAATATCATCTCCCATTTAGTTGGCTATTTGTTTTGTTGCCTTTGGCTGTGCAGAAGCTTTTTAGTTTGATACAGTTCCATTCATTTATTTTTGCCTTTACTTCCCTTGCCTTTGGGGTCAAATTCATAAATTGTTCTCTATGGTCAAGGTCCTTGAGCTTAGTACCTATGTTTTCTCCTATGTAATTTATTGTTTCAGATCTTATATTTGAAAGACAGAAACTGCAGCCAAACCAAAAACACTAGGCTAGTGTGTTCCAAAAGGAAAATTTATTTTAAAAACGTCTGGGTGCAGATTGACTGAGACCAGCAAAGGGTGTCAGCCCAGAGGGAGGGATGGGGCAGGGGTTATATGGATTTGTCAAAGGACCTTGGACAAAGGCACTTGCAAGATTATTTCTTCTGTTTGTGGTTGGGAGTGGTGACACAGATCCTCAAAATTGTCTGCACCATAATTCAATTGTCCCTTATCAGCATCCAGCTGCAGTGGAGATCTGAGCTCGAATACAGAGTAAGCAAGTCCTTCTTCTTCCTTTAGGCCTGCATTGTCCTTAAGAAAGATGGTGGCTAAGTAGCCATTTTGCCTATCAATATTTAGGTCCTTGATCCATTTTGAATTAATTTTTGTTTAGGGGGACAAACTGTAGTCAAGTTTCATTCTTTTACATGTGGCTTTCCAATGTTTCCAGCACCATTTATTGAAGAGGCTTTCTTTCCTTCATTGTGTGTTTTGGCTCCTTTGTCAAAGATGATTTGCCCATATATACTGTATGTGGTTTTATTTCTGGGCTCTCGATTCTGTTCCATTGGTCTATGTGTTTATTTTTCTGTCTATACCATAGTGCTAGAAATTTTAACCAGAGCAATCAGACAAGAGAAAGAAATAAAAGGCATTCATATCAGAAAAAAAGAAGTAAAGGTTTCACTTTTTGCAGATGAAATGATCCTGTATATAGAAAACCCCAAAGATTCCACAGAAAGACTATTAAAAACAATAAACCAATACAGTAAGGTTGTAAGATATAAAATCAATATACAGAAGTCCATTACTTACACTGTGGGTAAAATAAGTTTGCATATATGATGTATATGTTTGCTTGCTTATAGTTTGCATTGGGTGTGGGGGACAGGCTCTAGGCAGGCAAGGTCTTTATAGCCTAAGGCTTAGTTTTAAGACTAAGCTTTTCCCACTCTTTTAATACTAAGATCTTCTCAACACTAAGCTTTTCCCCACACCCTTGACTATTGCATGATGTGGGGTGGTGCACTCTTATTAGGAATTCCATTTATGCCTCAGATAAGTGGCTTTGTATCAAAGACTTCCTTATTTGTATATTGGCTTAAAGGTTTGGATCTCTACACTATAAAATGGGGCAGATCTGGGGCTTGCTCTCTCTCGGTTCCTGAAATTAGCATTACGAGGAGAAGCAGCCAAAATGGTGGAGTGCTAAAGGAGAAGCCAGTTTGTGCAGAGCTTGTGCAGAGAGAAAGAGATGGGAAACAGAGGTGAATAAGGCTGGTGAGGTAGAAACCTTTGATTCTAGGAATACTTAGATGAGTCAGTGGTTTTGGGACCCCTGAATGGAAAGGAAAGTGTTTTCCCACTGTTTGTATTTCTTGCCTGCTGGCTGCAAGCTAGAATTAAAGGTAACAGCCCACCAATTCTTGGCTTCGTTGTTTCATTACCATCTATCCAAATCAAATGTGAACGTGCACAGGGCAGGTGGCTATGATGGTGGCCGTGGCTACTGGCTTTACATACACCAACAATGAAACTTCGGAAAATGAATTTTAAAAAAATAACCCCTTTACAGTTGCAGCAGCAACAACAACAAATACCTAGGATTAAATTTAACAAAGAATGTAAAGGATCTATATACTAAAAACTACTAAACATTATTAAAAGAAATTGAAAAAGACACAATAAAATGGAAAAAGTATTCCATGTTCATGGATAAGAAGGATCAACATAGTTAAAATGGCCATATTACTCAAAGCAATACACAAATTTAAAACAATCCCCATTAAAATTTTAATGTCATTTTTAAAGAAATAAAACCAAAAATCACCAGGTTTGTATAGAACCATAAAAAAACCAGAATAGCTAAATTAATCCTGAGAGAAAAAGAATGAAGCTGAAGGTATTACAATACCTGACTTTAAATTATACTACAGAGCCACAATAAGCAAGAAATATTTTTAAATGTACAAAACTGTTTATTTTAATTTACCAAAATTTGTACTGTATCTGCTCTCTACTTCACATCATACATAAGTTAAAATTGTATGTAACTTAAAAGCTTCTAAGTAAAATACAACTATAAAAAGCAGAGAGTATTTGGAAAATATATATGCAGTTTTGGGATGGGGAGGCCTTTGTAAGTACACTAACAAGTCCAAGATTCATAAGTGTAAATGTAAACTGCTTTTACTATACAATAATGTAGTTAAACTATAAAACTTTTTATACACAATGCTATAAATAAAGCTAAAAAACATATAAAAAGCAAGGAAGGAATATTTACAATATATATGCCAAAAGTACAGTTAATATACTTAATATTCAAATATCTTATCAGATTCAAAAGGAAAAGATCACCAATGCAATAGAAAGATGTGAAAAGTTTAAAACTAAGCTATTCACATAAGAAGCATAAACCAAAATATATAGGCAGAGGTTCAATCTCAGCAAGAAGAAAATTGAAATAGTAAAGAAATGTTTGGCCTCTTATGAGTCCATTAGAAAGATTTGATTCTCTTGGTGGAGAAATAACTCCAAAATATCCTTTGCCCAAATTTACCACTTCTTAATATGTTGCCACATGTGTGTCATCAATCTTTTAATCTCTCCAAATATGTATTGAAGAATAGGTTGCATACATCTTAATGCATCATGCACCTTTACTCTTCAATATTATATGTGCATTGTTTTAATCTTTAATTATCCTTTGTAAGAATTTTGTTTTCTGGCATTGAGTAAAAAGTTAATAATTTAGCTCAGATTTGTTAATTATATTAGTGAGCATTAGAGCTATAGAACTATTCTCCAAAAGGATTTCCTTGATCATCATCATGATAACATTTATTTAATAATTATATGTGACATCTGACAAACTGACAGACAGAGTCCCTTCCCTCTGAGAGTTCAAACTCTAAAACATGACCACGGTCAATAAACTTGTAGCCACACATCAAAAACTATTTGAATTCCAAGAGAGTACTAGAGGACCAGTTTATCAAAAAGCAGACTGCTGTGCATGCCCATAAACACACACACACACACACACACACACACAAGCACATGCATATTTGAAGAAGCTAAGATGTTAGGACACACCTCTTAAGTAAAACTAATGCTTTGAAAATTACAAGCCTAGGTGCACAGTTTTGCAAACATGCAAATCGCTAAAGTGAAATAAGATTCTGCTAAAGGTAAAAGGATATCAGAGTCGCTATGGGTGTGTAGGGAGGTGGCAGGGTGGAGTGAGAGGTGGGGAAGGAGTCCTAAGGAACGAGAATGTAATGAATGTTGAATTTGTATTTCCCTGGGCTAAGGGAACTACTCCATTTGTCCAGAAGAAATAGAATCAGCTGCTGTGTTTGGGCATTGGCTATATATACAGTGTATTTGGATATACAGCATAGATCGTGTTTAAACAAATACCAAAAATATCTGCCTAAAGCAGTCATATTCTATTAATACTTAGGCACCACTGAATTTTATCTAAAAATATGTGTTAATTGCATTAATATCAAAGTCAATTTTTGATTTTTAAATTTTCATTACTTTTCAAATTTTTAATTTTCACAAACTGAGGAAATTGATCACTTATGTTTATTGAAGTTCTGGTGGTTCTTCCAGTGCATGATAAACATATAAAAAATGATTATAATCATAACTTTTTTTAAACTTGGAAACAAGTTCAAACTCAGAAAAATGTTGCAAGTCAACTCCAAAATACCCTTTATCCAGACTCCCAGTTGTTAACATTTTGCCACATTTGCATTATAAGTTTTTTGCTCTCTGAAAATATATATTGAGGTATAGGTTGCACACATCATAATACATCACATCCCTTCACTCCTGAGTCTATACATGGGCATCTCCTGAGAACACAAACATTGACTTTATTACCCCATCTCTTTTATTTTTAGCACTTTCTTATACTCTATCATAATAAGATGTTTCATCAACATCCTATTAAACGGCATAAAACTGAGGACTTTCTACCTTAAATCAGGAACAAGACAGGGTTGTCCACTCTCTCCACTCTTATTCAACGTGGTGCTAGAAGTTCTGGCCAGAGCAATCAGACAAGACAAAGAAATAAAAGGCATCCATATCGGAAAAGAAGAAGTAAAACTATCACTTTTTGCTGATGATATGATCCTATACATCGAAAACCCGAAGGACTCCACAAAAAGATTATTAGAAACAATAAACCAATACAGTAAGGTCGCAGGATACAAAATTAACATACAAAAGTCCATAGCCTTTCTATATGCCAACAATGAAATATTAGAAAACGAACTCAAAAAAATAATCCCCTTCACGATTGCAACAAAAAAAATAAAATACCTAGGAATAAACATAACAAAGAACGTAAAGGACCTATATAATGAAAATTACAAAGCATTGTTAAGGGAAATCGAAAAAGATACAATGAGATGGAAAAATATTCCTTGTTCTTGGATAGGAAGAATAAATATAATCAAAATGGCCATATTACCCAAAGCAATATACAAATTTAATGCAATTCCCATCAAAATCCCTATGAGATTTTTTAAAGAAATGGAACAAAAAATCATCAGATTTATATGGAACTATAAAAAACCCCGAATAGCCAAAACAATCCTAAGGAAAAAGAATGAAGCTGGGGGCATTACAATACCTGACTTTAAACTATATTATAGGGCCACGATAATTAAAACAGCATGGTATTGGCAGAAAAATAGACACTCAGACCAATGGAACAGAATAGAAAGCCCAGAAATAAAACCACATATATATGGTCAAATAATCTTTGATAAAGGGGCCAACAACACACAATGGAGAAAAGAAAGCCTCTTCAACAAATGGTGTTGGGAAAACTGGAAAGCCACATGCAAAAGAATGAAACTCGACTACAGCCTGTCCCCGTGTACTAAAATTAATTCAAAATGGATCAAAGACCTAAATATAAGACCTGAAACAATAAAGTACATAGAAGAAGACATAGGTACTAAAATCATGGACCTGGGTTTTAAAGAACATTTTATGAACTTGACTCCAATGGCAAGAGAAGTGAAGGCAAAGATAAATGAATGGGACTACATCAGAATTAAAAGTTTTTGCTCAGCAAGAGAAACTGATATCAAAATAAACAGACAGCCAACTATATGGGAACTGATATTTTCAAACGACAGCTCAGATAAGGGCCTAATATCCAAAATTTACAAAGAACTCATAAAACTCAACAACAAACAAACAAGCAATCCAATAAAAAAATGGGAAGAGGACATGAACAGACACTTCTCCCAGGAAGAGATACAAATGGCCAACAGATATATGAAAAGATGCTCAGCTTCATTAGTTATTAGAGAAATGCAAATCAAAACTACAATGAGATACCACCTCACCCCTGTTAGATTAGCTATTATCAACAAGACGGGTAATAGCAAATGTTGGAGAGGCTGTGGAGAAAAAGGAACCCTCATTCACTGTTGGTGGGACTGTAAAGTAGTACAACCATTATGGAGGAAAGTATGGTGGTTCCTCAAAAAACTGCAAATAGAACTACCTTATGACCCAGCAATCCCTCTACTGGGTATATACCCCAAAACCTCAGAAACATTGATACGTGAAGACACATGTAGCCCCATGTTCATTGCAGCACTGTTCACAGTGGCCAAGACATGGAAACAACCAAAAAGCCCTTCAATAGAAGACTGGATAAAGAAGATGTGGCACATATACACTATGGAATACTACTCAGCCATAAGAAATGATGACATCAGATCATTTACAGCAAAATGGTGGGATCTTGATAACATTATAAGGAGTGAAATAAGCAAATCAGAAAAAAACAAGAACTACATGATTCCATACATTGGTGGAACATAAAAATGAGACTAAGAGACATGGACAAGAGTGTGGTGGTTACCAAGGGTGGGGGGGGGGAGGGAGGACATGGGAGGGAGGGAGGGAGAGTTAGGGGGAGGGGGAGGGGCACAGAGAACTAGATAGAGGGTGACGGAGGACAATCTGACTTTGGGCGAGGGGTTTGCAACATAATTTGATGACAAAATAACCTAGACATGTTTTCTTTGAATATATGTACCCTGATTTATTAATGTCATCCCATTACCATTAATAAAAATTTATTAAAAAAAAAAAAAAAATAAGATGTTTCATATTCAACTCTTAAAGTTCCTAACCCAGGCTCAAAATCAGCTATTTCTCCAAGGAATCCTGGTTCATTTTAGTAGAGAATGCTATTTAGAAAACAAAATTTGAGTGTTCTCAGTACTACTTAAGTGTAATAAAAACATATGTAGATAGATATCTGGTAGATAAATGAAAGATAGATGATAGATAGGCAAATGAGAAAGACAGAGAGAGATAAACAGAGACAGAGAGAGAAAGAGAGACATGAAATAATCTGTTTATACGTTCAATTCCAAATTCTGATCCACCCCCCCAGGGTTTTTCCTTGCCTTTTCCAATCTTGTATTTGTATCTCTGTACAGTAAAAATCCTGCTTCTTAAGATTATCAACCCGTTCATTTTCATTTACTTATTTCTACAATACAAAACAATAGTTTTAGAATTGTTACACCTATAATACTCCAAAAAATAAATCTACCAAGAAAAAGAGTTCAAGATTTGTTTGTGGTTCCTTGTTGCCCTTAGACTGAGATATATAGTAAAAGGACTGTATTCCTGTTACTTAGGAGAAATTTCCACTTCTACTAAGACGGCATAGACAGATTTTTCTTTATTCCATCTGTTCAGTACAACTAGAAACCTTGGACTTTATGTGTAAAACAAACATTAGAAGACTCTAAAAGGTGGAGAGAAGACAGAGAAGCCAGGGACCTTGAGACCCAAGAGACGACATGGTAGTGAGTTCCCTGGCTTCTTGTTATTGTTGTTGGTCTCCTGCATTTCACACTTGGATCTGAAGAAGGTGACAAACCAGAAATGCCTATAGGCACGGAAAACAACAAAAGTCTGCTCTCTCTAGTCAAAGGACTAAGAAACAGCAGCCTAGAAAGACAGAAGATTTTTGGACAATAACCACTCTATTTTAATCAAATATTACAGAAAAAACTGGGGTCCCACCTCCACCCATACCATCAAAGGCCAAATGACTTTCACTCTTGCCAGACTGTGATAAGGCATCCCAGCCCCTCCCCAAATACAATTGCATGTGAATCTATAATTGTCTCAAAATAAAAATTTTAATTAAAAACAAAAAAATACTATTTGGAGATTGACCAGTCAGTGGCACAGTGGATAGAGCGTCAGACTGGGACACAGAGGAACCAGGTTCGAAACTCCGAGGTCACTGGCTTGAGCGCGGGCTCATCTGGATTGAGCACAGCTCACCAGCTTGAGCCCAAGGTCACTGACTTGAGCAAAGGGTCACTTGGTATGCTGAAGCCCCCTGGTCAAGGCACATATGAGAGAGCAATCAATGAACAACTAAGGTGCTGCAACAAAGAGTTGATGCCTCTCATATCTCTTCCTTCCTGTCTGTTTTTCCTTTCTCTGTCTCTCTTTCTGTCTCTGTCATACACGCACACAAAAAAATACTATTTGGATAATTTTGTCCTTCTCTCATTCACTATGGACAGGTTACCAGTTGGAAGTGTTGGAGTTCATTTGTCTTTGTTAACATTTAGTTTAAGTTTCTACTTCGCCATACTTGAAGTTTCAGTTTTAATTTTTGAATATGTAGAACACTAATATGCTTCCAAAAAGAAAAAGCTGTGCAAAAAGGTATACTCAAAGAAGTGTATGCTCCCTCCCCTATTCCTTCCACCCTAATCACCTCTTCCTCCATTCTTTATAGATAATCTATTTCCTTTGCATGAATAAGTGAATATATGTATATATGTTTTATTACTTCTCTCTTTTTCTAAGTAGAAGGTGAATAGTTGCAAAAAAAAATAAGTGTGTGGGTATTTTAATGGGACAATACTAAATTATAAATTAATAAGATATGAAAGAACTTATCTTTTGATGACACTGAATCATCCTAATCAAGAATAAGGAGTGTCTTTTTGTTAAAAATTAGTTTTATGAAAAAGTTATTAATTTTAGTGTGTTGATTTTATACATTGTTGATTTTATACCTTGCTGATTTCTTTTGTAGTTTGAGTTGCTTTTAATCACTAATTCTTTAGGTTTTCCAGCATCACTGTCATTTCATCTACAAATAGAGATAGTTTAACTTCTTTTTGTTCCAATTTTTATACTTTTGTTTTCTCCTGTCTAACTGAGTTAATTAGTTAGAGTTGGTTAGTAGTACCTCCAGGACTATGTTAAATAATAGTGGAGATAGTGGGCCTTCTTGCTTTGTTCCTAACTTTGATGGGTATCTCTGTGTTTTCACAGTAGGTAAAATCTTGGCTTTATTTAGGCATGTGTGTATGTATATGTGTGTGTGTGTGTGTGTGTGTACATTGAAATCAATATATTTGTGTATTTATGTCAACCATAATCATAAAAAATTTATGAGATATGATTATCATCATCAATGATTAATGATACATAATATCATACATAAAGGAAGTATTCACTCATTTTTATTGAGAGTTTTTATTAAGAATAGATGTTGAATTTTTGAAAGGCTTTTTCAGAACAATTAATGTATTAATATACAGTTGACCTTTGAACAACATGGGTTTGAAGTGTGCAGGTCTACTTATATGCAGTTTTTCAATTGAAAAAACTTGCAGATAACCACTTAGCTTAAGAAAGACATAGTGTCAATAAATATAGTATGGTACTGTAAATGTATTCTCTCTTCCTTATCATTTTCTTTTTTTTATTTATGATTTTAATTTGTGTCTACATAGATTCAAGTGTCCCACTGAATATATCTCCCTCCACCCCCTTACACCCTTAGCCCCCTCATACCACCTGCCCCCAATTCCTTTCCCGCTTCCCTTCAGGATTTGCTGTCCTGTTCTCTAAAATGCTGTGTTATGTATATATAATTTCATTAATCTCTTTCCCTTCTCTGATCCCATCTTCTCTTCTACCTTCCCTCTGACCACTTTTGCTCTGGTCCCTTTGATCCTGCCTTTGCCTCTGTTTCGTTGCTCAGTTCACATTGTTCATCGGATTCCTCAAATGAGTGAGGCGAAATGACACTCTTCTTTCTCTTCCTGGCTTATTTCACTTAGCGTGATAGTTGCCAGGTCCATCCATGTTGTCGCAAAAGGTAAGATTTTCTTCTTCCTCATGGCAGCATAGTATTCCATTGTGTATATGTACCACTGCTTTTTAATCCACTCGTCCACTGACAGACACTTGGGCTGTTTCCAGATCTTGGCTATTGTAATCAATGCTGCAATAAACATGGGGATGCATTTCTTCTTTTGAATCAGTGATTTGATATTCATAGGATATATTCCTAAAAGTGGGATAGCTGGGTCAAAGAGCAGTTTCATTTTTAGTTTTTTGGGGAATCTCCATACTGTTTTTCACAGTGGCTGCACCAGTCTGCATTCCCACCAGGAAAGCAGGAGGTTCCCTTTTCTCCACATCCTTGCCAGCACTTATTATGTATTGTTTTGTTAATGAGCACCATTCTGATTGGTGTGACCTGATATCTCATTGTGGTTTTAATTTGCATTTCTCTAATGATTAGTGATATTGAACATTTTTTTCTATGCCTATTGGCCATCTGTATGTCCTCTATGGAGAAGTGTCTATTCATTTCTTTTGCCCATTTTTGATTGGATTGTTTATCTTCCTGGTGTTGAGTTTTACAAGTTCTTTATAAATTTTAGTTATTAACCCCTTATTAGACGTATTGGCAAATATATTCTCCCATTGTGTGGGTTGTCTTTTTATTTGTTAATGGTGTCTTTTGCTGTGCAAAAGCTTTTTAGTTTCATATAGTCCCATTTGCTCATCCTGTCCTTTATTTCACTTGCCCATGGAGATAAATCACCAAAAATATTGCTATGTGAGGTATTAGAGAGTTCACTGCCTATGTTTTCTTCCAAGATGTTTATGCTTCTACGACTTACATTTAAGTTTTTTATCCATTTTGCGTTTATTTTTGTGAATGGTGTAAGTTGGTGATCCAGTTTCATTTTTTGCAAGTACCTGTCCAGTTTTCCCAACACCATTTGTTAAAGAGACTGTCTTTACTCCATTGTATGCTCTTACCTCCTTTGTCAAATATCAATTGTCCATATAGGTGTGGGTTTATTTCTGGGTTCCCTGTTCTGTTTCATTGATCTGTATGCCTGTTCTTATGCCAGTACCAAGCTGTTTTGAGTACAATGTCCTTGTAGTATAACTTGACATCAGGAAGTGTGATACCACCCACTTTATTATTCTTTTTCAGGATTGCTGAGGCTATTCGTGTTCTTTTTTGGTTCCATATAAATTTTTGGAATATTTGTTCTATATCTTTGAAATATATCATTGGTATTTTAATAGGAACTGCATTAAATTTATAAATTGCTTTGGGTAATATAGACATTTTAATGATGTTTATTTTTTCTATCCATGAACACGATATATGCTTCCACTTGTTTGTATCTTCCTTGATTTCCTTTATCAATGTTTTATAATTTTTCAAGTACAAGTCTTTAACCTTTTTGGTTAAATTTACTCCTAGGTACTTTTTTGTTGTTGTTGCCATAGTAAAGGGGATTGTTTTCTTAATTTCTCTTTCAGACAGTTCATTGTTGGTATATAAAAATGCCACTAATTTCTGAATATTCATTTTATATTCTGCCACCTTGCTGAATTCATTTATCAGGTCCAGTAGTTTTCTGACTGAGATTTTAGAATTTTCTATTTATAGTATCATATCATCAGCAAATAATGATAGTTTTACTTTATCTTTTCCAGTTTGGATGACTTTTATATCTTCTTCTTCTCTGATTGCTGTGGCTAGAACTTCCAGAACTATGTTGAATAAGAGTGGGGGCACCTCTGCTTGTTCCTGATTTAAGGGGATTTCTTTTAATTTTTGCCCATTGATTATGATGTTGGCTGTAGATTTGTCATAGATAGCCCTTATCATGTTGAGGTATGATCCCTATATCCCCACTTTGCTGAGAGTTTTGATCATAAATGGGTGCTGGATTTTATCAAATGCTTTTTCTGCATCTATTGATATTATGTGATTTTTATCCTTTCTTTTCTTTGTGTTGAATCACATTGACTGATTTGAGAATATTGTACCAGCCTTGTCTCCCTAGAATAAATTCCACCTGATCATGATGTATGATTTTTTTCATTTACTGCTGGATCCGGTTTGCTAATATTTTGTTGAAAATTTTAGCATCTATGTTCATCAGGGATATTGGTCTATAATTTACTTTCTTTGTAGTGTCTTTGCCTAGTTTTGGAATCAGTATTATGCTCGCCTCATAAAAGGAGTTTGAAAGTTTTTCCTTCTCTTGAATTTTTTGAAATAGCTTGAGAAGTATAGGAGTTAGTTATTCTTTGAATATTTGGTAAAATTTGCCTGTCAAGCCATCTAGCCCAGGACTTTCATTTGTTGGCAGTTTTTTGATAACTGTTTCAATCTCATTTGATGAAATCGGTCTGTTTAGGTTTTCTGATTCCTCCAGATTGATTTTTGAAAGATTATATGTTTCGAGGAATTTGTCCATTTTATCTAGGTTGTCTAATTTTATGGCATACAGTTCTTAATAGTATTTTCTTATAATCCTTTGTATTTCTGCTGTGTCAGCTGTTACTTCTTCTCTCTCATGTCTAATTTTATTTATTTGAGTTCTCTCTCTTTTTTTCCTGGTGAGTCTGGTTAAAGGTTCATCTATCTTGTTTACCTTTTCAGAGAACCAGCTCTTGGTTTCATTGACCTTCTGTATTTTTTTTTTTAGCCTCTATGTCATTTATTTTTGCTCTGATTTTTATTATTTTCTTTCTTCTATTTCCTCTGGGCTTTACTTGCTGTTCTTTTTCTAATTCTTTTAGATGCAGGGTTAAACAGTTTACTTGCGCTTTTTCTAGCTTCTTAAGTTATGCCTGTAATGCTATGAACTTCCCTCTCACAACTGCTTTTGCTGTGTCCCATAAATTTTGAATTATTTTATGTTTGTTTTAATTTGTTTCAAGGAAATTTTTAATTTTTTTCTTGATCTCATTGTTAACTCATTTGTTATTTAATAACATGCTATTTAGTTTCCAAGTATTTGAGTGTTTCTCCACTTTTCTATTGTAGTTGATTTCTAGTTTCATGCCATTGTGATTCAAGAAGATGCTTGATATGATTTCAATCATCTTAAATTTGTTGAGACTTGTTTTGTGTCCTAGCATGTGGTCTATCCTAAAGAATGTACCATGAACACTTGAAAAGACTGTATATTCTACTGCTTTAGGGTGAAAGGTTCTGAAGATATCTATTAAATCTATTTGATTTAGTGTGTTCTTTAAGTCTGCTGTTTCTCTGTTAATTTTTTTCTTGAGGATCTATCCAGTGATGTTTGTGGTGTATTAAAATCCCCTACTATTACAATATTTCTGTTGATCTCACAGAAATATGCCCATCAAAATCTGCTTTATATATTTAGGTGCTTCTATATTAGGTGTATAGATATTTATAATGGTTATATCTTCCTGTTGGATTGCTCCCTTTATCATTCTGTAGTGACCTTTTTTATCCCTTACTATAGTCTTTGTTTTAAAGTCCATTTTGTCTGATATAAGTATTGCTATCCCAGCTATTTTTTCATTTTCATTTTCATGAAATATTTTTTTCTATCCCTTTATTTTCAGTCTATGTGTATCTTTCGTTTTGAGGTGTGTCTCTTGTAGACAGCGTATTTATGGGTCTTAATTTTCTTATCCATGCAATTACCCTATGTCTTTTGATTGGAGCACTTAATCCATTTACATTTAAGGTTATTATTGACATGTAGTTGTTTATTGCCATTTTATTCTTTAAATCTACATTTCTCTTTTACTAAATTTTTCCCCCCTTTGTTCTTTTTATAGCAGACCCCTTTGCATTTCTTGTAACATTGATTTGGTTGTAATGAATTCCTTGAGTTTTTTTTTTTTTTTCTGGGAATCTTTTTATTTCTCCTTCAATTTTAAATGACAGCTTTGCTGGATAGAGAAATCTTGGTTGTAGGCTATTGTTTTGCATTACTTTGAATATTTATTGCCATTCTCTTCTGGCCTCTAATGTTTCTGTTGAGAAGTCAGATGTCATCTTTATGGGGGCTTCTCTGTAGGTAATAGACAGCTTTTCTCTTATAGCTTTTAGTACTCTTTCTTTATCTCTTAATTTTTGTATTTTAATTATGATGTGTCTTGTTGTTGGCCTTTTTGGGTTCAACCTTAATGAAACTCTCTGGGCTTCTTGAACTTGTGTGACTTTTTCATTCATCAATTTAGGAAAGTTTTCAGTTATGATTTTTTCAGTCAGATTCTCTATCCCTTTTTCTTTCTCTTCTCCTTCAGGAACTCCTATGATGCAAATGTTATTTCTCTTCATGTTGTCACAGAGCTCTCTTAGAGTTTCCTCAGACTTTTTGAGCCTCTTTTTTTTGTTGTTGCTCTGCTTTCATTTATATTGTCCTCTAACTTGCTGATTCAATCCTCAGCTTCATCCATCCTGCTTTTAATTCCTTCAAGTGTGGTTTTCATTTCTGATATTGTATTTGTCATTTTTGATTGATTCTTTATTATTATTTCAATGTCCTTTTTTATATTTGCTATCTCTTTATTTAGGTGCTCGTTATATCCATCCATTGTTGCTCTAAGATCTTTGAGCATCTTAGTCTTCATTATTTTAAAGTTTGCATCCAGTAATTTGGTTATTTCCATCTCATTCAAATCTTTTTCTGGGAATTTCTCTTGTTGATTCATTTGGGTTGCATTTCTCTGCCTTCCCATTTTGTCTGTGCATAAGAAGGGTGTAGCCACAGGAGTCCAATGGGTGTGCCCTCTGTGTTCCCTAGGTGTGGTCTGTCAGCAGACCCACTACCTCCTCTGCTGCTACCTCAGCCTCACAGCTGGGGCTCCACTTCTGCTCCCAGCTGCAAGTCTCAGCTGGTTCCCTGGTTTTTGTCTTGCCCCTGTGGGCAGGACTGCAGGTGGGACCACTCTCAGATACCCGGCCCACAGCCACAGTCAGACTGCTTTCAAGCCACCCCTTCTGCTGCCGCAGCTGCCCCCTGCTTCCACCCCCACCGACAGGACCACACTTCCACCTCCCACTGCCACCTGCCCTCCAGCAAGCACTCAGCAGTGTGGAGTTGGTGATGCTGCTCAGACCTCAACACTTAGTACTGTATCACTGACGGGCTCCCTGCTTCTAAGCGATTCTTTGCTCTGATTGCAGCAGGAGAGCTTCTACTTGGCTGGTGAACTGCTTCCCTTTGCTGGTATTACTCCCACCACATGAGTCCCTCTGGGCTGCTGTTTACTCCCGGGAGCTAGGCAGCCCTCTCTGTGTTTCCACTTTTCCTACTAGTCTCAGTGTGGCTTCTTCAGTGATCCTTGGTTAAAGAATCCTCTTAGTTTAGTCCAAAGTTGGTTTTTCCAGATGATTGCTCTTAAAATTAAGTTATAATCCACTTTGATTCTGGGAGGTGAAAGTTGGTACATCTGCCTACTCCATTGCCATCTTGCCGCCCCCTCAGTAAATATATTACTTATCATTTTCTTAATAGCATTTTCTTCTCTTTATTGTAAGAATGCAGTATATAATACATATAACATACAAAATATGTGTTAATTGACTACTTTATTGGTAAGGCTTCCTGTTAACATTAGGATATTAGTAAAGTTTGGGGGAATCAAAAGTTATGTGCAGATTTTTTACTGTGCGGGGGCTTGATACCCCTAACACCCAGGTTATTTATGGGTGAAATAGTAGTAGTTTATTTTAATGGATTTCCTAATATTGAACTATCCTGAATTTATTTATTTATTTATTTATTTATTTAAGAGAGAGACAGAGGAAGGGAGAGAGATGAGAAGCATCAACTCGTAGTTTTGTCACCTTAGTTCTTCATTGACTGCTTCCTATTTGTGCTTGACCAAGGTGCTCAAGCTGAGTCAGTGACCCCATGCTCAAGCCAGCGACCTTGGGATCATGTTGATAATAGCACACTGAAGCTGGTGATCCTGAGCTCAAGTTGACAACCTCTAGGTCTCAAACCTGAGACTTCAGCATCCCAGATGATGCTCTACTCACTGTGCCACCACTAGCCAGACAATCCTGAATTTCTTTATAAACCCTTATGACCATGATGGTTTCTTAATGTGGTTTTCTTAATAAGCTCTGTTTACTTAAATTTTACTTTGAATTTTTTGCATCAATATACATAAATAATGTTAATCTTAAATTATTCTACTTTTGCCTGACCAGGAGGTGGCACAGTGGATAGAGCGTCGGACTGGGATGCAGAGGACCCAGGTTCGATACCCCGAGGTTGCCAGCTTGAGCGTGGGCTCATCTGGCTTGAGCAAAAAGCCCACCAGCTTGAACCCAAGGTGGCGTGCTCCAGCAAGGGGTTGCTCAGTCTGCTGAAGGCCCGCGGTCATGGCACGTATGAGAAAGCAATGGATGAACAGCTAAGGTGTTGCAATGCGCAATGAAGAACTGATGATTGATGCTTCTCGTCTCTCTCCATTCCTGTCTGTCTGTCCCTGTCTATCCCTCTATCAGACTCACTCTCTGTCTCTGTAAAAAAAAAAAAAAAAAAAAAATTAAATTATTCTACTTTTTAAACTACCTTTAGCATATTAATGTTACCCTTGTCTTTAGATTTAATGTTATACTTGCTTCTTTTTTTTTTTCTCTGAAGCTGGAAACGAGGAGAGACAGACAGACTCCCACATGCGCCCGACCGGGATCCACCCGGCACGCCCACCAGGGGCGACGCTCTGCCCACCAGGGGGCGATGCTCTGCCCCTCCAGGGCGTCGCTATGTTGCAACCAGAGCCACTCTAGCGCCTGAGGCAGAGGACACAGAGCCATCCCCAGCGCCCAGGCCATCTTTGCTCCAATGGAGCCTTGGCTGCAGGAGGGGAAGAGAGAGACAGAGAGGAAGGAGAGGGGGAGTGGCGTAGAAGCAGATGGGCGCTTCTTCTGTGTGCCCTGGCCAAGAATCAAACCCGGGACTTCTGCACGCCAGGCCGACGCTCTACCACTGAGCCAACTGGCCAGGGCTATACTTCTTAAAAAGAATTTGGGAACTGCCCTTCATTCTCCCTGAAGCAATTTAAATAGCACTAAGACTCTCTGGTCTCTTTTATAGATTTTTTTTTGTGGTATCATTGAGACCTAGTGTCTTTTGTAGGCTGATTCTTTTTTTTCCTTTTTTTAAAGATTTTATTTATTCATTTTAGAGAGGAGAGAGAGAAAGAGAGAGAAGGGGTGGGAGCAGAAAGCATCAACTCCCATAAGTACCTTGACCAGGCAAGCTTAAGGTTTCAAACTGGTGACCTCAGCATTTCAGGTTGGTGCTGTATCCACTATGCCACCAAAGGTCAGGCTTTATGGGCTCATTCTTTAATAACTTCCTTTAATTTCATTATAATGCTTTATTTATGCTTTTAGCAATACTTGTGTACATTTTGTTATGTTATGTTTTCTTATGAAATGCTGCATTTTATCTAAGTTTTCTAATTTATTTACATAAAATTATGCCAAGTAGTCTTCTGTGTTTTTAAAAAATTTCTGTATATTAACAATTACCTTTCATCATTTTGGGTTGTGTATTTATGTTTTCTTCTTTTTAAAATTAAATTTGTTAGTGGTTCATCACTCTTGTTGATCTTTTTTAAAACACAGGGTTTTGACTTATTTGATATGCTGTTTTACTTTCTGCTTCATTATTTTTCTCAAAAAAATTTTTTTAGATTTTATTTATTCATTTTTAAAGAGAGAGGAGAGACAGAGAGAGAGAGAAAAGGGGGAAGAACAGGAAGCATCAACTCCCATTTGTGTTTTGACCAGACAAGACTGGTTTTATAAACCTGTTAACTCAGAATTCCAGGTCAATGCTTTATCCACTGCATCACCACAGGTCAGGCATTTTCTGCTTCATTAATGTCTATTTCTACCATCATTATTTTCTTCCTTGAACTTTCTTTTTATTCTTTTTCTAGGTTTAGGTTTTTATAAAATTAATTCAGTTATTTTTATTTTCATTTATTTTTGTTATTTTTGACATGTATTTGCCACTCTGAATTTTCTGCTGGACACTGCTTTAAAAGTATCTCATTTTTTAAATTTAATTTATTTTTTTATTTTTTAGTAACAGTTAAAGGTTCAATATTATTTTATACTAATTTCAGGTTCTCTTTACTTTTTATATATAGAATTTTTAATTATCACTATTTTTTTTAAATTCTGAAATTTCTGCTTATATTTTAGCTTTCACCAAAAGTTGTTTAATAAAATTTTTTTTTAAGTTTCTAGGTAAGGAGGCTCTACTTAGTGGATTTGATATAGCCGTACATATTTTATACACCTCAATTGATAAGTGGGATCTATTTACCTTTCTCCATGATTCTGGACTGGCCTATAACTACTTAGGTCAGGGTTCCCCAAATTTTTTACACAGAGGGCCAGTTCACTGTCCTCAAGCCATTGGAGGGCCACACTATAAAAAAAACTATGAACAAATAAATCCCTATGCACACTGCAAATATCTTATTTTAAAGTAAAAAAACAAAACGAAAACAAATACAATATTTAAAATAAAGAACAAGTAAATTTAAATCAACAAACTGACCAGTATTTCAATGGGAACTATGCTTTTCTCACTGACCACCAATGAAAGAGGTGCCCCTTCCGGAAGTGCGGTAGAGGCTGGATAAATGGCCTCATGGGGCTGCATGCGGCCCGCAGGCCGTAGTTTGGGAACCCCTGACTTAGATAAATATAATATTTTGCTCATGTTGTATCATTTAAGAGGAATATCAGTTTCTTTGTTCTCTTGATTCCTGGAACCATTATGTAGAAGTCTGACAACTTAGCTAGAGAGACTACATGCAGGCAACAGACATGTAAGTAGAAAAACCATCTTGGAAGTATATCATCCAGTCCAAGCCATCCCAGCTGATATCACAGGACAGGAAACAAATAACCCAGTTGAGCCTTTTCCAAATATCTCCCCCACAAAATTAAGTGCAAAATGTTTTGTTTTAAACTACTAAGCCACTAAGTTTATACCCCTTAGGAAGAAAGGGAAAATAGCTATTTATCTTCCATCACCTTACAATTCAGTTTGATTCTGCAGAAAATTCTAGACTTGCTATATGGCCAGTAGCCACGGCCACCATCACAGCTGCCTGGCCCATGCAAGTTCGAATTTGATTCAGACAGATGGCAATGAAACAATGGAGCCAAGAACCCGTGGGCCATTAGCTTTAATCCTAGCTTGAATCCAGCAGGCAAGAAACACTTACAGTGGGAAAACACTTTCCTTTCCATTCAGGATTCCCACAGCCACTGACTTATCCAAGTTTCCTAGAATCAAAGGTTTGTACCTCACCAGCCTTATTTACCTCTGTTCCCCATCTCCTTCTCTCTGCACAAACTGGCTTCTCCTTCAGCACTCCACCATCTTGGCTGATTCTTCTCTCCTCCATGTGGCCTTTCTCTGCTCTCCTTTTATAGTGTAGAAATCCAAACCTTTAATCCAATATACAAACAAAGAAGTCTCTGATACAAAGCCACTTATCTGAGGCATAAATGGGATTCCTCATAAGAGTGCATCACCTCCTATCATGCAACAGTCAGGGGTGTGGGGGAAAGCTTAGTCTTAAAACTAAGCCTTAGGCTATAAAGACCCTGCCTGCTTACAGCCTGTCCCCCACACCAAATGCAAACTATAAGCAAGCAAATATATTGAATATATATCATATTTGCAAACTTATTTGACCCACATTTGCATTTCTTTCTTTGAGTATCCAGAAAATGCAACTTTATTGTATTTTGTTTTGTTTTGTTTTTAGAAGTCTGATGGCAGCTTAATTTTCTTAACCTTGTAACTAATTTGATCTTTCTGCCTAGAGTCCCTGAAGGTATTTTTCTTTGTCTTTAGAGCCCAATAGCTTTAATCTTTCTCTATTTGGTGTCTTGCTTGCATTTTTATTATTGTTTTTATTTAATATCACTTCATTCTTAGAAAGTTATGCATTTTGTACTTGTTATTTTAAAGGATATTTCATAATGCCTTTAATTCTTTTTTCCTAAATAACATTTTACTATCTGGTCTCTAATTTTTAAATAGCATCCTTTGACTTCTACATGATACTTATGTAGTAGGCTATTATATACAATGTTCAACTTTATGATTTCTATCTCCTTCTCCCATTTTTTAGTTGTGTTTTTTCTGTGTCAGTGTGTACAATATTCATATTCTATTCTTCTTCCCATATACCCACTTTTGTTTTTGTTTTTGTTCTACGATTAAATGTATTAAATGATCAATATCATTGCATGGCTTCAATTTTCTTCACCTCATGCTTCTTAGGATTCAGGTGGACACCGTTACCTCAGACCTGCCTTGGACCATCATGGCTAATAATTCTGGGTCCTGAGGGAGAATGGTGCAGAATTAAGAAAATAGACTCACTGAGAAGAGAGGATGGGATCGGGAGGCCTCTTCAATGCTGATGGCAATATCAGAGAGTGTGCCTCCGGTCTTTGCTTTATTATATAGCACAGACAATTAAAGCCTTTAATCCAATATACAAACAGGGAAGTCTCTGATACAAAGCCACTCCTCTGAAGCATTAATTAGATTCCATATAAGAATGCACTACCCTACATCATGCAACAGTCAAAGGTGTGAAGAAAAGCTTAGTGTTGAAAAGATTTTAGGATTAAAAGGGTGGGAAAGGCTTAGTCTTAAAACTAAGCCTTAGGCTACAACGACCCCACCAGCCCACAGCCCCTCTCCCACACAGACCTGCTATCTTGCTTTTTGAGATATTTTCTTTAAATTTCTATCCTTCTTTCTTTGTTTCTGGTGATAACAGTAAGTATGATAATGAATTTAACATCAATGGAGATCCATGTGATTACTCCAAGAATTTAACTCCTTATTATTCTAACAATATTAAATATTTGAGAGACTCCATAACACAAAAATAATTAGCATCCTTAAAAAATTATGTATTAAAATAATTCAATTATAGCAAAAGTGTTACTTTTCTATAAGAAATTAACTGTGCTTACAAATTGTATCAAAATAATATATAAATATATAGGGGTTGTTGTTGTTGTTTTTACCCTGAAAGAATGAATACTCTACACCAATGGTAGTCAACCTGCTCCCTTCCACCCACTAGTGGGCATCCCAGCTTTTATGGTGGGCAGTAGCAGAGCAACCAAAGTATAAATAAAAAGATAGATTTAACTATAATAAGTTGTTTTATAAAAACTTATTCTGCCAAACTTAGCAAAAATCCAACATAAAGTACTTGGTAAGTAATTATTATTATATGCTTTAACTTGCTGTAACTCTGCTTTATAAATTTTATAAAGTAAAGTTACTTCCCTACTTTATAAATCACCATTACTGTGGAACCGGTGGGCGGTTACAAAATGTTACTACTAACAGAGATATAAAAGTGGGTTGTAGGTATAAAAAGGTTGACTAATCCTGCTCTACACCAAAGAAAAGGAAAATTACAACTTTTTATCCAATCATTTAGTTGAATATAATGGCATAAAAAGAAGACAAAAAACGTTCCTGTCAAGATGATGAGTAAGTGTTGGGCAGATAAAATGTATTATGCTCACTTTGTTAAAGATAACAGGAGGAGGCCATCGCCCAGGTGATATTAATGTGTGTTGGGGTGGGCTAAAGGCAGGCAGAATCCTTTAGCCTGGGGCTTGGTTTTGGGATTAAGCCTTTCCTACCCTTTTTGATTAGGGCAGTACAATCCTATCATGCCTCAGAGGGTGACTTTGTATTAGAGACTTCCCTGTTTTGTATATTGGATTAAGGGTTTGGATTTCTACACTATAAAATGGGGATGGAATGAGAGTTTGGTCTCTTGGTTCCTGAGATTATCATTAGAAGAGAGAGCAGAGGAGAGCAGAGAAAGGCCACGTGGAGGAGGCCAGGAGAAGCAGCCAAGATGGTGGAGTGCTGAGTGAGATGCCAGTTTGTGTAGAGTTTGTATTTGGGATAAGGAAGGAGATGGGGAACAGAGGAGAGTAAGACTGGTGAGCTAGAAACCTTTGATTCTAGGAAACTCAGATAAGTCAGTGGCTTTGTGAGCACTGAATGTGAGTGGGTTTTGGAGCCCAGTGTGTATCTTTACTTGCTCGCCGGGTGCAAGGTAGGATTAAAGATGAAGGCCCACCAGTTTGTGGCTCCATTGTTTCTTTACCGACTGTCCGAATCCAATGCGAACCTGCATGGGCTGGGCTGCTCTGATGGTGGCCCTGGCCCTGGCTCCTGGCTCTACAGTAAGTAAAAGCTTATCTTCTCCCACGACTACATCAAAATTACATCTAAACTATAGAAAACTCATCATTCAGAACCACTTGAAGTCTAGGTAAACAAAAGTCTTATAACTAAAGATATACAGAAAAAACTATAGGGAGACTGGTAGGAGGCACAGAGATGCAGAACAGGCTCTTCTCACACCCATGTGATTAAAAATTGAGAATATCTCAGTTATAGAGGTCCCCTCAGAAGAGTGAGGGGTCCCAGCCTCACACCAAGCCTCCCAGCTCATGCTTCCAGTGCCAGGAATAGAAGTTCCCACTACTTTTGGCTGTGAAAACCAATGGGGATTGTGGCCAAGTGGGATGGAGGGCCGCTGGAGTCTTGGCATTCCTCTTAAAGGACCACAATGAACTTACTCGGATTCACTCACCCTGAATTCCAGCTCTGGGACAGCAGCTGGAAAGATGCCAACCACATGTGGTGAGGAAGTGAATTGTCTGGCTTCAGGATAAGGGCTGATAGGGCAGCTTTTTCCCAGACAAAAGTTCTGGCAGAAGCGATTGTTCCTTTGTTGAACCCTCCCCATACTCAGCCTGCACATGCAGGCAGACACCATATCTAAGTCTTCATTAACCTGGCTAACACCCTACCCTGGTGATTTCCTGAAACCCCTAACCTGTGGTAAAGTACCAAAGAATTTCAAAAATTAATATTAATTTTTGGAGCAAAAGTCAGGCTTCTTGCCCCATCCTTTCTTTAGAGAATAGAGGGAGAAGAATGCAGAAGCCTTCTGGCTTGCAAGGACGACTGGGTCATTTAGTTTAACTATAGAATAAAGGTTTTCTGAAGAACTTCCTTTTCCTTTCAATAAGAGACAATATTTACATACCCTACACTGATTGTTAACTCTCCCTCCCTTCCTGGAACCCTGAGAGTGACATATACTTCTAGGCCAGGGGTCGGAAACCTATGGCTCGCAAGCCAGATGTGGCTCTTTGATGGCTGCATCTGGCTCGCAGACAAATCTTTAATAAAAAAAAGTAACGTTAAAAATATAAAACATTCTCATGTATTACCATCCATTCATTTCCTACCACTCATATTCATGGTTGCGTGTGGCTGGAGCCAATCACAGCTGTCCTCTGGGACAACATCAAATTTTTATTGGATAATGTGTAACATACACAGGTCGTTGTATGGCTCTCATGGAATTACATTTTAAAATATGTGGTATTTATGGCTCTCTCAGCCAAAAAGATTCTCGACCCCTGCTCTAGGCAAAAGAGGGGAGATAGACACTAAAAGATTTGTGAATGTCTTTGATATGTAAAACGACATCACTATTGTGTTACCTTGAAAGTTTTAATGTTTTTTATAGATCCTCTAGTCTAGACAAATGTTATAAGCTTGTTAATGATAATGTCATGCTCCTCCTCCTTTTCCACGATTTGGGTCAACTATACCCCATGTATGTCATATGCAGCCGGCTTAATCAATAAATCTCCTCTTAAAAATTCTTCTGTATCCTGCCTTGGTGTCTCTACATAAACCCATGGAATGCTACTTTATAACAAACCCACCCAACTTTTCAGCCCATCCAAGCTTCTTCCAGGGGTTTTCCCATATAAACAGCCTATCTTGGCTCATATTATAAACTTTCCTAAAATCTCTCAAAGGTTCACAAATCCTAAACAAGCAGCACCTACCCTAAGCATGTCCTGTCCTTCTTGGTAAGCAACCCCAAGTCCGGACTAGCTGCAGCCAGCCTTAGTTCATACTTTAGCCACTCCCAGGCACCTCCAAGCCCAACATAAGTGGCAACTATGTGCAGATAATTTGTATCTCATATACCAGGTAGCTCCAAAGAGGACACAGGCAGCAGCTGACCTTGCCCTACACTGTCTAAAAGGTCTTAGAACCAATACACTATGTGGCTATCATATGACCACACCAGAGCACCACCCAACCATCTCCACAGACAATACTCTCAAAGGGCAGACTTGGCAGGCATCAGAGTCTCACTAAAGCAAATTCTGCTCTGCAGCATCAGCCCCTGCACAACATCTCCTCCACTGTAGTTTTAGCCAGTCCTCACAACCAATCAGCCTAAGGGACAATTCCTCCCACTGATACGCCAACAGAAATTAAAGCTCAACTAAAACAGAAGGACACACACAAGCCACAAAAGAGACAGATTTGGACCACCTAACCCAAGTGGCCAGGGATTCTGTGCCAGTGTACCTCATAAAATACCTACTATATAAGGCCACTCTACCAAGACTAGGAGACACAGCAACTCCACCTACTACATTGAAACAAATACAGGAAGGCAACCAAAATGAGAAGACAAAAAAGCATGTCCCAAATCAAATAAACAGCAAAATGCATGAAAAATAACTAAACAAAATGGAGAAAAGCAAGCTAGCAAAGGCAGAGTTAAGAACACTCATTATGAAAGTGCTCACTGATATTAGTTAGAATTTTAACAAAGCTATGGGAAACATAAAAATAGAGGTTAAAAAAACATTTTAAAAAAACCTGTCATAAATTAAGAATATTCTCTTTTCCTCCCTGGCTGCTTAAAGATTTGCCACCATCATGAATGACACAGTAACTATCTGGACCAAGAAGTTCGTGACCAAAAGATGTTCTTCACTCTAGAAAGGCAACAGCACCTATGACAGAAATTTGGTGAAAACAAGCCAAAATGTGCAAGACAACACCAGATTTTATTTTTGTGTTTGGATTCAGAACCCATTTTGGAGGCAGCAAGACAACTGCCTATGGCATGACTTATGATTCCTTGCATTACACATAGACTTTCAGGACATGGCCTGTACAAGAGGACCTCAAGAAAACAGCAAAAGGAATATAAGAACAGAACAAAGAAAGTGAGGGGAGCTCCAAAGGCCAATGTTGGTGCTAGCAAAAAGTAAGCTGGAAGTAGAAGAATAGAAGGAATAAAGATTCTTCAGTGACTTTTATCTGTGGTGATTATACAGATTTTTCATGAGAGGATTAATACACTAAATACACTAAAAAAGTGAAAAACATAATAGCTGAATTAAAGAATACCTCAGAGGGTATCAACAGTAGATTAGATAAAACAGGGGATTCAATCAGTGAATTGGTAGAAGAAAATCCCAATCAAAACCTCAATGAGAAAAAAAATTCCCAAAAATAAAATTCCAAACAAATGAGGGTCGTTTAAGGGGCCTCTGGGACATCAAGCATACCAACATTTACACCATAAAGGTACCAGAAGGAGAAGAAAGTAAAATTGAAAACTTACTTGAAGAAAAAAAATGACAGAACACTTTCTTAAGCTAGAGAAGAAAATAGTCAAGCACAAGAAGCACAGAGATTTCCAAACAAGATGAACCCAAAGAGACCCACACCAAGACACATTATAATTAAAATGCCAAAGGTTAAAGACAAAGATAGAATCTCTTTTTTATTTTTTTTGCATAATTGAGTAATTTTTAAGTTGAATTTATTGTGGTGACACTGGTCAACAAAATTACACAGGTTTCAGTTGCCCACCTACAGCACACAACTCTGGACAGTGTATTGTGTGTTCATGCCCCTCAAGTCAAGTCTTTGCCCATCACCTTTTATCCCTCCCATCCTCTTCTTCACAATCACCACAAAGAGAAAATCTTAAAAACAGCAAGAGGCCCTGGTTAGTTTGTTAAGAACTTCATCCCGAAATGACAAATTTGCAGGTTTGATCCCTGCTCAGGGCATAAACAAGAAGCAACCAATGAATACATAACTAAGTGGAGCAACAAATGAATGCTTCCCTTCCCCTTCCTCTTCCTCTTTCTCTCTCTTTTTCCCTCTGTCTCTATCAATAAATCAATAAATTAAAAAAAATTAAGACCTGGTCAGATAGCTCGATTGGTTGGAGTATAGTTGCTGAGCACAAAGGTTGCCGATTCGATTCTCCAATCAAGGCACATACAAGAGCACTGTGATATTCCTGTCTCTCTCTACCTGCCTATCAATAAATAAATAAATAAATAAAAATTTAAAAGTAGCAAGAGAAAAGCAGTTAGTTACCTATGAAGGAGTTTCCATAAGACTGTCAGCTGATTTCTCAACAGAAACTTTTCAGGCAAGAGAAGCTGACACAAAATATTCAAAGTTATGAAAAGCAAGGACCTTCAACAAAATTACCCAGCAAAGCTATTATTTAGAATCAAAGGACAGATAAAGAGCTTCCCAGATAAGAAAACACTAAAAGACCACCAAAACCAGTATTACATGAAATGTCAAAGGGTTGTCTTTAAGAAAAAAATATCAAATTTATTAATAAAAAATGGCAACAACTACAATTCTATCAACAATTACTTTAAATGTGAATGGATTAAATTAAACAAAAGATACAAGGTGGCTGAACATAAGAAAATAAGACCTTTACACATGCTGCTTACAAGAGACTCCCTTCAGATTGAAAGACACACACAAACTGAAAGTAAAGAGATGGAAAAAGATATTTTATGAAAATATAAATTTTAAAAAAGCTAAGGTACTAAGGTAGCAATATTTATACCAGACAAAAATAGACTTTAAAACAAAAACTATGGGCTGGACAAGATGGCCACAGAGTAGGCAGATACACCAACTCCAACTTCCCAGAACCAAGATGGATTACAACTTAAATCAGAGAACACTCATTGTTAAAAACAAATTTTGGACTGAACTAGGAGGATTCTACAGCCAAGGACCACCAAAAAACCCACACTGAGTCTGGTAGGAAAAGCAGAGACGCAGAGAAAGCTGTTCACTCCCATGAGCGGGAGCGGCTCCTAGGAGGAACTTTCGTGAAGGGGAGGGCTGTCCAGTGAGTTACAGGTCCTTATCCCCCAAACCGAATCCCAGCCTAGAGCCCTGGAGCCTAGAAGGGGCTGATGGACTATATTTGGCTGAGAAAAAGGGCTAGACATGGTTTGAGAGAAGGAGGCAGGACTCTCAGACTTAGGATCCGTATTAAGGGAACTGCACAAAGAGCCTTGCTCATAGCCACTTCCTGAAGCTTCAGGAGGACACCCTAACTCCTGGACTGAGTCACTCCCCAAATTTAAAGTGAACCAGCATCACCAGCAAAGGAAAGAAAGTGCCCGTCTACCGGAGGCTCCCCTACCCTAGCTAGAACAAAGGTGCTTAGAGCCAGGTGCCATGTTAGGGACACAAATAGGGAGTGCAGAGGTTTAAACTACACTACCCACCCCACTGCTGAGTGCTCACCCGGGGCAGACAGGTCGCAGGCGGCAGGGCGCGGCTACGGAGCTTCGAGTGAGCATGGGGAAGCTGGGGCTCACACAAAGCCCTGGTCCCCGAGTGGCCCGCTGTCGCCAGGCGCAGAGGTCCAAGAGTCAATAGAAGGAGAATGTGCAGGCGCCAGCGAGCTCGCCAGCGACAGTGAAAGTCGCCTGGCTGCCGCCAGGATCCGGGCAGGTGCGCAAACCTGCTCGGGGCTGGGTGCACCCTCGGCAGTGATCCGAGTGGAGGCGGAGCCCTGAGCAGCAGCTGATGGGGGAAGCACGGCTGCCCACGAGCCTGCCAGCAACAGCGGAAGTTGCACTAGCACTGCAGGAATCAAGGCGGTGCGCAAACCTACTTGGGGTGCAGACAGGGCCCTCAGCAGTAATGAGAGCATCCGAGACGGTGTGCGTAATCCCCTGAGGCAGATGCTGAGATATGAGCTGATGGAGGCAGCCCCAGAAGCGGTCCAAATGGGCGTGAGCTCAAACAGGGCAGTGGCAGTCGTGGAGGTGGGCTGGAGCCAGCAGCACCTGAGCACAAATGCCCCAGGCAGCAACAGCGGCTGTGGCCTGGTAGACAGACACAACCGGAGCAAAAATGTCTGGATAGAATGACACCAGAGGCTAAAAAGTAGGCCACATCTAATACCATACCTAATCACTGAATTACAGTACTGAGCTAAACAAGTAGCCAGCAATAAAAGACAACAGAAAGCAAATTTTAGGGGAACTTGAACTTTTAAAGCAACTTCTCCCAGGCCAAGAGTAGATAAAAGCAAGCTTAAGAGAGCAGCTGATATTTACAATGGCACCTGGACCCAGCAAAGGCAGTCACAAGATCTGGATAACCTGTAGCTCCCAAAAGGTGGATAAGAACCAGTCACAGGCAGTGACCCCCACTGATCTTCTCCTGGTCCCAGCCAGGGAAGTCCAGGGAAACACAGACTAAATGAAAAGACAAAGAAGTGCAATCTAGGCAAATCAACAAGAGAAACCCTCAGAAAAAGAGCTGAGTGAGATGGATATAAGTAAACTACCGAATACAGTTTAGAATAATGATTATTATTAGAATGCTGAAAGATCTTAAAACAACAATGGATGGCCACAGTGAGCACATAAATAAAGAAATAACAAGTATTAAAAAGGACATTGAAATAATAAAGAAGAACGAGTCAGAAATGACAAATACAATATCTGAAATGAAGACTACACTAGAAGCAATTAAAAGCAGGAAGGATAAACGCAGAGGATTGAATCAGTGATTTAGAAGACAAGATAAATGAAAACATGGAAGCAGAACAGCAAAAAGAAAAGAGAATTTAAAAATCTGAGAAAACTCTAAGAGAGCTCTGTGACAATCTAAAGAGAAACAACATCCGCATCATAGGAATTTCTGAAGAAAAATAGAAAGAACAAGGGACAGAGACCTTGTTCAATCAAATCATAGCTGAAAATTTCCCTAAGTTGATGCAGGGAATAGCCACACAAATTCAAGAAGCACAGAGAACTCCATTAAAGAGAAACCCAAAGAAATTCACAAGACATATCATAATTAAAATAGCAAAGCAAAGATATAAAGAGAAAATATTAAAAGCTGCTAGAGAAAAGAAGGCTATCACCTACAAAGGAGCCCCCATAAAAATGACATCCAACTTCTCAACAGAACCACTTGAGGCCAGAAGGGAATGGCAAGAAATATTCAAAGTAATGCAGAACAAGAGCCTACAACCAAGACTACTTTATCCAGCAAGGCTATCGTTTAAAATTGAAGGAGAAATAAAAAGCTTCCCAGACAAAAATCTCAAGGAATTCATTACAACCAAACCAATGTTGCAAGAAATGTTAAGGGGCCTGTGGTAAACAGAACAAAGGGAAAATAGAATATAGCAAAAGAGGAATATAGCTTTAAATAATAAAATGGCAATAAACAACTAAATATCAATAATAACCTTAAATGTAAATGGATTAAATGATCCGATCAAAAGACAGAGTAGCTACGTGGATAAGAAAACAGGACCCATACATATGCTATCTTCAAGAGACACACCTCAAAACAAAAGATGCACATAGGTTGAAGGTAAAGGATGGAAAAAAACATTTCATGAAAATGGAAATGAAAAAAAAGCTGGGGTAGCAATACTTATATCAGACAAAATGGACTTTAAAACAAAAAATATAGTAAGAGATAAAGAAGTTCACTACATAATGATAAAGAAAGCAATCTAACAGGAAGATATAACCATTATAAATATCTATGCACCTAATATAGGAGCACCTAAATATATAAAGCAGACTTTGATGGATATAAAGGGTGAGATCAACAGCAATACTATGATAACAGGGGATTTCAATACCCCAGTAACATCACTAAATAGATCCTCAAGAAAGAAAATTAGCAAAAAAACAGCAGACTTAAAAGACACACTAGATAAACTCGATTTAATAGGTATCTTCAGAACCTTTCACCCTAAAGCAGCAGAATATACATTCTTTTCAAGTGCTCATGGTATGGTACATTCTCTAGGATATACCACATGTTAGGACACAAAAGCGGTCTCAACACAAACTTAAGAAGATTGAAATCATATCAAGCATTTTCTCTGATCACAATGGCATGAAACAAGAAATCTACCACAAGAAAAAAACTGAAATATACTCAAACACATGGAAACTAAATAGCACGTTATTAAATAACAAATGAGTTAACAATGAAATCAAAGAAGAAATAAAAAAAATTCCTAGAAACAAATGATAATGAGCATACAACAACTCAAAATTTATGGGAAACAGCAAAAGCAGTCTTGAGAGGGAAGTTCATAGCACTATAGGCATTCCTTAAGAATCTAGAAAGAGCTCAAATAAACAGTCTAGCCCTGCATCTAAAAGAACTAGAAAAAGAACAGCAAGTAAATCCCAGAGGTAGTAGAAGAAAGGAAATAATAAAGATCAGAGTGGAAATAAATGACATAGAGACTAAAGAAACAATACAGAGGATCAATGAAACCAAGAGCTGGTTCTTTGAAAGGGTAAACAAGATAGATGAACCTTTAATGAGACTCACCAAGAAAAGAAGAGAGAGGACTCAAATAAATAAAATTAGAAATGAGAGTGGAGACATAACAACTGACACAAC
Organism: Saccopteryx bilineata; assembly: GCF_036850765.1. Taxonomy (NCBI): domain Eukaryota; kingdom Metazoa; phylum Chordata; class Mammalia; order Chiroptera; family Emballonuridae; genus Saccopteryx; species Saccopteryx bilineata. Next base: position 170,353,199 of record NC_089494.1, read on the forward strand.
AGAAATACAAAATATTGTAAAAAAATAGTATGAGGAACTGTATGCCAAAAAATTAAACAACCTAGGTGAAATGGAGAAATTCCTTAAAACATAATCTTCCAAAATTCAATCTGGAAGAATTAGAAAACCTAAATAGACTGTTTACAACAAATGAGATCAAAACATTTATCAAAAAACTCCCCCAAAACAAAAACCCTGGGTCCGATGGCTTCACTAGTGAATTCTACCAAATATTCAAAGAAGAACTAACTTCTATCCTTCTCAAACTATTTCAAAAAATTCAAGAGGAAGGAGCACTTCCAAGTTTCTTTTATGAGGCGAGCATAATTCTGATTCCAAAACCAGGCAAAGACAACACAAAGAAAGAATATTATAGGCCAATATCCTTGATGAATTTAGATGCTAAAATCCTCAACATAATATTAGCAAACCAGATTCAGAAATACATTAAAAAATTATACATCATGATCAAGTGTGATTTGTTCTGGTGAGGCAAGGATGGCACAACATTTGTAAATCAATCAATATGATTTACCACATAAAGAAAAGGAAGAAGAAAAACCATATGATAATTTCAATAGATACAGAGAAAGCATTTGATAAAATCCAGCACCCATTTAATGATCAAAACTCTCAGCAAAGTGGGGATACAGGGAACATACCTCAACATGATAAAGGCCATCTATGACAAAACCAAAGCCAACATCATAATTAATAGGCAAAAATTAAAAGCAATCTCTCTAAGACCAAGAACAAGGCAGGGATGCCCCCTTTCGCCACTCTTATTCAACATAGTACTAGAAGTCCTAGCTACAGCAATCAGACAAGAAGAAGAAATAAAAGGCATCCAAATTGGAAAAGAATAAGTAAAACTATCATTATTTGCAGATGATATGATATTGTATACAGAAAACTCTAAAGTCTCAGTCAAAAAACTACTGGACGTCATAAATGAATTCAGCAAGGTGGCAGGATATAAAATTAATATACAGAAATCAGAGGCATTTTTATACACAAACAATGAAATGTCAGAAAGAGAAATTAAGGAAATAATTCAACTTCACTATTGCAACAAAAAATATAAAGTACCTAAGAGTAAATTTAACCAAGGAGATTAAAGACTTGTACTCAAAAAATTATAAAACATTGATAAAAAAAAATCAAAGAAGACACAAACAAGTGGAAGCATATACTGTGCTCATGGTTAGGAAGAATAAACATCATTAAAATGTCTATATTATCCAAAGCAATTCAATAAATTCAATGCAATACCTATTAAAATACCAATGACATACTTCAAAGATAGAACATATATTCCAAAAATTTGTATGGAACCAAAAAATAACATGAATAGCCTCACCAATCTTAAAAATGAAGACTAAAGTGGGAGGTATCACACTTCCTGATATCAAGTTATACTACAAGGCCATTGTACTCAAAACAGCTTGATACTGGCATAAGAACAGGCATATAGATCAATGGAACAGAACAGAAAACCCAGAAATAAACCCACACCTTTATGGACAATTGATATTTGACAAAGGAGGTAAGAGCATACAATGGAGTAAAGTCAGTCTCTTTAACAAGTGGTGTTGGGAAAACTGGACAGCTACCTGCAAAAAGAAATGAAACTAGACCATCAATTTATACCATTCACAAAAATAAAATCAAAATGGATAAAAGAATTAAATGTAAGTCGTGAAACCATATGCATCTTAGAAGAAAACATAGGCAGTAAGCTCACTGACATCTATAGCAGCAATATATTTGCTTGTTTATCTCACGGGCAAGTGAAATAAAAGACAGGATAAACAAATGGAACTATATCAAACGAAAAAGCTTTTGCACAGCTAAAGACAATATGAACAGAATAAAAAGACAAATCACACAATAGGAGAACATATTCGACAATACATCTGATAAGTGGTTAATAACCAAAATTTATAAAGAACTTGTAAAACTCAACACCAGGAAGACAAACAATCCAATCAAAAAATGGGCGAAAGAAATGAATAGACACTTCTCCAAAGAGGACATACAGATGGCCAATAGGCATATGAAAAAATGCTCAACTAGAGAAATGCAAATTAAAACCACAATGAGATACCACCTCACACCAGTCAGAATGGTGCTCATCAACAAAACAACACAGAATAAGTGCTGGTGAGGAAGTGGAGAAAGGGAACCCTCCTGCACTGCTGGTGGGAATGCAGACTGGTGCAGCCACTGTGGAAAACGGTATGGAGATTCCTCAAAAGTTAAAAATAGAACTGCCTTTTGACCCACTATTTTCTAACTCTGATTGTTATTCAGAAAAGTTGTTTTTTAAAATGTGGATACATTTTGTTTCTTTGTAATTCCAATGTCCCTTTTATATGCATTGCATGAGAACAGTGTTTCTGAAAGTCTTCACACCGCCTGCATCATTCCCTTGGGTTGAGTGTCAAAATGCAGTTTTGAAGGTCCCAGTCTTCTAAGTCTGAATTTCTATGTGCAGAACACAGAAGTCTCTGTTTTAACAACCCAAGCAGATGCTTCTAAACACGTGTTCGAGGGCAACAGTTCGTGCCATGTGCTGCATAAAGCTGGTTGGTCTCCCTGGAGCTGTGCTCCAGATTCCTGACCCTTTCTTGCATGATCAGGATTCTAGATCCTAGCAGACCTTAGTTGCCTTCTATGGATACTCTATAATTTATCAAGATCTTATTTAAATTTAGCATCCAAAATTAAACTCACCTCTATAGAAATGGTTTGTTAATGCAGAACATAGAGGGACTCACACCGTCCTTGATCTAACTACTACTTATGTTAAAGTAACTTAATGCTAGCATTTTTAGCAATTGCATAACTCAGTTCATAAAGTGATTGAAATCAATTAAAGTCACAAGTTATTGTTCACTGGAACACCCATATCTGTGCTAATCCAAATGCAAAATTTATAGTTACCCCTGTTACATTTATTTTTTAATTGAATTTATTACCATGACACTGGTTAACAATGTTATATGGGCTTCAGGTGCCCAATTCTGTAACACATTTCTGCACACTGTATTGTATGTTCATCCTCCAAGTCAAGCCTTCATCCACCACCATTTCTGTCAACATACCATCTTAATAAGCTAATTTTTAAATTCTGGTTCCTATACCTATCATATAAATGTACCTGTTGTTGGCTTTATATAGCATGAAATAATCTCTGATAGAGGTTTTTATACCGTATTTCCCCATGCGTAAGACGTTCTCATGTATGAGATGCACCTTAATTTAAGGGCCCAAAATTTGAAAAAAAAATGTACAATATAAAGTTACTGAACTCAAGTTTTATTCATTATAAAATTTATACAACTCCTCGTTACTATCAAAACTCCCATCCATTAGCTTGTCTTATATTTGTCTGATGACAAAATCATTGTCTTCATATGATTTATTGCCTCATTCTCAGTTCCATCTATGGCATTTGAAATGCCACACTTCTTAAATGCAAGTAAAAATATCTACAACCACTCTATAAGATGCACCCAGTTTTTAGGCTCCAAACTTTTCAAAAAAAGATGTATCTTATACATGAAGAAATATGGTAACTTGCATGGGTGAAGATAAGCAGAACACCTCTGGGGGAATATGTACCAAAGTATAAAGTAGTCAAAGGGCAGAAATGCCAATTGTACTGAAAGAAATGAGACTGATTAAAGAGATGATTATTTTATACTTTTTTAATTTATGGCAGAAAATGGAAATTCACATGGTCTTTAATTAAGACAAAATAATTCAGGAAAATGTCTCTATTCCAGCAACCACTTAAGACACTTGCCCTGGTTTCTGCAGATGTACATGTTTACTTTCCCCTTCCATTAAGAATACCTGGGGGAGCCTGACCTGTGGTGGCGCAGTGGATAAAACGTTGACCTGGAACACTGAGGTCACCGGTTCAAAACCCTGCACTTGTCTGGTCAAGGCACATATGGAAGTTGATGCTTCCTGCTCCTCCCCACTTTCTCTCTCTCTCTCTCTCTCTCTCTCTCTCTCTCTCTCTCGCTCTCCCCTCTAAATAATGAATAAAAATAAATAAAGATTTAAAAAAAGAATACTTGGGGAAGAGTTTGAGATGCACTGATATAAAATACCCTATTTTCATGCCATTTGCAGAGTTGGAAAGTATATGTTCATCCAGCCATTTATAAAAGTGCTAAATATAATAAAGTGTTTCTACTTGACACTTTCTCATGTTATTTAAAGCCATTGAAAGACATTACTGAGAAAAGACAACCCATATTACTCCATCAAATGAAGACAAGTAACAATTGCTACCTGCTATTTGACTTTTAAGCAGTCCTTTAATCTATCTGCCTAAGTAACCTCATAAAAAAAAATAAACCATATTAGTTTATCAAAGCTTCTTCTTAGTTTTCATTTGTTGGCTGCTTCATGACCACACATTCATTTCCACATGCTCAAAAACAAGCCTTTTAGCAGTCTGTTGTTAAACTTGCAAACCTGAGTCAAATTGTTTATAATTTCTGGAATCCATCTTATTCCCCTCTTCAAAAATAAAGGTAAAAGATACCTATCTCTGGTCTTGTGGTACCTCTCCTATTTGCTATGACTTTTCAAAGACTGCTAAAATGTAGCTCTGAGATAATTGCTGAAAATTCTGTTACCACCCTGGTACATAATTCACCTGGTCTCATTTTAAGTATCTTCATACTTAAATCTCTTACTAATCTCTCATCTATTTGGGGCTGAAAGTTCCCACTTTTCATAGTTGCTTCTCTGTATTCAGTTTTGTTTGTTTGTTTGTTTGTTTGTTTGTGGCAGAGACAGAGAGAGTCAGAGAGAGGGACAGATAGGGACAGACAGACAGGAAGGGCAAGAGATGAGAAACATCAATTCTTCATTGCAGTTCCTTAGTTGTTCGATTGATTTCTCATATGTGCCTTAACCGGAGGACTACAGCAGACCGAGTGACCCCTTGCTCAAGCCAGTGACTTTGGGCTCAAGCTGGTGAGCCTTGCTCAAACCCGATGAGCCTGCACTCAAGCTAGCAACCTCGGGGTCTGGAACCTGGGTCCTCCACGTCCCAGTCCGATGCTCTATCCACTGCACCACCACCTGGTCAGGCTCTGTATTCAGTTTTAAAACACATCTAGAAAAGAGAAGAAAATACACAGGAGTTGAATGATTCTGCTATTTCTCTAATATGCTTTCTGTTATCATCTCTAAGCAGTAGACTTACTATTTCCTTGTTCTTTTTGAATAAAAAAATATGCCTAATATTTCCTTCATCAGTGTAACCATTTTTTTAATCTTTAATTTACCAGGAGCCTTAATTTATGAAACTTTTTTAATAGATTTGCTTTATTTCTATATTCATTCTTGGTTACTCTCCATTTTTTATATCTTTTATACAAACATTTAAAATTTTAGATTACTTGACAGCCATTCAACTTTCCTGGGCTGTATCCCATTTTATTTCAATTATTTCACAATTACTCAACTAGAAGTCTTGTTGTTGTTTTTTGGTTTGGGTTTTTTTTTTTATCTCCCTTTGTTAGCCATACCCTTTCTGAAACTTGATTCTCAAAAATGTCCATGGATCAAGAACTTTTTTTTTATAAAATTTCCCCAAAGTCCAGGATACTAGTATGACTCCAAAGCCCAGGTTCTGCTCTCTGGCCATCATAAATACTAGCTTGGCATTCTCAGCAATTCTTTACATCATAGCACATCACTCATGAGAGTCTCCCACGTGACACACCCACATGTGTATCCTAAGCTTTATAAACCTCAAGCATAGTTTGCCTGAAAATAAAGCATTGTAATCATGCTTAATTGCCATCTATGTTGGCTATGTATCAGTGATGATTACTCTCTACAATGATATGGTGATACTGATAAGATACTGATTATATAGTAGAATTCCATGATCTTCTTGTGAGAACATAAGAGCAATGATATCTTCAGGATAACCTTGACTACACTCAAATGTATGTATTTTTAGAAAGTGGATGATTTACAATTTTATTTCTTTTACTTTAAAGTAACAAATTGCTTGCAACTCCCCTAATGCACCCAGAACAAGTTGAAGATGACAAAAGCACTTTCTTCTCCCTTCCATATCATCAACTAGCTTATCCTCATTGGTCAAAACTAATTCAGGCATTACTTGATTTTAAATATGAGGACAGCCAGTGATTTATCTCATCGGGATGTTCCAAGTCATCTTTCTTGACAAACAACCTGCCTTTGTAGTATTTGGGTGTCATTTGGCTCAGTGTCTATAACATTATCCCACAGTCATGTATCTTATTTCTGATGTGCTAATATTTTGGTAGTCTCTTTATATGAACTTTTTAAATATGGCTGTGAGATTTTATCATGGCTTTAGTGTAAAGAAATACAAGTTTTTTCCATCTTCAATTTAAAATAAATTGATTCAACATAACTTGAAGCTAAGTAAGAAATTGTCTGCAAAAGGTATTTTTCTAACAGATCTTAGCAATGAATACAAATTAAAAACTGTTAGGTTGTTAGGCAATGCACTCAGTGATAAAAGCACCAAGGACAAATAGAAAAGGAAGGAGAAAGGGAAGAGAGGAGAGGAGAGGGGAGGGAAAGGAAGGAAAGGAAATTAGACAAAAACAGAGAAATTTGGGAGTTCCCACCCAGCAGGCCATCCATCCATTCTAGTCCACTTGTAATATGCAGATTATGGCTAAACTAGAATTATTTTTTTCTTTTTAATGAAGAGTCATTTGAAATGAGTAATGTTTTTCATTCTCCAGCTACTTGTTTCATAATTCCCACAATGTGTTACATGAAAGTCAATCTGTTTCTTACACAAAATATAGTTTTTTGCTTAGAACTTACTTCTCAGAATACATAAGGACTCCTATTACACCTTCAGAAGTCTGTTCTATACTCCAAAATTTTCAATGTAAAGGGAATATAATCTTTAGTAACAATGATGAAAACTTTTTTAAAAAACCTAAATTTTATTTATAAAGCCCCATTTCAATTCAATTTTCCTGGTGTTTTTAACCTAAAATGTTTAACCAACTGAATCCACTGCTTGTTCAAAATCCTAACACATCTTTTATTGGATTTTAAAAAGACTTTCAAAATTCTTTCTTTTTTCAAGGAAGGCTAAATAATACATGGCAAAATATAAACAACTTAGACATGGTCCTTTGGCTACCTGAATGTCTTCTGACAAAGAAGAAGGGGAAAAAGAAAGAAGGGGCAGGGAAAAAAAAGAAAAAGAGGGAAGGAAGAAAAGTAAATATCAATATATTAAAGAAATGGCTTTAAAATGGGCACTTAAAAAGACCCACATAGCCTGTTAGAAAATCTATTAACATGCAACAGTTACTATTTTTTGAAATGGTTTTATATTTATCATGTTCTCTTTTTAAACTTATCTTTGTTAATACCTATATAACTAAGGACACGAAAAATATTTCTACTTGCAATATTGATGCAACTATGCAATACAGTAATGCTTAATGGCACCAAGAGCTGGAACCTTCACTCTCTATTGGGTTGGACTTAACGTCACTCAATACAAAATTCTGCACTATTTCCACTCTTGCCCACTAGGCAATGGCAGCAAATGTCCACAGCAAATGCCATAAAGCACTTTGAAAATGAATGAACATCAAGGCTTGGTTGGTTATATTAATCTTCCTGCACTGCCCCCAAATCTATCTCGTAAAAATTCAGACTTTGTTTTTTCACAACTGTTTTCATATGAACTGATTTTTAACAACTAAAACATTACTCTTCCTACTTATTAAGCATTGCTCTAAAAATTATTTCTATGTACATCTTCCACATAGCAAAAATCAAGATTATCTCTCTGTTCGGTTCAGAGGTCTGATGGCAGTTTTTTTAAACACAATTAAAACCACTTCATTTGTGATTTTTATGGAGAACGTGAAAGTCTGCCAAAAATGTCATCTAAACAAAGAGTCAAATACACTCTCAGATTCTTCACTTTGTAGAAGAAATGTTGTGGGGTCTTGTGTATCTGAGCTATAAAACTTTAGCAATAATAATCTGGTCTAGAGCCCTCAGTTTTAAAAGTCATCTGAGATTCCACACTTGACCCGGAATAAAGCAGCAGTTTTTCTGAATCGTCTCTGTGCCTTCGTGTCCAAAGTTCCCCTATACTTTGAGACCTCGGGGACAAGGTTTCAAACTGGATATAAGTCTCTTTTGCTAAATCATCTTCCCAGAAGGATTCTGACTTACATTGCAGTTTGCAAACTTTGTACAACAGGAAAAAAATCAATGGCAAGAAAACAACACAGGCAGTACTGCTCACCACAATAAGAAAGGGCCCTTGACCATGACCTTCTTCTACTCTGACAGTAGAAAAGGTGATACATTGGTCTTTCTGGGGAGGCACTCCTTTTGGACAGACACATGCGATATACTGCCTACCAGGCTCCAAACCGTCTATGGTTATTTGGTTCTTGCTGGAGTCTGCATTCAGCAGCACCAGGTCCTTCTCACCATGTTTGGAATACAACACAGTCACCTCTGAGTCATGCATGGAGTTGACGGTGCTCCACATCAAGGTCACACTCTCTTTGGTCTCAATGACTGCCCTGAGATGTTCTATTGTGGCATTCGTCTCCATTGGCATTGCTCGATCCAATAATGCCAGCTCTTCTTTTTTACTTGCACTGGCTAGAGGAAGCTTACTTCTACTCATATTCACCTTTAAATTTTTTTTCCCATCTGGATGGAGCTGGAGTGACTGCCGGTTAGCCATGGTGGTGCCTGTTGAAATTCTAGTGCTTAGAGTTGTGGTTGAAGAGACAATGGAGGAAAAGAATGGAGATAAGGGGAAGGAAGCAGCAGAAGGAGGAGATGAAGTAGAAGTAGAAAGAAAAGTGGAAGAAGAGAGAGAGAAAGAAGAGGAGGAATAAAGCCAGGGAGATGGCGATGGACCAGGTATGGATGTAGATCTTCGAGATCCTGGCTGGACATCTTGCTCAGGGTGATCTCCTGTTCTTCTTTCAGAAGTGTCTGATGCTACAGTGGTTGTGACAACACCAACCACTGTCACAGTAACCACGGCTTCTGATGTCCCAGCCAAATTTTTGGCCTTACACTTGTAATCCCCAGCATCCTTGTAAGAAATGCCTGTCAAGCTTATTATGGACCATCTGACTCCTTCACCTGGAGATTCCTGGATTACTGGAAGAGAAAATATATATAATGCTGTGAGGAGGGGGAGGAAAAAAGCAACATGCCAACTGAAATAAAAAGTAACTATTTGGTTCTACATGCACCCCTTTCCCATAAGCCCAGAAGAAAATGGCACACCACAAGTCTCTGACAGTGGGTGGTGGTTCTGGACATTGTCTACATCAGGGGTAGTCAACCTTTTTATACAGACCGCCCACTTTTGTATCTCTGTTAGTAGTAAAATTTTCTAACCGCCCACCAGTTCCACAGTAATCATGATTTATAAAGTAGGGAAGTAACTTTACTTTATAAGATTTATAAAGCAGAGTTACAGCAAGTTAAAGCATATAATAATAATTACTTACCAAGTACTTTATGATTTTCATTAAGTTTGGCAGAATAAATCTTTATAAAACAACTTACTATAGTTAAATCTATCTTTTTATTTATACTTTGGTTGTTCCACAACCGCCCACCATGAAAGCTGGAATGCCCAAATTTATCTCAAAGATGCCTTTCAATTTTAATTCATAGTGGTTTTATAAAATGTTTCTCACAAGACCTTAGTAAAATACTGCCCCAAATATTTCTTCTTTGTAATAAAATGCAATGTGCCCTCTACATAGGGCACAGCAGATCATTTTCTGGTATGGAGCAGTCATAATTTGTATTGTCGATTTTTCATTCTATTTTTAGCTTATATAAATTAGTAAACGACCTTATTTGCAGAATAATATATAGTTTTTTGAAAAATTGGAATTTTACTTTTCTAAACACTAAAATCTAGCATATATCTATTCTGTCTTGATTTGTGAAGTTTTCTGAAGAATAATAATACATTAAGCAGTATCCCAGTAGCCCAAATATAACTCACTACCTCAAGGATTGTACCATTTACAATCTATTTATAGAAATATTAGGCCTTGATTTTTTAATTAGGTTTAATTATTTGAGCTTCAATTTAATTTAACTTTAAAGTGTTTTAAGACTAAATTGTTTTAGTCTTATCAGAATATTATTGAAACTAAGGCCAAAACATTGACTTGGTCACAGTAAGATCTTAAAAGTCTATAAAACCAATATTTTTAAAGTTATACTTTTTGCTTCATAATAATGTTTGCATGTAGTAATTTAAATAATTATTTTAAATGAGAAACTGGTATAAAAATCCCTCTGAGGAAACTGTAATGGTGATACATTTTAAAGTGAGCCTCATCTAAGATGACGCAGTAAGACAAGGCCTTATCTGCCATCATTCATGCACTGGATCATGTTGTTTTCCAAAAAATAAAAATAAAAATATCTCATTTTGTCTATGTAGTTAGTCAGGTAAACTGAGGAAAATATTGACTAATAAAATAAACCTTTCAAATAAATCTTTTTCACTTAACAATTTTGGAATATCTTATTAAAATTAACCAGCTAATTGTAAATCTCCCCCAAACACAAGCTTAAATACAGATCTTTGAAAACTCCTTGTTTCAACATAGGCCTGAATTAAGAAAATACCTGTATAATTAGCTGGCGAGCTGTCATATCTGGTCCATGTGAGCTGTGGCGTGGGGTAGCCAGTGGCATCACATCGCAGCAGGACATTACTGCCCAGAGCCGACGTGATTTGGGTGGCCGAGGTCATCACCGATGGCTTCCGGCACTGAGCCAACTCAGCCCGCTGAAATACAATCCCTGTCAGGTGCTCGGGCTCACTACAGACCATCAGTGGATCGAGAAGTACTATGGCGGGGTCAGCAACTTTTGACACCTCAATCATTTTGGAAATGTGACAGTCACAGAACCAAGGGTTGTCTTGCAGACCTAAACCAGAGAGAGGAAAAGGCTGATAAAAGTTATTCTGATGGTATCAGTTTATATCACAGCCTCTTGGAGAAGCAGGTGTCTACATTGGCTCCCTAAAACAGCAGTACTATCAAGGATAAAATGGAGTCACCTCTCTATCAGGTTTGCTTTGCAACCCAGCCACCTGAATGAACAAATCCTGCCAGTTCAGATGATTAATGGCCATAGCTAATAATCACTGAGCATTTACCTTGTGAAAGCACTTACCTGTGTTATCTAACTAAATCCCAACAATCCTATGAGGAGGATAGTATTTTTTTTTTTTAAAGAGACAGAGAGAGAGAGTCAGAGAGAGGAACAGATAGGGACAGACAGACAGGAAAGGAGAAATATGAGAAGTATCAATTCTTTGTTGCAGCTCTTTAGTTGTTCAGTGATTGCTTTTTCATATTTGTGGTGAGCAGGGGCTACAGTGAGCAAGTGACCCTTGCTCAAGCCAGTGACCTTGTGCTCAAACCAGTGACCTTGGGCTTCAAGCCAGCAACCTTTGGGCTCAAGTCAGCAACCATAGGGTTATGTCTATGATCCCATGCTCAAGCCAGCGACCCCATGCTCGAGCTGGTGAGCCCATGCTCAAGCCAGATGAGCCCGCGCTCAAGCCAGCTATCTCAGGGTTTCAAACCTGTGTCCTCTGTGTCCCAGTCTGACACTCTATCCACTGTAACACCTCCTGGTCAGGTGAGGAGGACAGTATTATTAACATCCTTTTAAAGATAAAAACACTAAGACACAGAGAAACCAAATAATTTGACCAAGGTCACAGAGCTAAGTAATTAGTGTCAGAGCCAAGCTTTGAATCCAAGTAACACAGAATCCATACAGTGATAGAGATGTTTCAAGGTGCTATGAAAGTATTTATAGTACTATAAGTATTATAGGGTGCTGAGAGGCACCTAACTCAGCCTGCATTATGCCATGATTTTGTGTGATCCAAAGACATATTGAAGTTGTACAACTTCTGCATAGCAAAAGCATTGAGTGAGAAACAGGCAATGTCAGGAGATAAGCTTAGAAAGATTGTAGAAGTTAGACCATAGGTTAGCATGAATATCTTATATGTTAGCCATAGAGGTACATTGTCTAAATCTCTCTTCAAGTGAATATAAACAGCCCTACACAGTTGGCTGACAGCTTCCAGTTGTAAGTGCCCTCAGGATCTGCCTCAGCTTTCAGAGTTACTAGCCAAAATGTTTTGGCCTTCCAGGACACTGTTAGTGTGAGCTTAATGGAAAATGAAGAAAACTCTATTGGAAACTAGAGGAAATGGGATCCTTGTTATGGGGTGGTGGAAAATTTAACAACACTGTCACTTGTAGTTAATATAGAGTAGAAAACATACTCAATGAAATAAATGTTCTAACTAAGGATATTTCCACACAGTGTTGAACTGCTGCATAGTGTCTCCTTGCTGCTCATAATAAAATGTAAAGAACATACAACAGCTCGCCTGCCCATTGCTGATGCAGTGAATAGAGCGTCAAATTTGAATGCTAGGTCCCAAGTTTGAAACCCTGAGGTCATTGGCTTGACTACAGGCTCATTCAGCTTGAGCACAGGTTCATCGGCTTGAGCATACACTTGCTAATTTGAGCATGGGATTGATGGCTTGACTGGTGTGTTCCTGTCAAACATGTATGAGAAGCAATCAGTGAACAACTAAAGTGCTACAACTACCAGTTGATGCTTCTCATCTCTCTCCTTTCTCTCTCTCTCTCTCTCTCTCTCCCTCTCTCTCTCTCAATTGCTAAAAAAAAAGAGAAAGAGAGAAGATACAACAGCTAAAAAAAGATATGAAATACAAATATAAAATACGTTGATATATAAAAGGGCTAATATAAATATAAAAAAAACCCTCTGGGTTCAATAATCAAACTGTTACAACATGGAGTTTCCTTTAAAATTTTTAAATGGAACTGCCCTATAACCCAGTGGTTCCACTCCTGAGTATATATCTGAAGAAAACCAAAACACTATTTCAAAAGAATACATACACCCATGGTTATTGCAGCATTATTTACAATAGCCAAGCTATGGAAACAACCCAAGTGCCCATCAGTAGTCCAGTGGATAAAAAAGCTGTGATATATATATATATATATATATATACACTATTTATATATATATATAAATAGACTATTACTCAGCCATAACAAGGAATGAAATTTTACCATTTGTGACAGCATGATAGACCTAGAGGGTATTATGCTAAGAGAAATAAGTCAGAGAAAGACAAATACCAGATGATTTCAAATATATGTGGACACTAAAGAGCAAAATAAACAAACAAAATAGTAACAAACCCACAGATACAGAGATCAGACTGATAATTGCCAGAGGGCAGAGGGGTTGGAGGGCTGGTTGAAAAAAGTGAAGGGATTACATAAGTACAAATTAGTAGTTACAGAATAGTCATGGAGATGTAAAGTACAGCATAAAGACTATAGTAAATAATATTGTAATAACTGTGCACAGTGCCAGGCAGTTACTTCAAATATCGAGGGAGGGGTCACTCTGTAAAGCAGGGGTCCCCAAACTACGACCCTGGGTGGGGGGCGCATGCGGCCCCCTGAGGCCATTTATCCAGCCCCTGCCACACTTCCAGAAGGGGCACCTCTTTCATTGGTGGTCAGTGAGAGGAGCATAGTTCCCATTGAAATACTGGTCAGTTGATTTAAATTTAATGTTCTTTATTTTAAATATTGTATTTGTTCCTATTTTATTTTTTTACTTTAAAATAAGATATGTGCAGTGTGCACATTTGTTCATAGTTTGTTTTTTTTTTATAGTCCGGCCCTCCAATGATCTGAGGGACAGTGAACTGGCCCCCTGTGTAAAAAGGTTGGGGACCCCTGCTGTAAAGTATATGATTGTGTAACCACTATGCTGTACACCTGAAACAAATACAAAATACTATTGAGTGTGAGCTGTTATTTAAAAATTAAAATATTATAAAACTGGTTTTAGGCCCTGGCCGGTTGGCTCAGCGGTAGAGCGTCGGCCTGGCGTGCGGGGGACCCAGGTTCGATTCCTGGCCAGGGCACATAGGAGAAGCGCCCATTTGCTTCTCCACCCCCCCCTCCTTCCTCTCTGTCTCTCTCTTCCCCTCCCGCAGCCAAAGCTCCATTGGAGCAAAGATGGCCCGGGCGCTGGGGATGGCTCTTTGGCCTCTGCTCCAGGAGCTAGAGTGGCTCTGGTCACGGCAGAGCGACGCCCTGGAGGGGCAGAGCATCGCCCCCTGGTGGGCAGAGCTTCGCCCCTGGTGGGCGTGCCGGGTGGATCCCGGTCGGGCGCATGTGGGAGTCTGTCTGACTGTCTCTCCCTGTTTCCAGCTTCAGAAAAATACAAAAACAAACAAACAAACAAACAAAAAACCTGGTTTTTTTACTCCCATCCTCTCCAAAATTCTCAAATTAAGAGAGAGCTTCAGAGTGAAAATCAACCCACAGGGTGGGTGGAACTTTTAAGGCATTTGCCAAGATCTCAGAAGGATCTCAGATGGTGCTTCAGAGCTTTCAGTCAGACTACAATCTCGCTGAGGATCTTAAGGATGATGTCCCATAGCAGCCTCCCATAAAGCCCAAGGTTGAAAGGATTTACCTCAGAAAGATTGTGGCTATGGCTTTTTATTAATGGAGAGAATTATACAATGATTCCCAAGGAGAAAAAACATAAATGCAATTTTAAAAAAGTCTAACCATGGTGGAAGATTCAGCTGGTCATCATAAATTCTGTGAAACTATGACCAGTTCCCTAATATTGATTTGAATTCTATGCATCCTGCCAACAAACATCAAATTCATTCATTTATCAAATTTATTTTTTCTTAATAAGATAATAACAATACAAGTTGACAGTTAATGATTGCCTCCTATGTTGCAAAAACTGTACTTGTCAAGAATTGCAAAAGATCTGAGTTTTACCCTATTCTGGGGCGACCAACTCATCCCAGTTTGCCAATTTTATAGATGTTGGCAGAAGACATAAGACTCCTGGTCAGAGATGAGGATAGTTTATTACTCATGGCTCTGGAAGAAGACATCTTTATTACATTAGGCAGTATCCATGCCCACCCTTCGCTCTGAAGGGAGATATACCTCTACCTTTCAAAGCAGCTCTAGTCTACACAAACATCCTTGAAACGGTAGTTCAGAACCAAAGGTAGTCAGTACCTGCCTCTGCTCAGAAAATATGCAGAGATATGAGAGACCATGGAAAACAGTCTCCCAACAGTGTTTAGTATACTAAAGGATTTGTATACCTAAATCCTGATGATAGCAAGAAGTGGATAATATTAGTATCATCCTCACTTTAAAGGGGAAAACCAATGCTCAGAGTGGTTAAAGGATCTGCCCAAGGTCACACAACAGTCAGGGTTTGTTTGTTTGATTTTTAATTTCTTTTTTACAGGAATAGAGAGAGAGTCAGATAGAGGGATAGATATAGACAGACAGACAGGAACGGAAAGAGATGAGAAGCATCAATCATCAGTTTTTCATTGCAACATTGTAGGTGTTCATTGATTGCTTTCTCATATGTGCCATGACCGTGGGCCTTCAGCAGACTGAGTAACCCCCCACCTCCGCTCGAACCAGAGACCTTGGGTCCATGCTAGTGAGGTTTGTTTTTTTTTTTTTTTTTTTTTTTTTTCTCAAGCCAGATGAGCCTGCGCTCAAGCTGGCAACCCCGGGGTCTCGAACCTGGGTCCTTCCGCATCCCAGTCAGATGCTCTATCCATTGTGCCACCACCTGGTCAGGCTGCAGTCAGGGTTTGAACCTCACTATCCTGATCTGAAAACTCTCATTCTCACCACCATGCATATGCTTTATACTGACCCAGGAAGCTACTATGATTTTCCAATTTCACACCAAAGGATATTAAAGCATTACTGTCTTGAGTTTGTAAGACGTTGTAAACCACATATGTTGTAACTTCCAAATCTATACTCCTTCTACCATAATTAATTTTTTCATTACCTAAAAACATCCAGGTGGCAGTTATAAGTGCTGTTATCTACAAATAACAAATGTCAAAGTAGCAATATCTGGAGCACCGAATATCTGGAGCATGGATGTCTATCTAGGGAAAGATCCAAGAGCTATAACATGAACAGTTTGATTCATGCCTTGAAACTGTTATAAAAATGTGTTAGCAACGAAACAAAGTTCTCTTAAAATTAATGAACTTATTATACCTAAAAATTATGTAAACCAAGAAAATATGTTTAAATCCCTCAAAAATAAAATGAGCATTTATTTCAGCTTTGAAACACCTAAGGTCAAAGGTACAACTTTTAAAATCTGAATAACAGTAATCTAAGTGCTGAACACATTCATCAAGTGTTTTTTCTTCTGGGGACAAAGGTACAAGAACTCTCTAAAATTAAAGTGTTACTTGTACTGCATTCCTTCAAAGCCACATACCAACAACAAACACAGTAATCTGCATTCATTAATTTATTTTACATGACTATTCTTGGCGAGGGCCAGATGAACTTTGCCTTATCTTTTTTCTAAAAGGGTAATGTTTTCCATGCATCATGGTAGTTGAATTAAATGGCCTAATTTTTTTTGTGAAAAGTCAGCAATAAATTCCTGTACCACAGTTCTCCTGCAAACTAAAGCTCAGGAAGGCAAAGACCATGCCTTAGTCAGCTCTGTGGAGCCAGAGGTGTTGAACAATTCAAGGGGGAAAGAAAGTATTTCAACAAATGGTGCTGGAACCTCACATACCTGCTTGGAAAAAATAACCCTCAACTCCTACTTTACACTGTACTCAAAAACTGTTTTGAGATGGACACAGTCATAGGCTCAAAAACTAACAATATAAAGCTTACGAGTGAAAACTATAAAGAAAGTAGAATATCTCTGTGATCTGAAAGTAGGGAAATATTTCTTACATTGGACACAGAAAGCACTAACTATAAGAGAAAAAACTGATAAATCAGATGTCATTAATATTTAAAACTTTCTTACCAAAGATATCATGAAGAAAATGAATAAATAAGTCACAGACTTGAAGAAAATATTCATAATGCATATAACTGACAAAATACTTCTATTCAATAATAAAAAAAATAAACAACCTTACAAAACATTATAAAGGAATATGCCATGGCCAGTTAACAAATGAAAATATGGTCAGCATCACTATAGATGTTCCTTGACTTACAATAGGGTTACATCCTGATAAACCCATTGTAGGTTGAAAATATTGTAAGTCAAAAACGCATTTACAGCATCTAACCTACCGAACATCACAGCTTAGCCTAGCCTACCTTAAATGTGCTCAGAACACTGTTAGCCTGCATTAATTACCTGAGTTTCATCCCAAGAGTGATTGCCTTCCTCTTCTTATCCCCAGAAGCAGGAGGCTCAGATGGGCTTTTTGTAGACATAATGGGATGCAAAAATATAACACAAAATATCCAAAAGAACATTGGCAGCACAGTACACTAGAGTATCAGTTGTTGATCCTCATGATCACATGGCTGACTGGGAGCTGAGGCTCACTGTCACTGCCCAGCATCATGAGGGAGTATCATAGCACATATCGCTAGTTTCAGAAATGATCAAAACTCAACTTTCAAAATTTCTACTGAATTCATATCATTTTTGCACCATGGTAATATTGAAAAAAGATAAGTTACCTGACCAGTGGTGGTTTAGTGGATCAATCATCAACCTGGAGTGCTAAGGTTTACGGTTCAAAACCCCAGGTTTGCCAGGTAAAGGCATACATGAGACACAACTACTCCTAGTTGATGTTTCCTGCTCCTTCCCCCAACCCCTTTCTCTCTCTCTTTCCTCTCTCTCCAAAAACAAAAAGAAAGAAAAAACATGCTGAGCCGCCGTACAGTGGACCATCATAAACGTGGGACAGTCTGCAGTCATCAGAGAAATGCAAAGTAAAATCACAGTGTGCTGCTGCTCTCCCACCCAGCCCACCCCCACTGGCTGAAATGGCAAGGACACTGGTGTTGGTGAGGATATGGAGCAAGCGGACTGCTTTGCTGTGCTAGTGAGACTGTAAAACAGTACATCCTCTTTAAAAACTGTAGTTTGTGTCAATGAGCTGTTGGGGGGGGTGTTTTATTTATTTACTTACTTAATCTGAAAGGGGTTGGGGAGAGGTGGAAGAGGGTAAGAGAGGGATAAATGGTGATGGAAGAAAACTTGAATTGGGATGGTGAACGCACAATATAAAGATGATGTGTTGTAGAATTGTACACCTTAAACCCATTTAATTTTATTAACCAATGTCACCCCAATATATTGAATATAAAATCTTGTTAAAAATAAAAACTAGCAGTTTCTTAAAAAGTAATAAATATAGTTAACCTATGAATTTATCCAAGAGAAATAAAGACATATGCTACAAAAAGCTTTGCACAAGAATGTAAATAAGCAGTTTAAATCATTACAGCTAAAAACTAGAAACAGCCTATGTGTCTAACAACAGGAAGCAGAATGAACAATTGGTACATTTATAACACTAAATACGACTCAGCAAGGAGGACCTACCAATACAAGCATGGGCTTCAAAAATATAATGCTGAGGGAAAGAAGCCAGGCACAAGAGTGTCTCTTTATGACTCTTCTTATATGAAATTCTGTGGCAGACAAAATTAGCCTATGGGAATAGAAATAAAAATAGTGTTGCCCGGAGTGGGAGGAGATTAAGAAGAGGCATGGGGCACCATCCTGGGTAATGAAATTATGTTGTATCTTGATGAGGACATAGAAACTTGTGGGAATACACATTTATCATCATTTACCATATTATACATTTAAGATACACTGTATGTAAATTATACCTTAACTTAAAAAAAAGTTTACTAATCAGCTGTAAAAAAGAAGGAAATCTTACTCTGCATGGATAGACCTGGAGATCATTATGCTAAGTGAAATAAGCCAGTCAGAGAAAGACAAGTACCATATGATTTCACTTATATGTGGAAGCTAATGAACAAAATAAACTAACAAACAAAATAGAAACAGTTTCATAGATACAGAGGATAGACTGACAGTTGTCAGAGGCATGAAAAAGACGAAAGAATTAAGCAAAAAAAAAAAAATCATAGACAGAGACAACAGTGTGGTGGTTACCAGAGGGAAAGAGCGGTGAGCAGAGGATGAGAGTAAAGGGATAAATGGTGATGGAAGGAAACTTAGAGTGGTAAACACACAATACAATGTACAGATGATGATGTACTATAGAATCAGACACCTGAAACCTATATAATTTTATTAGCCAATGTTACCCCAATAAATCCAATAAAAGGTAAATAAATATAGTGTTTAAGGAATAAAAGAATCAAATCTCTGGCGATGGACTGTGACTCTGCCTCTTTATCAGCTGTTAGAAAACACCTCACAGGTTTTTCCAGAAGGCTGAGATACCAACCAGAGTTCTTAGAAGGGCACCTGGCAAGGAGTAAGCCTTAGCTATGTGGAACTTGTCACCTCCATGCCTAGCAAAGGGCAGGCATACCCACAGGGATTGAGGAGTGTTTGTTGAATTAAATTAATGCCATTTCCGAAAATTCTGTGGAAGTGCTCCCGCTGCCACGGCCCTTCGGGCAAACTCCACTCTGAACAGAAAAACCTGTGCTTACAACTGAGCATACTGGGTACCAGGAAAAAGCACCCAGAAAGGCCTTCTGTGACTTCTCCTACTGCAGTCTTTTTCCTCCAAGATAAACAGTGGTAGGACTTATGGAGTCTGCCTGTGTAAATATTTGCTTATTCTTTAGAAGGAGGCAATGGAAATTTACCTGTATTGCCAATCAAAAATCTAACCTACTTTCATAGTTAATTTAAATGTTTACTTGTAAAACACTAATTAATTTTTTATGGATACATTAAAAGACAATTTTATTAAGTTGGCATTTTTAGTCATGTAGAAGAGACAGGGAGTAATGGAAAAGCTTCTCCCTAAATTTTTAAGAAATAAACACATGATATAAAGAGCTCAGTAAAGTAATGCATGTGGGAGGATACATACCATACCTCAGATTTCCAAGGAGTGAGGAAGAGCGAGCGTTCTGGTGCCAAACAGCCTGTTCTCCTAGCCCAGCTCCGTCACTGTGTGGCGAGTGAATTTGGGCAAGTGGCTTACCTTGTGCCTCATTCCTCGTCTATATAGTGGGGGTGAAGTGGTACTTACAACAGGGTGAACATGAGACTGCAAAAAGATATACCTGTAAAGTATAAGAACTAGGCTTGGCCCTGAGTAAGCCTTCCAGGAATATTAGCCATTACTATTATTATTACAAATAAAATCTCCATCTGTTAACAATAATAAACACAGGACAATAAAAATGAAATAAAAGCAAAGTGCATCTCTCTGTAATAATACATGAGTCAATTCTCTAGGGCACTTGGAAATTTATTATTGCTACAGTTAAACACTGAGTTCTGGGCTAGAACTGATTTCATCACCATATTTTAATGATGAAATTTGAAGACTCAAATATAATTAAAATAACAAAAATGCCAAAGTAGAGAAGTCTTCCTTTATAAGACACTCCCATCTAGGGCACAGCTGCTGTGGGTTATTGTTGATTTAAAACCATAACCTCAGGGGCTGCCCACCCCATCTTCCCGAGAACCATCACAGAAATGCCTTACGGTATTCTCATTGTAGTCCTATGTGCAGGGTGGAGTAAGTCCTCCCATCTCCACTTTCCAGATGAGAAAACTGAGTTTTCTGTGTGACTCACACACAGGTAGAGTCCCCTCTGAGAGGGCAGCACTTCTCTCCCCTTTTGTTACATAGAGGCACGGCTTTGTCAGGACAGCTGCCACCCATAGCTGGACTTGTTTCAAAACATCTTTTGGCCCTGGCCGGTTGGCTCGGCGGTAGAGTGTCGGCCTGGCGTGCAGGGAACCCGGTTTCGATTCCCGGCCAGGGCACATAGGAGAAGCGCCCATCTGCTTCTCCACCCCCACCCCCTCCTTCCTCTCTATCTCTCTCTTCCCCTCCCACAGCCAAGGCTCCATTGGAGCAAAGATGGCCCGGGCGCTGGGGATGGCTCCTTGGCCTCTGCCCCAGGCGCTAGAGTGGCTCTGGTCGCAGCAGAGTGACGCCTCGGAGGGGCAGAGCATCGCCCCCTGGTGGGCAGAGCGTCGCCCCTGGTGGGCGTGCCGGGTGGATCCTGGTCGGGCTCATGAAGGAGTCTGTCTGACTGTCTCTCCCCATTTCCAGCTTCAGAAAAATACAAAAAAACAAAACAAAACATATTTTGTTTTTCATTATCATGATATTATCATTATTTCTAAAATAATGCATGATCATTACAAACTATTTTTAAAAATATAAAAAAGTAAAAAGATCTCACCACCCCAACTAGGTAGTGTATTTTTGTTCACCCTTTTTCTTTGCACATTTTAAAAAAGTTATGATTGTGTTTTTTGTACAATTACATATATTGCCTTTAAAATTTAATGTTATACCAAAAGTATTTTCATGTTACTGCCTTTAAAAAATCTGCTTTTAAAGACTCTGAACCCTAAAATATAGATATAGCGGTTTATCTCCTTGGACAATAAAATTTCATAACCCTTTGCCACTTGATCCTTATGTTCTCAGTCAGATTTAACTCACAAGTGAAAAATATTGATGCCCTGTAAAGTACTCCTTCATAGTATTATTGGTAACTAATCCTTAGAGAGCTATTAATAACAATTTATTAATTTGATTTTATTTTCTACTTTATATCTCCACTGGCTAATTCTATTAGAACCAAGAATTGCTTCTAAAGCAAAATTAAAAAAAAATGTACAGAAATAGAATCTCAATATCTAAATTAAGACAATTTCTAGCTTAATCATAAGAAATATAAATTAGTGGTTAGGCCCTGGCCTGTTGGCTCAGTGGTAGAGCATCAGCCCAGCTTGTGGAAGTCCTGGGTTCTATTCCCGGCCAAAGCACACAGGAGAAGCGCCCATCTGCTCTCCACCCTTCTCCTTCTCCTTTCTCTTTATCTCTCTCTTTCCCTTCCCCAGCCAAGGCTCCATTGGACCAAAGTTGGCCCAGGCGCTGAGAATGGCTTCATGGCCTCCACCTCAGGCACTAGAATAGCTCCTATTGCAAAGAAGCAATGCCCAAGATGGGCAGAGTATCTCCCCCTAGTGGGCTTGCCAGGTGGATCCCAGTTGGGAGCATGTGGGATTCTGTCTCTCTGCCTCCCCGCTTCTCACTTCAGAAAAATACAAAAAAAAAAAATTTAGTGGCTAAAATAAATAAGTACTAGAGTACTGGTTTACATGGTGCCTATCACATTGTACATAATTTAACTATTGTTAAATTAAATCAATTTCTTTTTCTCTAACCCATCTTATAATACTTCTTTTATTCTTTAATAAAAATGTTTGAAGGGCTAGATTAGTGGTTGGTCAAACATGAAATAGCGATATAAAAAAAGCTTATGTGATTTTTTTTCTCCTTGTATCTTGTTCTCATTACCCATACTTTTAGTTTTATAAGCACCAAAAACATTTACATTTCAACAAAGCAATGCTAAATACATTTAAATTCTGTCACAGCATTTTATTTTTTATCAAAAAAATCTCAAAATTATCTTTTCTTTATAGTTGACTTCAGCAAATATTTGATATGGTCAGTGGGTATTCCTGGCACAAATTTAGCATCTAGCTACTTCTCACTCCAAAAAGCTTCTAACATTTCACTGGTCAAACACTTATTGTTTCTTTCATCCCTCTTAGAAGTATAACCTCTCCGTAGCCCCAATGAGCATAATTTAGGATTTGATAACACAGTCTTACTGGATGAACAAAATTTTAGGAACTCAAAATGATTGATCAAAACCTTGGGCTTGTGTCTCATACATAAGAATGAAAGGCCTAATGCACACAGACACTCCTAAGAAGGGTCTCAGTTCACTGAATTTAATCAGGCAGCCATTTCCTGGGCTTTTACAGTGTGCAGAGCACCATGCAAAGCACTGTGGGAAGACACCAAAAAAGAAGAGAGAGGCTTTACTGGAGGGAGTTTACAAATACCCATAGAACCTAAACAAAGTCAAGATTGAAATATATAAAACTAATCACAACAAAACCAAGTCCAAATCCATTAGGAGACCTATTGAGGGCCAATAAAATAATTGGTGTCTTCATCATTTCTTTTTAGATTAAGAAAATTTAGCAGCTATTCTCTCTAGCTAATTAAACCACTACACCCTCATAGAGATGGCAGTGCCCCTCTCCTACTCTTGAAGAGCCCGATGAAGGGCTGAACAGAGACCAGAGCAAAAGGTTGACTGTGGCAGAATACAGAGCATTGGCGGGCTCAGAAGAACCAAGCGAGGTTGGTAGATTTTGTCACTCATCTCCCAGCTCTCTAATAGCAGCGTTTGTCTATCAATTTATGAGGCCAACTCTCCTCCCTCCTTCAGTATACACACACAGACATACACATACACATACACATACACATACACATACACATACACATACACACACATACACACACAGCGCCATTCCATCTTACACCAGGTAGATGAGTAAATTGACTGAGGTCAGCTGATATAGACCTATTCCATTAAAGTGCAGGTATAGAGTAAGAAACCAAATTTAGTATAGTATATGGAAAGACTGAACAACTGAAGGTATGCTGAGAAGCACTGAGGCTTTTGAGCTTACCAAGAATAATTCTTTTTGGTAAAATGTCCAGGCTTCTGGACAATGCTGTAAGTACATGGGACCAGCTCTCCAGGAATTCTGGCGGCAGCGTAGTTAGTCTGTTGCTTGACAAATCCAAGTAGGTGAGGTTCTTCAGGTACCTGACCGCCTCGTTTGGCACACTGGTTATTCTGTTATTGTGCAAATCCAGGGTCCTTAGATGGGGCATGTCCAGCAGAGATGCCCAAGGAAAGGCAGCCAGAGAATTCCCATCTAGGCGCAACTCATGCAGCTGCCTTAGGTTGTAAAAGCTGCTGGCCTCAAGGCTGGTGATGGAATTGTAAGTCACCCAGAGGTACTGGAGCTCTACCAGGTAATAGAAGGCCTCGGCGGGGATTCTGTGGACCACGGTCTTCTCTATGCGAAGCTTCACGGTGTCCACGGGGAGGTTCATAGGTATCTCATTCATATCCAGGTCATTACATAGCACCGACCTAGTGTCACAAGAGCAGTGGAAAGAAACCTGCTTTTTGACACCCATTTGAAAAAATAATACTTATTTGAAACATGCATCAATTTTACATTCCTTACTGGTTTTCACAAAATACCTGTTTAGGCTGGCTGATCTATTCATTAATAACTTGTCATCATCATCTTCTTCTAGGTTGAACCACATGAAATGGCCACTTTTGTAGGTTAAACAACGATCAAATAAAAGCAATTTCATGTGATTCAACCTAATATTGAAGGAGCTCTTTATGTGTCAGGCTGGTGCAACACACATCACAACCATTACCTTGTTTAATTCACAACAGCCTTATGAGGTAGATATTGGGTAATAGGTAAAGCATCGGCTCTAGAGTCAAGCTGATCATGGTTCAAATCTAAGCTCTGCTACCTCTTTTGTGGCAGAGCCACCCTCACCCACTGCTCAATTTCATTTTCCCATACAGCTCTGTTAGGATGGTTCATTGAAACAAATGTAAAATTTTGTATCTTCCTAACACATAATAGGTACTCAATTTTTATCATCAATCTTATTTTTTACATCTAAAATAATTGAGGCATACCAACATTAGGTAGTTACATCCAAGATCACATAACTAGTTGGGTTACACCTTCCAAACCCACATCTGTCCAATTCCAAAGTACACACTTAACCTCTTTACAAAATGGCCCATTTTAAAAGAATCCCCTGTTAAAGTTATAAACTGATCCTTTTTAAGGAAGAAAGGAACAAGTGTTCGTACTAGATGCTTAAAGCTGAGCTCTATTTTAACAATGTGATTTGTGCGTTGGTTCCAGCCCAAGACATAAACCAGAAACTGCAAGTTTATTCCTCTTACCACTCACTAACTTAAGTGACCTTGAATAAGTCACATTGTGACCTTGTTTAGTGGCACATGTAAAACAGGCATAGAAAAACAAGCCTGTCCCACATGTGAGTGTAAAGTATCAGAATTTAGATGCATTTTAATTTGGAAAAAGAGCTATTTATCTACCATTGTATACTTGTTCTCACTGGATTGCTGAAAATGAGCAATGAAACGTTTGCAAAGCAAGGTCTAAATTACAATACATTATACATGTAATTAGTAAACAATGACAACACAACAGCCATTCAGTGAAACATCACATTAAATCGGTGAGCTTTAAAAGCCAGCCTATAATGTCGAGAGGTAAAAGCAGCATGAAGCTGCCGTGTACTGCTAGCATCTCCCGTCTGTAACTTTAGGAGAAGACCATATGGAAGCATCAGATTTCCCCATGGACACCTCCTACCTACTCTTCATCTCTATTCTCTATCACAAATTTCAGTGCTACCTTAGACCAGAATTGATTCTGTTCCTACTCATTATGGGGAAAAGCCTGGCTTAGAGGCTGAAAGACCCAGTGTCTTTATCAACCAGTCACTGTATCAACTCCGCGCTATGACCTTGGACAAGTCCTCTCGCCTCTGTATGGATTTGTTTCTTCATTTATAAAATAATAGCAGTAGAACTAGATTATTTCATAGAGTTCTGACCAAGAATAATACACTATGATTTTCATAAAATCCATTAATAATGGAAACATTTCTGCAATTATTTCTCAAAAGTACCCTGGCCTGAGTCATTAACTGCTACGTATCATTTGCCAAGTAAGTCTTTAATTTGTTTCGATCTTTTCATTGTCTTAAACTACCTAGTAAATCTCTCAAAAGCTTTTATTAATTTGTTTAAAGTTGTAGAACATGAATTGGATGACTCTTTTCACAAATTACTTTAAGAGGCTTCCTGTTCAAATAAATTCTAAAGTCCCAAACCATCAACCAAGTCACAAAAAAGTCTGATTTTGTCATAAAATATACTCTCAAAAAAAAATCCTAGTCTATAATGTTTAGCTAACAAGACTTACTTTTTGGATTTAACTCCTATCTCAAAGGACTTACGTATATTTTAAGTATGTAATTATTCTCACTTCACAGGTAGATGTTAAAGCAACCCAAAAGCTAATAAACTCCTATAAAGGCCCTACACTGTCTGCAACCATCAGGGTTGATCCATATCTTTCAAACCTCTTTTGTTTGTAAATTCCAATATCTTAAAACAAAAAATTCTAATTATGAATGTCTGTAATTTCATTCTTGTGATCTTATTGGCATGAACAACCTTCAAAATGAAATGGAAAACCCAGGAAGTAAATGATCTGGGCATGTCTAGCACCTCCTGATCGGCCTGCTTTCTATAATCAAGCCGAGCTGACCATACACGTTTCAGCTTACCCCCCTTAAACAAGCACTTTTAGAGTACAAGTGCAGTGAATATTTCTGTAACACAGAATGTGTTTGAGAATCTCAAATAACTTGAGGGGCTTTTAAGAGCTAAACTGCTCAAATGAAAACAATGGATTTGGCAACCAGTATTAACACAATTAAGTTAAAGCTTATGTAAATTAAACCTTCTCTCCTCTGATTCTTGATCAACAGTTTGCTTTCAAAATACAGCTGATGGTGGAGTCCTCTTCTTCAGAGCCCTCAGAACACTTAGCAGCAAGGAGAAGAGCATACCTTGATCCCGTGCCATCATTTCTACCGTGATAATCGCAGGTGCACTGTGAAGGACACAAACAGCTCACTCCTTCCAAAAAGCTAAGCACAATGCCCAGACATGCTAAGAGACGCATTGCTTCTTTCAGAGGCTATTTGAACAAAAGGTAAAAATCAAATCCTAAGCATTCAGAAACCGGTGTGCATAGAATGCAAACAGCCATTTAGTAAAAGCAGATTACACAGGATTAGCTGAGATCTGTAGTTACTTAACCTTCAAGTGTATCTTGCAGGGGTTCAATCTTCCTAGCCTTTGAATGTGGTTTCAGCAAAGTAACACATTCTAAGGAAAATGAAAATCAAACACATGCCAAGAAAATTTCAATAGTTATCCATATCCATATCGAGATTTGCAAGGAAATGCCTATTCAATTCCTTCCCTGTGGATGTTACTGCTACTACACCTTGAAGCTGCACTTAATATTGAAAATAATTCAGTGTCTTGGCAGATACAAGAAAATACTGAAAATCATTTACATTATAACACAAATTTTATTTTGTGCATTTGCTTTTACTCAGCATGCATAATAATCACTTTTTACAAAATTTAGCTTTAGATAGAAGCAAATGATATAAAATTGATTTAGAATAGAGTTATTGATATTGCCACGTACTGACTCCAAAAACAAAGTAAAAAAAAGACTGGTTCTAGATTTTGAGACCAAGTGCTTCTGTCCACTGCACAAGTGCTGGATTGTGGCTCCCATAAGCATGTGCTACGGCCCTACAGTTCATCTCAGCACAGTGTAAGGCTCCTCCCAGCCCTCCTATTGCTACCAAAGCTATTACTGTTCAAGAATATATTTTATTCCAAGTTATGAGCATCAAACCATAGCTAAAAATTAACTGTCATGTTTTTTAGCAAAGTTAGGCTCTATCAGAAAATAAAAACTAAATTGAATAATTAAAAAACTACCTCGCCCTGGCCAGTTGGCTCAGTGGTAGAGCATTGGCCTGGTGTGCAGGACTCCCGGGTTCAATTCCTGGCCAGGGCACACAGGAGAAGGGCCCATCTGCTTCTCCACCCCTCCCCCTCTCCTTCCTCTCTGTCTCTCTCTTCCCCTCCCGCAGCCGAGGCTCCATTGGAGCAAAGTTGGCCTGGGCGCTGAGGATGGCTCCATGGCCTCTGCCTCAGGCGCTAGAATGGCTCTGGTCACAACAGAGCAACACCGTAGATGGGCAGAGCATCGCCCCCTGATGGGTATGCCAGGTGGATCCCGGTCTGGCGCATGTGGGAGTCTGTGACTGCCTCCCCATTTCCAACTTCAGAAAAATACAAAAAAAAAAAACCAAAAAAAACCTACCTCAACACCCATAAGGTGGAGAATCCACAGGCACGACGATCAAACGTTTAGGTAACATCATATTAACCGTCCTGTTAGGTGACTCTATCATCTTTAAACTGAAAATTCTTTATTTTCTTTTAAACTGAAAACTTTTAAAAGAATCCATTTTATAAAAGTAAAAATACTATGAGAAATATTACTTTGTTTGTTTTTTATTCAGTGAGAGGAGGGGAGGCAGAGAGACAGGCTGGCACATGTGACCCCTACCAGGATCCACCCGGCATGCCCACTAGGAGGTGATGTTGTGCCCATCTGAGGCATTGCTTCATTCCTCAGCAACCAATCTCTTCTTAGCACCTGAGGCAGAAGCCATGAAGCCCTCCTCAGCACCTGGGGTCAACTCGCTCCAATCAAGCTATGGATGCAGGAAGGGAAGAAAAAGAGAGAAAGAGAGAGAGAGAGAAGTGAGAGAGGGAGAGGTTGAGAAGCAGATGGGTGCTTCTCCTGTGTGCCTGGACCAGGAATCAAACCTGGGACATCCACATACTGGGTTGACACTCTACCACTGAGCCAACCAGCCAGGGCAGAAATATTATTTAAAACTAATAAAATGTATATAGTAACAACAGAGTCAAAAAAAATTTGCTCAAATAAAATAAAATACTACTGAATTTAAAGGTCCACTGTTTAAACAATAGTATATTATCATGTTATGCTTAATGGTTATTTAAAGTTTCAAATATATAACAACAAATTTATTCAACATTCACCAAATATTTATTGAGTGCCTACTATGTGCCAAACAAAATGGGTCTACATGCTAAGTATACATCAAAGTACAAACTTTTGGCTATTCAACAGGCATAAACTTTCAGTTAAATGATGAATAAGTTATAGAGACCTGCTGTACAATATTGTACTTAAAATCACCAATACTGTATTATATACTCAACAATTTGTTAAGGGGGTAGATCTTATGTTATCTTCTTATTACAATAAAACAAATTTCAAACAAACAAAAAGATTAAAAAATAACACTTTACAGAAACCCTCACTCTGATTAAATTTAATTCTAATGACAAATATAGAGAAATACATATACAGAAAAATGGTAATTAAAAAGCAGACTATATAATAATAGGCACAAATATTATATTGCTATATGAAATATGTATATACATTCACTAACATGAGATTTAGAAACAATAAGTTTAATAGTCATTTGATCATTTTTGTTAAATAGTAAGTTAACAATTGCATGAAAAATTTTTAATTTTGAAATGTTAAAAATGTTCTGCATTCTAGCTGGGAACACTCAACAACTCATTTCAGTAATTATTTATTAAAGATTATTTATTATTATTATTATTATTTTATTAGAACATTTATCCTAGCAGCTATTTCTGGTCTTATGGAGGGCCCACACAAGATGCCAGGTCCCTGATACAATATAATGCATTCCATGATACGGAGAAAGAGAAAAAGCCTTAATCTCGGGTGCCTGGGTTCATCAAAGGAGATGAACTATAAGTTTACATATAAAGAAATAAAGAAACATTCCCATAGCAGCCAAAGCACAGACAAAAGAACTATAAATTACACCTTAGAAATTCAGTCTATTAGGATAATAAACTATATTTTCATTTGATCTAAACAGGCTCATATTTTAAGTAAAATTAAAACATTGCAGAAAACAGTAAATAAAATATTTTGATAACTTGTGCTTTCCTCTTGTTTCAGATTCTTCCAGAAGTCAATGAGTTTTGAGGTATATCCATTGGTAAAAAATTTGTCATGGGCAGAGTTTGATGATGCTGACATTTGAACATGGCGAACATTGCCCTCCTAAACCTACAATAAAAAGGAAAAAAATCTGGCATTGTCTTATAATGACTTGGACTTTATTTTTAAGCCAGAGAGAGAGAGAAAGACAGACAGGAAGGGAGAGAGAAGAGAAGCATCAATTCTTTGTTGCGGCACCTTAGTTGTTCATTGTCTGCTTTCTCATATATACCTTGTCCAGGGGAGTGGGGGCTCCAGCTGAGCCAGTGACCCCTTGCTCAAGCCAGAGACATTTGGGCTCAAGCCAGCGACCTTGGGTTTCAAGCCAGTGACCATGGGGTCATGTCTATTATCCCATGCTCAAGCCGGCAAGGCAACTCCGCCCTCAAGCTAACGAGCCCCTGCTCAAGCCTGCGACCTCATAGTTTCAAACCAGGGTTCTCAGTTTCCCAGGCCAATCCACTATCCATTGCGCCACTACCTGGTCAAGCTGTTCAGAAACATTTTAGACATTACTTACTTTTTATTAGCGACCACATAGATACAGGGATTATAGAATGTAGACGATTTTGCAAACAGTGGAGCAATGATGGCCATTGAGGGAGGAATCTTCCTTGGTTCACCCAATGAAGCCCATAAGCACACGATCGAATAAGGGGACCACGCCACCAGAAACATGAATATCATTATCATAGACATCTGTAAAAGAATCAATATTTGCCAAACCCAATATAGTAGCTAAATAATTAATATTTCTAAAATAGCATAAAAATGATCTAGATTGGAATTTGAATGTTATGTTGTTGAGGACAGAAAGGAAAACCTGAATTGTCCCCCTCATTGGTCTTTGCCCATATCCAAAAAAAAAATCACTTGTGATAGCAAGAGCTTGTTAAATAGATAGAACGTGAAGAACAGCTCCTTTCTTTTGGTGTGCTACGGAAGAATACAAATGCTGCCTTTGATGACAAGCAGATATATACCACTCCCAACCCATTTCTAGTAATTGTGCTATGGTCTCCTGGCATATACAGACTAATCCACTGCACAGAACTCAGAAAGTCTCAGGAACTGCTGGTGACAGCTAGCTCTGAATGTGGGGCTGCCTGGGAAACTTAAAACCAAACTCACTGAAATCTGCAAAAAGAAGCAGTTAGACTTCTGAGTTCCCCCTGCATTTGGCCAGGAAGCTGCGCTGTCCTTTCCTCAGAAGCACCCAGAAGGTCAGTGTAAGAAGGGAGTGCAGGAGCTCAAGACTGGAGGATACTAGGCTGAGCTAAGAGCAGGAGTGTTGTACTAAAAAGAGGGGTGCTTCATACTGTCCCCTCCCTGCACTGAGCCATAACCATAGGGGAAGATAGA
This sequence comes from Saccopteryx bilineata, assembly GCF_036850765.1. Lineage (NCBI taxonomy): Eukaryota > Metazoa > Chordata > Mammalia > Chiroptera > Emballonuridae > Saccopteryx > Saccopteryx bilineata. The sequence continues at coordinate 170,384,411 of NC_089494.1, forward strand.
CTTGTACCTCCCACCTGGGAACGTGAAAGAATCTTCTCCTTGGAAACTGACCAGCCCAGAAGAAAACACCTAAGAGACACAAATTGTCAGAAAGCTACCTAAAGAAACTCCCCAACAAAGGAGTCCATCCAGAGCTTACAGTCACCTTTCTAGTGCATCACTCTCAAGAGCAAGCACAGTCACTGACCACCAGACACTGGGAAACACAGAAAACTGACAGGCAGAGACCAAAACAGTTCAGAAACTCAGGAGCAACACTAACTATGAGATGAACAGAAGGAAAATGAAAATATATACATAACAATATCACAAAAGTGAGAGAAGATATAAAACAAGAAGAGGAGGTTATTTTTAAAAAACTATAGGGTATAAAACAATTCTGTTATTTATAACAATGGTTTTTGTCCTATATATAAAAGAGAAAGTAGAATTTATCAATATAATAGAAAGGTTAAGCTAAATGAGGTGAGTGGTACAAATACAGAGTCAGATTCTGTCTTTATTAAAATTTTATATTACTTTCAATATTGGCTTTTGCATTAACTTTAATTGTTTTAAATACTGCATTAACGAGGGGGTTGGGGGAGAGGAGGGGCACAAAGATCATGGCTTTTCAGCATTTGCCATATTCCCCCTTTAATGTATAGACAGACAGCAAATATTTACTTATGGTGTTTCCGCTATAAAGACTTTTGTCTTAGGGACAAATGCTGATGAACTATTTCAGCAGTTCCTCCTTCTTCAAAGACTTATATGTCAACATAGAGCTCCATGTTTCATAGGACATACTCAAGCTCACTTCATGCTCCCTGGAGCTTTAGCACAAGGGAATGCCCCTTTTTTTTTCTTTTTTTTTTTCTCTTTTCTTTTCTTTATTTTTTTTATTGTTGTATTTTTTCTTTTCTTTATTTATTTTTTGTGTTTTTCTGAAGACGGAAATGGGGAGGCAGTCAGACAGACTCCCGCATGCGCCTGACCGGGATCCACCTGGCATGCCTACCAAGGGGAAATGCTCTGCCCATCTGGGGTGTTGCTCTGTTGCAACCAGAGCCATTCTAGCGACTGAGGTAGAGGCCATGGGGCCATCCTTAGTGCCTGGGGTGGCTTTGCTCCAGTGGAGCCTTGGCTGCGGGAGGGGAAGAGAGAGACAGAGAGGAAGGAGAGGGGGAGGGATAGAGAAATAGATGGGCGCTTCTTCTGTGTGCTCGGACTGGGAATCGAACCCGGGAATCCTGCACACCAGGCCAAGGCTCTACCACTGAGCCAACCGTCCAGGGCCTAGGAATGCCCTTGTTGATCAAGCTACCCAAAAGAAAATTATATAGGGCAACCATAACAGACCGAGCCAGTCAGTCTCATACTATTCATCACCAGAATGCTGCAGCCCGGTGCAAACAGTTTCAACTATCTCGGGAAGCAGCACGGCAGATTGGGAAATCCTGTCCAAGGGGTCATATACTGCCCCTTCATTTAGAGTTAACCCTCAAGGACCACTACCAGGACAACTTTGGCAGATGGATGTTACTCATATACCTTCATTTGGCAAACAGTCGTATGTCCACGTTACAGTGGATACATATTCCGGATCTATAGTAACCTCTGTCAGAACAGGAGAGGCTGCTAAGCATGTTATAGCTCATTGTCTGTATGCATTGTTCTATTATTGGATTTCCTAAACTGGCTAAACTGAAAATGTTCCTGCATATGGAGCAAAAGCATTCACTGTATTTTGTCATGCTTATAATCTTTAAAGTTAAGATATTATTAAAGTGTACTCAGCAAACATTTTAAGGTCAATTTAAAAAAAAATTTTTTTTAAGGGGGCAGTCATATCCTGGAACTCCTACAGGTCTACCATATCATACTTTTTACTTAAAAAAATTTACATTTTGTTTGAATGCTGATGAACAGGAGACACCAAATCTTTTTCACCTGCAAACTACTACCTTCTTTATTAGATCCAGCTAATAACACTGTTTTGTCTTTTTCCAAATAGCTCCAGATATACGGAAAAGATTTATATAGGCGGATGGGGATCCTCAAACTCCTCAGCGAGATCTTCTGAGCATGGCTTTTAAGATACCTAGAGGCAGAAAAAGCCCAATAGAGATCAGGGGAACTACCAGCTTTTAGGATACACCCTTAAAGGCTCCAACGCCCCAAAGGGGTCTCATAGGATGCTATCTGGATCCTGCTTCAGAAGTGGAAAGGAAGGTCATTGAGCTAAAGCCTGCCAGGCTTACATGCCTCTGCTGTGAGGAAACAGGGACACTGGAAGGTAGGCTTCCCCCTCGCTCCTCTAAGGGAGGGTTCAGTCTCTTCCAGCCCTGCTCCAGCCACCTATGACCTAACCTTGCCCAGAAAGCTGGGGTTTGCCACGGAAGGCTGAAGGTGCCCAGGGCCATCGGCCCCATCTACAACACTGTGGACAAGCCTAGGGTATTTCTTTCAAGAAGCAGGTAAACTGATCTCATTTGCACAAGGGCCACTTAACTATGTTTTGCCTAAATAGTCAGGTTTTTTATTCTTCCCTCAAAGATCTCTGTTGTGGGTGTTGATAGTCCTATTTTCTGCTGCTTTGCTTAATATATAGTGTTTCCTTTATCCCTCCTACCTCAATGCCCCACTCATATTCAAGGCTGGGACCTACTCCTAATTTAGAGCTCTCTTTCCCCCTTTTGCCAACTTCTATTATGAATCTACCTTTGCCACCCAGCTTAGTGTATCCCAAGGTTCTCTTTACCATGCCACAGTCGCAGAGCTCCAGGGAAAAGCAACCTGGTCTCATCTCTCCAGGCAGAGGAGAACAGAAGCTCCATATCCATGCATGCTGCAAATGGCTTTTCCAGTCTACCTGAATCATTACCAACTAGAAGCAGCGGTCATTGTGACTTGGACATGAGCTGCAAAGTATAGAATGGTGACAACTCCAGTGCCATGCAGACTTTTCCTGGATGTGGACTTTTCCTGGACTCCTGCTCCCTGTGACAGCTCCTAACAGACTGAACTGTGGTTGGGTTGCATTTTTCAGGGATTTGACATGGTGATGGGGCCAACTTGGACTTGGTGAACATGTTAAGGACACTACTCTTTTATGGATTCTTGCTGTATTGGCCAAGAATTTGCTTAAAGGCTTTTAATCACTGTAAAAAAAATAGAAGACTGGATAAAGAAGATGGGGCACATACAAGAAATGATGACATCGGATCACTTACAGCAGAATGGTGGAATCTTGATAACATTATGCGGAGTGAAATAAGTGAATCAGAAAAAAACAAGAACTGCAGGATTCCATACATTGGTGGGACATAAAAGTGAGACTAAGAAACATGGACAGGAGTGGGGTGGTTATGGGGGCTGGGGGGAGGGAAGGAGGGAGAGGGGGAGGGAGAGGGTACAGAGAGAACTGGATAGAGGGTGACGGAGGATGATCTCTCTTTGGGTGATGGGTATGCAACAGAACTAAATGACAAGATAACCTGGAAATGTTTTCTTTGAATATATGTACCCTGATTTATTGATGTCACCCCATTAAAATAAAAACTTATTTATAAAAAAAATACTGCATTAACTACTTTTTTTATTACTGAGCTTTCTGGTGTCTACTTAAATTTTGTACACAAGGTTTGAGCCTCGCTCTCCTCATCCAATCCCAGTCCAGGTCAAGATTGAGGAGATCGCTCAGAAAGTAGAAACAAAAACAAACAAATTAAAAAAGAAAACAATCAAATAAACCAACTCAAAACAGGAACAACATAGGAGAGGAAATTTTTTTTAAAAAATAAAAGAAGTTCCAGGAAATGAGAATAGAGAAAACAGAGCTGGTAGGAGACCACCAGAGAAATAATGCAAGAACTCTCCCAAAGTGAGGACTGGGCCTTCTCATTGCAAGCACTTACCAAGCACTAGCACACGGGTGAATAAAGAGCCTCACAAAGCCCCATCAGTAGTAAATGACAGAAAACCAGAGACACAGAGACAACCCTTCCAGCCTCCAGAAATAACACACAGATTGCTACAGAAGATTAGTGAGTCACCAGAATGCTGTCAGAACATAGTAACACAGAAACTAAGAGGCTATAGAGTATGTCTTCAAAATTCTTTGAAAATCATTTTTCTACTTAGAGTTTTATACCAGGCAAACAATCAATTCAATATGATAGTAGAATTTTAGACATTTTCAGACATGCAAAAATCTTTAAAAATTTACCTCCTGATAGCTTTCTCAAGAATCTTCTTGAGAATGTACTCCACCAAACAAGAGGGAATAGCCAAGAAAAAGGAAGCCATGCAACCCAGAAAACAGGTGATCCGGGCTGGAAGTGCCGGTGATGAGGGAGACCTGAGGATACCATCTCTCTGGACTGTGGTTTTATAGAACAGCCATGTAGAGCAGAGCAAAAGACCCACAAGTGCCAGGAAGCAAAATGCCAAGAAAAGGAGAAAGTCTCTGATGTAGTTGAAAATACTGAGAGGAAATAGAGGATGCTGGTGGAGAGATTAGAGATGATTAGTGACAGGTAGACAGAACAGTAAGCAAACAAAACCACAAAGAGAGGGAAAGGGAGGGATCAGGGAGGGACAGCGAGAGAGGAGGATGGAGGAAGAGAAAGGAAAAATAAATAAATTATTAACTCCACAGGGAAAAAATTTTATAAAAAATCAGTGATTACTCTGTACATTATATAAATGTCTAATCACTGGGTTGGACACCTGAAACTATTATAATATTGTACATCGATTATAATTGAAAAAATTAAAAGTTATTTAAAATGAAATACAAATCATTGATTCCTACAGATGTTTTCAATAAATAAAATTTAGATAATCAAAATAATGTAAAATTGATGCTTTGTATAACTAAAAATGATGAGGCGAGAGAAAGGTTGGTGGGGAGGAATAGAATAAATTGGTTGTTATAAGAAAAATAAATTCTCATTGTCTGTAGTGGGAAATCAGAGATAATGGCAAATAAAATATTTAAAACATCAGTTAAGTACATTGTTTGAAAATATGGAGGCAAAACACCAGACAAAAGAGCCAGTAAGAATCGAAGGAGTGGGAGAGGTGACTGCAAGAGTCAGGGACCGCGTCTGTGTACAGCCTGAGTACACACATTTTTAAGGATTTTAATGTCTTACCTTCGTTACATCTACCTGATCTGACCAATCTCTGTTGAGGTACTCAGTGCAGTTACTAATAGTATGACATTTAATCGATCGAGTGACATGGTAATAGCAGTAAAACATCACTGTCAACGGCACAATAAAATTTATCACAATAACTGTCATCGTGAAAGAAACAAAAGATCTGAAAATTTAAAAGAAAAAATTATTAAATCACTACTTGTTTAATGAACTAAATAGGGGAAGGGAAACAGGATAATTATTAGAAATAATACTGGCATTGTCCAGCAGTCATATTATTAAATACCTTAAGAACTATATTTGACTTTTAGACTAGGGGTTGGCAAACTATGGCCGATGGGCCAAATCCAGCCTGCCATCTATCTTTGTAAATAAAGTTTTGTTGGAACCACATAGATAGATACTATCTATGGCTACTTTCAGACAATGAATAGTCGTAACAGAGTCTTGCCTGTAAATACTTAAATTATTAACTTGTCAGCCCTTTATAGCATAAACTTTGGAATTAAATTTAGTTTGAGAATGAGAAAATTTTTGTTTGTTTTTCTGAGTAATCTTTCATTTTTTTTTTAACTAAATTTTTCTCTTTTCCCTGGTGAATACTGAAGAACATCATTAACTAGCAAGCAACTCCTTGCAGTGATGGTGCTTTTGCTACATAATTCTCAGAAAATGCTTTATCACCGGCTCATTTGGAAAGATAGAAAGGAGTCAGCCTCAGCTTTCGTTGAAGCTGCATGCTGTCTGGCAATACTAACACTCCTCTTTCTTTCTCAGATTCTCCCTCTGATTCTCAGCAAGTATCAGAAGGTGCTCTGTGTCTCCTCTGCTGCCAGAGGAGAGAGAAGGGACAGGGTAAGGGGGGCAAGGGGAGCTGAGCGGCCTTTACTTGCTAACAAGCATAATTCAACGCTGGAACTGCATCACCACTAACAATGCAGCCTTTCACCACTCTGTACAGAAAACGTTTGGTAGGAGTGTCAATTTGAAATAGTGAGAAAATGTCTACATTAGAAGCATTTGATTATGAAGTGTAAAAGTGTCTCTTACACATCATTTTTCCGCCAGTTTATGGTACAGGTGGCCCCAGTAGGATCTGGGGCATAACTAGCCCACCCTATGATAGGCATCGAAGCCCAAAAGAGGCCGTTGATCCAGGCCCCCAGAATCATGCTGATGTAAGTGCTAGTGGTCATTCTTCTTCCTATTAGCAAACATATGAAATATTAGCATCATCTGCCAATAATGGAATTCATATCTTCAATTTGTTTTAACTGACAGTTCAAAGTTGTTATCAAGTATCAATAGATTGTTTACAGAACACTTTAGCTCATTCAAGGCTTGTCCACATGATTAAAAGGACCACCCAGAGAAGAAGCAGAGAGAAGTGCTTTCTAGACCTAAGAAAACAGCATCTACAAAGACCCCAAAGTGGGGAAGGAAGGGTGGCCAGGACCCCAAAGCAAGAGGGCCCTCATCAAAGCTAGAAAAGTAACAGGGCCTTGGAGGCTGTTATGAAATTTGAATTTTATTCTAAGTATAATAAGAAATCATTTAACCTTTTAAACAAAGATTATCAGAGAAATAAAGCTGACCATGACTGCAATACATCACATTTACATTTTAAAGTGAATGTGTGTCAGGTGGTACTCAGTCAAGGTATGGATTCATTGGGAAAGCTGAGAAAAGTGTGCACCTGTGTCAGGACAGCAAATGGTCAGGTACCGATCCACGGCCACGACCGTGAGTAAGCCGATACTTGCCATTCCAAAAAAGATATTCAGTCCAGCATAAATCTGAAAATCAAAATTGTAATGAACCTATCATTCTACATGCCTTCCAAGAGACATTTACTTATTTATCCTGTTACTAGAATATATTTTAAATACATTAAATATTTTTTATTGTACTAATTTTAAAATATATTTTCCATTGTCAAATTGTTAACTGGTTTAATAAAGACATTTATGAAAAGTGTTTTGAGACTTTACTTTTTTAAATAAACTCTGTTTTTAATTTTAAAGCTTAAAGTAAAACTTCTATACAACATACTCTGCAAACAGAGTGTAAAAACAAACCATAAATTAGGTACAATGCATATAACCAACAAATAGTTAGTATTCAGAAGGTAGACAATTCAATAAGGGGAAAAAAATATAAGCTATTCATTCAAAAGTAGACCTGAATGTTTATGACATAAAAAAAAGATGTATACCACATTACATATTCAAAAAAGTGAAAATTATAAATAGATACCATTTTACATCTATCAAAATGATAAAGATTTAAAAGTCTGACAACCCCAAGTGTTGGGGAGAAAGTGGAGTAACAGAAGTTCTTGTAAGTGGCATAACCATTTTGAAGAGTAATTTGGCCACATCTGATAAAGTTGAAGGTGAACATTTTCTACAACCCAAACTAAGAAATGTGTCATAAGGAACTCTCACACATTGTAGGAGACATATAAAAGAACATTCAGTGAAGTCTTTTTTATGACACAAAAGCATTGGGAATAAATGCTCATAACGGGAAAAATGAATAAGTATGTTGGGGTATGTTTATAAAATGGATGACTTACAGCTACATGTATTAATATGGCTAAATCTCAAAAATATTAACTAATGAGAGAAAGTTGCATAATTCAAATGATATATTATTCATACAAAATTTAAAATATTCAGACATTATTTAGTTTATGTACACATAAACATGCTATAAGATAGAAAAGCATTTCAAGGAGAGAAGGGAATAAGATTGGGATGGTATGCCATGACCTTCCACAGTATCTGTAAAGTTTCATATCTTTAAAAAGAGAAACAACCTGAAACACATATATAAAAACATAGGACTTGACAAAACTTGTTGGTGCACACATGGGTATTCACTATTTTTTATTAGTCTTATTTTACCCTTTATTGTTTTATAGTTTTAAATAGTAAACTGTTAAAAAAAATCAGGCCAAAAGTTTGTCTACTATTGTAGTGCAAATTAATACTAATTTATTTTCTTGTCAGTAAAAGTAATAGTTGATATATTTAACAGCAATTCTCATGAAGGACTTTCCATACATATATATCAATAATGTGGTAGATAGCTTAACTACATTATTTAAATATTATGATATATCATTAATATTTATGGTTTTAAATAAAAACAAGATATTGCTTTTTGCATTTGCAGTATGCAAGTTTTCATTTGAACTTACATGTTTTTGCTTTTCTTCTCTAGTTGAATGTTAATTTTTTGGTTAGTTTGTTAAATTTTCCTTTGGGTTGTGGAAAATTTTTAACATAACGATAGCTAGTGATTTAATTTCTCATATTAAAGAATATATTTCCTAGTCACTCCTGAAACTGGTTTTAATAAGTACACAATAACTATTATTTTACATGAACTTATTTGATTGAAACCCTTGTGATATTTTAGACATTTAAATTTATATCTCTTGAATCTACTTTACTTAGCTTTCATTCCAAAAGTCTCCAATACCTGACATCCTGCATATCCAAATTTCCAACGTCCATACAGATCTGACGCAGCAGACATGGGATAGCCAATGCTACTGACCCCTATGTCAGTAACAGCCAGGTTAATGATAATTGCATTTGTGGGTGTCCGAAGTTCCTTGTACTTAATGAAGATGCCCAGAACTATTATGTTGCTGAGAATACTTATCATACCTGAGAACATACACAAAAATATTATATACTTTGTTTACTTTAAATATTTAAAAGTAGTGTTAAAATTAAATATTTAAGCCCTTTTTATGCATGTATATGTTCATTGCAGCATTATTTACCACAGCCAAGATATGGAAGCAACCTAAATGTCCACCAATAGGTGAAGGGATAAAGATATGGTACATACAATGGAATATAAATCAGCCATAAAAAAATAACAAAATCTTACCATTTGCAACAACATGGATGGATCTGGAGGGTTCTCTACTAAATGAAATAAGTCAGACAGAGAAAAGCATATACCATATAATTTCATTTATTATGCAGCATCTAAAACAAAACAAAATAAACAAACAAACGAAACAGAAACAAACTCATAGATACAGAGAACATTTTGATGGTTGTCAGATGAAAAGGGATTGGGGGATAAATGACAAGGAGAGAGGGAATAAGTACAAATTGGTAGTTGAAAACCAGTCATGGGGATGTAAAGTACTATAGCACAGGGAATGCAGTCAATAATATTTTAATGACCATACGTGGTGTAAATGGTTACTAGACTTATCACTTCATAAGTTATCTAAATATCTAATTACTATGTTGTACACTTGAAACTAATATATTTCATGTTAACTGCAATTGAAAAATAAAAACTTGTGTTAAAAAAGCTCCCACAAACAAAGTTCCAAGAAACAGTATTTACTTACCCTTTCTACATGAAGCATATTCTAACATGGTATAGCCTAGTTTCTGTTTTCATGCTGAGTACATGAAGACATTTAGCGACAATCAGGGAAATTTGAATATGACTGAGTTTTAGATGATATTAAGGAATTATTGTTGACTTTATTTGGTGTAATAATGATATTGTGTTTATGTAGGAAAATGTATTTTAAAGATACATACTGAAGTTTTAAAAGGCAGGATGTATGATATTTACTTTAAAGTACTTCAAATGGATTGTTAAATCTAGGCGATGACACATGACTTTTTTAAAGTTGGCAATACCCAGAGCTCCTGAGGATGCAGAGTAATTGAAACTTTTATATACTGCTGGTAGGAATACTAAATGGGACAGCCACTCTGGGAAACACTTCTGCAGTTTCCCATAATATTAAGCACAGACTTACCAGGACCCAACAACCTCACTCCTAGATATATACGCAAGATAGGTGAGAATATACATCCACACAAAGATTTGATAGTGCACATGAATGTTCACAGAAGTTGGAGGATAGTCACAGAAGCCAAGGGGAATTAAATGAACTAAGACCTAGCTATTGAATGGTCATTGTCCATTGATTAGAAAATACCTACAGCAGGTGAAATGAAGCAGAGTGCTTGAGACAGCAGCAGAGAGAACAGAAAAAGGCTAAATTGCTTACCTCACACCACCCATGATATCTAAGACCTCCCCCACCGTAGTTACTGTACTTTATTATGGTTGTTTGCTTGGTAGGCAGCAATTTATTTCACTGTTTTTTACCTGACCTTTTAAAATCGTCAAAATTGTAGCTAGCCCAGAAAGAATCTTCAATTCATTAAGCTTTTTGGTTTATTTCTTGTACACATGCCACAATAGTAGATGATAAAAATAGAGCCAAAGGATCATCAAGTTTGATGTCATTGTGCCTCAGTTATGATTTGCAGAAATAATAGAAATTAAACGATTTGAGTTTTAGTTGTAGTCCGTTTACTAAATAAATCCGTTATATGCCACATACTCAAAGAACATAGAAGTCATCAGGAGCCTGAAATTCACTTGAGAAAACTAGGAATTTAAAAAGAGTATACTGTAGGTAGAAGACTTTGGGGCAGAAATGGTCTTAAACAGAACTTTGAAGGACAGGCAGCATTTGTATACACTGAGGAAAGAAGTAGGGGGTTCCAAGTGGGAGAGATATGAGTCAAAATTTACAACAAGCCTGGTGTATTTGGTAAATAGAATGGAGGGATTGTTTGACAAGTGTGGAAATTTGGTTGGAGAGTGTGAAACTAGACCAAAGCAAAGAGCCTGGAATATCAGGTTGGGACTTGTAGACTTTTATTCCACAGAGTGGAGAGTACAGGAAGTTTGAGAAAGAGAAGAGCTGAGTTTAATTCAATGTTGTTGCAAGCTCATTCTGCCAGCAGCATGGAGTGGGGAAGAACAGAAATCTGGAAAATTAGTGTAACAGGATGATAAATGGAAGTTTGGACGGTGCCAAGATATAATAGAAGTTCTTCCTTAGCTGATACTTATGTGTGTTGATTCTTGGAAACCTTCGCTCTCTCAGACAATAGCTAGGGGTTGCTGACCAGTTTCTCTTCAGAGTAGTGAACACAACTCTACTTCTTTTGTTGCTTATCCTCCTTTAGCCCTTAGAAATCCACTAATGGTTCTAGTATCTTTCAGCTAAGATCAGTTCATCCTTACCCCCACCTTTAGCACAGAGTATGGCCCACATCAGGCTTATGGGAAACTTACGCATGTAGGAGGTGTTAATCAGGCTAACATGCACATCTGATTCACTCAACAATATTTCTTTTTGTAAATTAATAAATTGGCATTCTGATTAAGAAGCTCAGTCATCTATCTTACCCAAGTTCAGCCAATTTTGGGATACCAGCAACACTGAGTTTCCACATCTTGAAGGCTGAGTCAGACTATAAACTTGACTAGGGTGATATCACCTGTGAGTCTTCTTAATGTACTTGAAGCCAGCCTGACTTCTTCCCTGGATAGCCAAACCTTGCAGTGTGTGTTTGATAAAGAACTCAGATTTGTACCTTTTGAGTTTCAAGTAATATTGGAACCGTCATATGATCTTTAATTTTTTATTTTTATTTATTTATTTATTTATTTATTTACAGAGACGGAAAGAGAGTCAAAGAGAGGGACAGACAGACAGGAACAGAAAAAGATGAGAAGCATCAATCACCAGTTTTTCATTGCGACACCTTAGTTATTCATTGATTGCTTTCTCATATGTGCCTTGACCGTGGGCCTTCAGCAGACTGAGTAAACCCTTGCTCAAGCCAGTGACCTTGGGTTCAAGCTGGTGAGCTTTTGCTCAAACCAGATGAGCCTGCACTCAAGTTGGCGATCCGAGGTCTCGAACCTGGGTCCTCCACATCCCAGTCCGACGCTCTATCCACTGAGCCACCTCCTGGTCAGACCCGTCATATGATCTTACATACATAATAGACACTTCATAAATGTTTGATGACAAGTATATAGTTGAATGAAAAGGGATATGGAACTGGAGCTTGAGTCAGGGCTGGAAAGTAAGAGAAGAGCTTGTAGGATGATAGTATGACAGTTGAGTCTTGAGAAAGAAAACTGTAGAGAAAGAGTCTTAGGCCTCAGGAAGGATAAGGAGAAAATTAAGCTACCAAAAGATTCTACCAAAAAAGTTCTACATATATCTAAAAAGTCAGCAGAAATGGTATCCTGAAAGGCAAGGGAAGAATTTCAAAGACTGTAATTAATAGTGATGACATTAAAACCTATCTTCAGTGCTGGGTTATGCAATTGGCAGATTCTTTACATTTTAGTTTTATTATTTCTATTTTACAGAAAGACTGTGAAGATAGGAAACTATACTGCTCACAAACATTAGGGGATATTTTAAAATGAATATGAAGCAATAAATATTCCCTAAATTTTGTGAGCAGTATAGTTTTAAGAACAGCTAGAGCTCTTCAAATCAATGAATTAAAATAGATTTGCTATGTTTTTGAAGGGGCTTTGAAATTTTATTTATTTATTTTTTACAGCTAATAATTTGATTTATTTGCTTCTATTCTTCTTAGCAAAAAACTTTTAACATAGTTAAAACTATGCTATAAATACACTATATATGCTCCTTTTTACATTTGATTTTATATAAGCCTTTCCCTATTATACAATCCTATGTAAAAATACTTTTAATTAGTGTAAGATTCCATCACATAGCTGTACCACAATTTATTTAACCTCTCCAATCTTGAGCATTTAGTTTGTTTCTTTATTATAAATAAAGCAGTAATGAATGTCTTTGTGAAAAAAAACTTTTTATTTTTCAAATTACAGAATAATATATTTTTATCATAAATTATTCAAACATTAGAGAAATGTATGACTCAGCACAGTGTTTTAAAACCGTGGGTTGGGCAATGTACTCTGTGGAAGCAATATATTTGGAAACAACTGACATTTTGACGTTTTACTCTTTATCACAAAAAATACCAAACATTAAAAAAAAACTAGGGAAAATAGTATCATGAATTTCCACATATTCATCACCTGGATTATTTTTTTTGCTTTGTATTTACTTTTAAAAATTTACATGGAGTAAAATTTACTCTTTTTGGTGTGTTCCATGAATTTAGACAATGCATAGTTATGTTCCCACCACCACAATCAGGTGACAGTCTATCACCCCCTACCACCACCACCACCACCACCACCACCAAATTTTCTCATTCTTCTCCTTGGTAGTCAACCCTTCACCATCCCAAGCCCTGGCAAGCTCTCATCTGCTTTCTATTCCCATTTTCCCTTTTGCCTTTTCCAGAATGTCACATAAATGGAATTACCACAGCCCAAGGCTAGAGTGAGGCATGTGATGTGCCTACCACGCGTGAGAGAAAGATGGTCCCTACTCAGGTTCTGACCCTGCACTGGCACCACTTTGAGCGTAAGCCTTTCCTCATCCCGCTCGTAGCCCTAGGAATGAGAGAGTATGTGACATTTTGAGTGTAGCTTCTTTTTTTTTGCCTCTTTTTTTAGCTCAGTCTTTTTTTTATTTTATTAAATTTAATGCAGTGATATTGATAAATCAGGGTACATATGTTGAGAGAAAACATCTCCAGATTATTTTGACATTTGATTATGCTGTATACCCCTCACCCAAAGTCAAATTGTCTTCCGTCACCTTCTATCTGGTTTTCTTTGTGCCCCTCCCCTCCCCCACCCCTTCTCTCCTTCCTCACCCCATCCCCTCCTCCCCCTCAATCCTCCCCCAACCCCATTACCATCACATTCTTGTTCATGTCTCTGATCTCATTTTTATGTCCCATCTATGTATGGATTCATATAGTTCTTAGTTTTTTGAGTGCAGCTTCTTTAACATAACATAGTATGTTAGAGTCACCCATGCTGTTACATTTAATAATGGTTTATTCTTTTTTATTGCTGATTATTATTCTATTTTACCTCTTTTTAGAAATGCACTTGTCAGTTGACAGACATTTAGGTTTATCTCTACTTGTTGGCTATTAGGAATATCTTAACCTCCTTCCCGGCCTTTCTTTCTTCATCTCTACCTTGTTAAACATGCACATTGTGCAAGTTTCTGTCCTAGTCTCCTTCTCTTTTCATGTTCAGTACATACACTGATTTCACACATATTCAAGGCTATATGTTGATACTTTCCAAATCAATCTCACAAAATAAAAATCTATGCTTTGTACTGGACATCTCTCAAGCTGAACCCAGAAGATTCTCCTCCTGCCCCAAACCTGTTCTTCCCCACATGTGCTCCTGTCTTGGTGAAGAGCTTCACCATCTGTCCAGTAGCCTGAAAAGGAGATCTGTTTGTCATCTTTGATCCTCCAGTTTCCACATCTAATCATCGATCTAACTTCTAGTTCTTAAATCTGTCTTTCTGTCCCCATTGCCACTACTCCCTCCTCAGAATCCCTCCTAATATTAGTCACACAAGGACCTCCCACGTGGTCTCTTAGATACCACTATAACATATTTCTGAAGTACAAATTGAATCATGTCATTTGCTGACTCCTATTGCCGTTACGACTTATGTGGTTCTTCAACCTCTTGACACAGCCATTCTCTTCAGCCTAGTATCTCTCACCCTTCATTTTACATTCATTCAGAATGAATTTACTTCAGATCTTTAATTCACCATACCCTTGGGCCTCCCAGCCTTCATTATAGAAAGAGATTTCTCAAGTTGGTAAAAGTTTATAAAACCAAACATCGAGGAGAAATAGTAAATTAAAAATTAGACTTAAAATGAAAAATCTAAATAGGATTTTAGTAAAAGTAACACATGAAATGAATGCTTTGACTCAATTCTTTTTCTCATTGTTTTGGATTTAATTGGAAAGTGTGTTTTGTTTAAGGCAGAAAATTAGGGGAACTTAAGAATAATAAATGTTTAAACAAAAGCATAAAGAAGTTAGATATACTACCTTCAGATCATCTACCAAAAACACAAACACCTATTCATTGCATTTCTTAATAATACACACTGTTGTGGTTGTATGTGAAGGCTTTAGAACCAAAATGCCTGAGTTCAAATCCTGATCTCACTATTTAATAGATGTATGTGTTGGGCAAGTTACCTAAACTCCTCATCTATAAATATGGGTAAAATAAAACTTACTCATTTACTGAATTAGTGTATGGATGACTTGTTTTGTACATGTAAATATTAGAACAGTGCTTGGTATACACCAACAATTCAAACAATGACAGTAGTAGCAGCAGTAGTGGAGGTGCTAGTAGTGGTGGTGGTAGTCATAGTCCCTGGAGTCACAGCAGTAAGATTCTATTCTTAGTGCTACAGAGATAAGAACCACAGAGAACATTTTCTCAACAGGAAATTTTTTTTGCACACTCTTTTTCTAACCAGATCAAAAATGTTAGCTTTTCTTGGTCATCTACAAAAACTAAACCAAACGTTTGTATACAAAGTATTTCTATATAATTGTAATATGTGCTTTTGTATTCTCATAGTTGCCAACGGAAAAAAAAAATCAAAAATAGAACTTGTTCATTACTTACCATACAGGACTATTCAAATGAACGAGTTAGCATGTCTCTAAAATTTACAAAAATTAATTGAGCAACCACAATTTCTGGCTCAGAAGTAATACTCTGTCAATTATGGGGAAACTAAGAATTAGAAAGTATAAACTGGGTACAGTAAGATGTTTTACTTTTCACTCTGTTTGTGAATATATTTGAAAAATGTTTTAAATCAATCCAAAAATCATGCTTATTTCTAAAATGCATCACTGAGTGTAGTTAGAAATACCTAGTGTGACTGCTCAGTATAAAACTTAAACCACAACTCAACGTCTACCTAAAGAAGATAATCAGAGCACTATTGTCATTTCCCACATCCCTTCTTTTTTGGCAAACAAGTCTTTACCTTAATCTAATATATGCATCAATGAGTATGTGTATGTGGGAAGAAACAAATATTTTTCTAACACCTACTGTTTGTGTCATTTTGGGGCATTTATTGTCATTAAATTTTACTCTTCTCAACAATCATGACAGGTAGTTTATTCTTATCCCCATTTTACAGATACAAAAATGAAAGAACAAAAATGGTGAAAGAAATTGCTCACTGTTGTAGAGATACTAAAAGATGCAATCCAAAGCTCGAGACGTTTTCAGTACAGCCCTCCGGAATGAGCTAAATGTTCCAACTCCATCTTCAGTGAACGACAATACACTCTGTTCCCTTTTTATGACTTTAATTTTTCTTTCAGGACCTTTCAACCTTAACTATATTTTACCACCAAAGACAAAACTACAAAAACCATGTATGAGAATAGTAAATGACATAAAAAATACACTTCTGCCTTGGTGCAGTCTTCTGCAAAAAAAAACCTCATTTAACAATATAGTAACTAAATATTTAAATTATAAAAGAATTATTAATTTTATAGGAAACTTAGCTCCACTTCACCGCTCTCACACACTGCCTAGCAAGATTCAAAGTTAACGTGTCATTAACCACCATTAACAATGCTTTCATTTATCCCCTCACCTATATTCTTATTTGATCTCTACAGTCAGAAAATAGAGCAAGTATCATCACTCTGATTTACATGAGCACCCTAACTCAGAAAGCATAAGTCGCTTTGGGAGGCTGGCCAACAATATGGAACTTGAAACATTATCTCTGAACCCATGCTGAAAACCTCGGCTTTTCTTCACCCATTCAAAACCAAAAGCACTGTTAATGGAGTAAACATCCATACCTGCCATAATCAAGTAAGCTGCAACAATATTGTGTTCAGTCTGTGAAAAGACAGAGCCATCTTCATTAACAGGGTCTGAACTGTTACCTAAATTATTCCTTAGCATTTTGGAAGAAAGATATTGAGATAGGCTTCATAATAAGCCCTCAATAATAATAAAATGTTAGAAACGCCACAGGGAAGAATTTTCAGAACCAATCATTTCCACTTCAAGACCTCAAAGAATGGCCCTTTCATAAAGGCCCTCCCTTAACAAATGTGATTGGGCTAAAGAGGGAAGGATCTTACAGTAATTCCCAGAGCAAGAGAAAAGCTTATTAGCAAAATAAAGGGAAATACTAAGCCACACATTTTAACCAATTTGGATATCAGCATTATATATATATATAAAGAGATTATCAAGTGCTAACATCCTATTTAAACAGTAAACAAACTTACTGTGCAGGAGCTGACTTACTGTTCTCTACTGTGAATCAGTTCTGAAATTAGGAGCTAGGCTTACTCTTCTAAAACTACTTCAAGTCCCTGTTTTCAGCTGAGCCTTTAAAGTTTTTCCATTTCAGTTCCTTTTGGGGTTTTTTTCCGTAACAATCTAATAGACACAAAGAAGTAATCTCCCAGCATCATTCCAAATCTCATGCCCCTACATGTAATAATATCATTTGGTTTATATCCTGTTTTCCTTTGCTTATGCAAACAGATATTCGTATAAGGGTTTGAGGTTCCTCCTCCAACTTTCTTTTAAGCAAAAACAGGGAGATATGTAATTATAAAATCATTCTGTAACTGGTTTTCCATAAGCCGTAGTCTGTAAACCTAAGTCTAACTTATTAATAGCTTTGTATGTCATAGCATGGATATAACATGATCTACTTCAAAATTTACCCTATACTTTAATATGCACAAGTAATTATCTAATAATAATTATTATAGTATATATCAGCCACGCTCCTGGAGTCAATCATAAAGTGCAGGGCAATTCTAATATTCTGGACCATCTTGTTAGAACTTAAAAGTTAGGTTACATAAATGGGTTACAATCTAACATGAGCATTTATTGTTAGAATAAGATATCCTTAACACATTTTCCCCCATATTTTTACGCCATGTAATATTAAAATATGATTCTTCTCAATAATGAATTTCTTAAAGTCAGTAACTTGAGAGAAATGCTAGATGCACCCAAGTCAACAGTGTAAGCATGACAGAACCACTAGAGGGCTATATTTCCCCATCTTCATTTTATAAATTTTACAAGGGCAGAGAGAAGGGGCCCAAGAGAATATTTTTCCTCAATTCACTCAGCTAGCCATAAACTGAAGCAGTCAAATCCGGTTCAGTGACCTGTCCCAGATCTTATAGCTACCAGAACTCAAATTCTTAATAAATTTTAATACTTCAGAATATCAATATTAGTCAAGTAAATTTGAATATTCCCATAACAAAATATTTTCAAATAACCCCAAAGCAATGACTGTAATACCTAAGTAGAACTCTTCCTTTTAAAACCTTTGATAGGTTTTAAATCTTTTTTTTTACATTCAGTATGCAGAATAAAACAAAAAATATTTAGTGTTTTGGTTCACAGTGCCTTCCTTTTCTGTGAAGGATTATATACCTAACAGTAGCATTCACTTAAATTTTCCAGAAATAATTATTTCCATTTATAAAAACTAAATGATTCCAAAAGTGGCCAGCTATTTATTATAGATAGGTATATTCAAAGTACTTTTTCATAATTCCTTCACGAGTGACACAGAAAAACTATATTGGGATGAGGTGAAATCTCCAAGTGGTTTGACTACAGACCAGTAGACTAGTTCCATCACAACCATTTTAAGACTTTTTAAAAATAGTATAACAAAGAGTGTGGGAGCTCTGGCCAGTTAGGTCAGTCGGTTAGTGTTGTCTTGAAACACGGAGGTTGTGGGGTCAATCTCCGGTCAGGGCACATACAGGAAGTGACCAGTGAATGCACAACTAGAGTGGAACAACAAATGAATCCTTCCTTCTCTCCCTGCCTGACTCTTCCCAATCAATAAAAAATAATTAAGTGTGGGAATGTTGTACTATTATTTGTCCTTGGGAATGTCATGTACTCTTTAAAGCTTGGCAAGCCTTTTACAAACCAGGAAGAGAAACCCTGGCCCTAACTCTTAACAATTTCAACTCAAAGGATTCTAAATCAAATAGGCTCCTTTCCCATGTTGTAAAAGCACAACTGCTTCTTCCTGTGAAACATTCATTTTCAACATACTGTATTTTTTACTCCATAAGATGCACTCTTTTCCCCCAAAAAGTGGAGGGGGAAATGCCTGTGTCTTATAGAGCGAAAAATATGGTATTTTATTAAATGTTTTAACATACCATTTGGTTCAGAATATTTTTTTTTCTTATTTTCCTCCTTAAAACCCTAGGCGTGTCTTATGGTCAGGTATGTCTCTTACGGAGCGAAAAATACGGTATTTGTTCATCGTGTATATTTACGGCCTACATATTTACTTATCCTGCCACAATTCCATCAATCAAAAGAGATAAGTAAAATCCACAATAATGACAGGTAATGCTATACGCTATTCTAATGAGAATTAGGTTAGAAAAATTTAGGAAATGATATGGCCACATCATTCCTTCTGAGAAAAAACACAAGTGCTGGTGGGGTGCAGGGCGATGGCAGGATAAACGGTCTCCTATCACAGTACTCTAACCTGCTATCATGGCTACTTCTTGATACTACAACAGCAATAGGGGCCAAACCAATTTCACGTGCAGTGTCTCTAATCAGGAATATGAATGTGTAGCAGGAAATCAAATGTTTAAGGTGAATAACATCTTAAACCTTTATAGAGTCCCTTTAAAAAAGTAATATAAGAACAATCAGTAAAACTTTCAATGTTCAATTTATATTGAATGAGAAAAATTAAATGCTTCTTCAGAAATTTCTTGAACTTAAGTTCTCACTTTGAACAGGCCTTTTCCAATTTTAATAGTTGTAATCAATATTAAAATTTTCTTAATCATTACAATTAGAGAAATTGCTTTAACACACAAATGTATAATAAAGGGTGCTGACATTCTTATATATAAAAGGTAAATATTCTGAAGGGGATGTTAGTTTATAAATAACGTTAAAGTACTGTTTCGCTATTTTTTTAAAAGATGTTATATATGTTGTGGGTCAAATAAGTTTTGCAAATATGTTTGCTCTCTTATAATTTGCATTGGGTGTGGGGGACAGGCTGTAAGCAGGCAGGATCCTTACAGCCTAAGGCTGTTTTAAGACTAAGCCTTTCCCACCTTTTTGATACTAAGATCTTCTCAACACTTAAGCTTTTCCCTACACCTTTGACTATTGCATGATGTGCGGTGGTGCACTCTTACAAGGAATCTCATGCCTCAGGTAAGTGACTTTGTATCAGAGACTGCCTGTCTGTATATTGGCTAAAAGGTTTTGATTTCTACACTATAAAGGAGACAGACCTGGGTTTTCTCTCTTTCGGTTCCTGAAACTAGCATTGCAAGGAGAGGCAGCCAAGATGGCGGAGTGCTGAAGGAAAAGTCAGTTTGTGCAGAAAGGAGATGGGGAACGGAGGTGAATAAGGCTGGTGGGGGAGAAACCTTTGATTCTAGGAATACTCGGATGAGTCAGTGGCTTTGGGAGCCCTGAATTGAAAGGGAAGTTTTCCTACTGTGTGTATTTCTCGCCCGCTGGGTGCAAGCTTGAGGATTAAAGGTAATGGCCCACCAGTTCTTGGCTCTGTTGTTTCATTACCTCTGTCCAAATCAAATGCGAACCTGCATGGGCCAGGTGGCTACTGGCCTTACATATATAAACAATCATTTATTTCTACAATGGAAACCACTGGGTTTAAGTTTTAATTTTTTATTTAACTTCAGAAATAGTTCTGGTTTAATAAATAAAGCTCTAAATAACTCACAGGAAAAAAATTTATTGTAGAAATTCAAATATGCTTATATGAAAAATATGTTTATTAAGCAACCATAGTTTCAAGGATTATACAAAACTTTAAAACACTTGTTCAAACTCAGAACATTAGTGCCTACTGTCTTGCACTCATGTTTGTATGGCGCTGACATCCGAGTGACACTGTCATATAACAACCAGTACTTCGAGATTTGCTCAAGAAAGAAGGTCCTGATCCACAGTAGATTATACAGGTTAATGCAGAAATCAACTGGTTACTTCCTCCGCCAAATGTTACACTTAATGTCCTCTCCCTGATTAAGAGAAAATGAAAGTAGTAAAGGTACAGAAATGAATTTTTAATAGCACTATAAACCAAGTCTCAAGTTTAAAATCAGCACTAGTTCTTATGATGTTTAGCAAATGTATTTTACCAAATTTAGCTGTCATTCATATTACATTTTTATTTTTCCAATTAAAAGCACAGCAAAATAAATTAGAAGTAAATGAAAATAGTCAAAGGAGAAATCAAGGAATATAATAAACCTATAAATTAGGCTAAAGCAAAGAACATCATGTTGTTCCATAGACTTCCTGGCAAACAGAAATAAAACTAAATACAAACTTGAAAATGGCAGACAATACCATTTTAGAAAGTTAGTCATTTTAAGATTGTTTCCACACATACCTCTGAAACCACCACTCCCACCTCGTCCGCCTCTGAAGCCTCCGCCTCTACCTCCTCCTCTCCCACCTCTAAAACCACCTAAAAACAAAAGAAACATTTACTTGATAACTACAGTCTATCATATTCTGAAAAGCCTACAAATATCAATACAATTCCTACAATTATAAAGAAAAATAAACATAGATTCACAAATTTATCCAGCAGAATATTTTTAAAAGGTAAAAATGAAAAAACTGTGGAAGTGTGCCAACTGAGTAGCAGGCTGAAATCCTAGATTACAACTTCCTAAACAAATATTCTGTTTCAATGAATTATAATAGAAAAGCTTGTTACTTTAAAGTTTGATTTAGCCCTATTGTTAAGTGAATAAGCACCTTAACTTTTGATTATGGTGAAGACTTTTCTGACTGAAGAAAGGCTTTTTATCCTAAGAACAAGGTGGAACAGATACAGAGCAGCTCTCATCCAAGCATGCCACAGTGGACTCACCCTTTAAGATTAACTGAGCTGCCTATGGACCAACACTGATAATCACATGTTGAAGAGCCTTGAAATTTTAAATCTGTAAAGAATTCTTCTATTATCCAACACATACAGGCTTCCTATTTCAGTCTCCATTTTTACTTATTTTGGGGGCTTACTTTGTAAGAAATGATGAATTATGAAAAGAGATATTAATAGAAAATCCTAGCTACAACATTCAGACAAGAAATAAAAGGCATCCAAATTGGAAAGGAAGAAATAAAACTGTTTATTATTTGCAGATAACATTACATAGAGAGAACCTTAAAAACAATTAGAACTGATAAATGAATTCAGTAAAGTAGCAGGATACAAAATTAATATTCAGAAGTCAGTTTTTATATACCACTAATGAACTATAAAATTAAGAAACCAATCCCATTTTCAACTGCGCCACAAAAATGAAATACCTAGGAATAAATTTAGCCAAGGAGGTAAAAGACCTGTACTCAGAAAATTTTAAGAGCTGAACAAAGAACCTGAATAAAATACAAATAAATGAAAGCACATACTGTGCTCATGGATAGCAAGAATTAACATTGTTAAAAAATATCCATACCACCCAAATCAATTCATAGATTTAATGCAATTCCTGTAAATACCAATGGTATTTTTTACAGAACTAGAACAAATAATTCTAAAATGTATATGGAACCAGAAAATACCCCAAATAGCCACAGCAATCTTAAGTACAAAATTGGAAGTATCACACTGCACAATATCCAACTATACTACAAGGCCATAGTAATTACAACAGCAGAGAATAGGCATAAAAGGACACATAGATCAATGAAGAATATAGAATATAGTCCAAAAATAAAATCACACCTATATGGTCAATTAATCCATGACAAAGGAGGCAAAAATAAACAGTGCAGTAAAAAAACAGAGTCTATTCAGTAAATGGCGGTGAGAAAATTGGATGCATGCAAAAAAATAAATTTAAACTCAACCAACTTTCACCATATACAAAAATAACCTCAAAAGATATTAAAGACTTAAATGTAAAACCCAAAACCATACAACG
Organism: Saccopteryx bilineata; assembly: GCF_036850765.1. Taxonomy (NCBI): domain Eukaryota; kingdom Metazoa; phylum Chordata; class Mammalia; order Chiroptera; family Emballonuridae; genus Saccopteryx; species Saccopteryx bilineata. The sequence goes on from NC_089494.1 coordinate 170,407,383, forward strand.
CCTAGAAAACATACACAGTAAACTCTCTGACACTGCTCTTAGTAATATTTTATTTCCTGATATATCTCCTCAGGCAAGGGGAAAAAAAGAAAAAATAAACTGGGATTACATCAAACTGAAAAGTTTTTGCACAACAAAGGAAGCCATCAGTAAAACACAAAGACAATCTTCTGAATGGAGAAAAATATTTACCAATGATACATCCAACAGGGATTAAGATCCAAAATTTAAATTCATACAACACCAAAAAAATATCCAATTAAAAAATGGGCAAGGAAGTGAACATTTTCCCAAAGAGGACATACACATGGCTAACTGACATATGAGAAGATGCTCAATGTCACTAATCATGAGAGAAATACAAAATAAAATCACAATGAGATATCACCTCACATCTGTTGGAATGGCTATAAATCAACAAACAAGGGTTGGCAAAGATGTGGAGAAAGGGAACCCTTGTGCATTGTTTGGGAATGGCAAATTGGTACAGCCACTATGGAAAATCTGCCAATATGCAGGCTTCTCAAAAAGTTTAAAGTAGAACTACCGTATCATCCAGCAATTCCACTTCTGGGTATTTATCTGAAGAAATCCAAAACACTAATTAGAAAAGATATATGCACCCATATACTGACTACAGCATTATTTACAAAAGCCAAAGCCAAGACAGGAAAGCAACCTAAGTGCTCATCCATAGATGATTCAAGATGTGGTACAGGCCCTGGCAGGTTGGATCAGTGGGAGAGGGTCAGCCAGGCGAGTAGATGTCCTGGGTTTGAGTCCCAGTCAGGGCACACAGAGTAGCAACCATCTGCTTCTTCACCTCTCCTCTTTCTCTTTCTCACTCTCTCTGTCTCTCTATTCCTCCTGCAACCATGACTCAACTGATTTGAGTGCATTGGCCCCGGGTGCTGAGGATGAAGCCTCTACCTCAGGCACTAGAAATAGCCTGGCTGTGAGCATGACCCCAAGTGGGCAGAGCACTGGCCCCAGACGGAAGTTGCCAGGTGGATCCCGGTTGGGGCACATGTGGGAATCTGTCTGTCTCCCCTCCTTTCACTTGGAAAAAGAAATAAAAGAAATAAAAAAAAGAAGATGCGGTACATATACACAATAGAATATGACTGTGCCATAAAAAGAATGAAATCTTAGAATTTGCGACAACACGATCGGACCTAGAGGGTATTATACTAAGTGAAATGAGCCAGACAGAAAGACAAATACTGTAGGATTTTACTTATATGTGGAATCTAAAGAACAAACCAAATATTATAGAAAGAGACTCATAGATACAGAGAACAGACTGATGGTTGACAGATGGGAGGGAGTGGGGGGACTGGGGGAAAAGGTGAAGGTATTAATAAGTACAAATTGGTAGTTACAAACGAGTCACAAGAATGTAAAGCACAGCATAGGGATATAGTCAATGATATTGTAATACGTGTGTCAGGTAGGTACTAGACTTATGGGAGGATCATTCCATAAGTTATATAAATGTCTAACCACTATGCCGTACATCTGAAACTAACATAAAATATATAATATTGAAAGTCAACTGTAACTGACAAAAAAAATTTTGAGAAATTATTAAAAGAAAAAAATATATATATACTTTCAAATACCGGTATAAAAATATAAATGTTTTCAAAAAGTAGACCAGAGTGAATTTTTTTAATGTTATGCATGAGACTAAATATAGAGTAGGAATGAGGGATCTCCTTTCATCAAATACCCAAAGGGTACTCCCAAAAATACTTTAAATGTTTGTCTCTTAATAAATTATCTCCTAGATAGCTAGACCCAAAAAGTACATTTATAGAGTAAAATGGTAATTAAATTGAGAAAAGGCAAAGGTGAAAACAGAGTTCCACCTTCTTTCTGCTCCAGTAACAGAAGCCTCCCAGCCCCATTTTCAGCTCCTCTTCCTGACCTCGCTGGCTCCGCCCTGCCTCCAGGCATCCAGCCACCACACCCTTCAGACTGGAGCACCCCCAACCCTGCTCATCCTCTGGCTGTCCATAACAACGAATGTACCAAAGCTTTGAAGATATACGTGACAAAATACTGAACTCAAAGCAATTAATTTACTGATAACGGTCTAGGCATGATATCAGAAGACACATTTTATTTCTGAGCTGCCGATTATTTGATTAGAGCAAATTAACTTTTGTAAGCCCCTATTTCCTCATCCACAAAATAAGGGTATCACCTACCTTGCAAGGTGTTGCTGGATATTAAGAGATTATATGACCAACTCCCAGCATACAATCACACTAAATGACATTAACTATAATTCAGTTCTAATAATCTTACACTTTATAAAAACGCCCAACCAAACATAAATAACCCAAAGAGATGAAACCCCTCAAAATTATACTTTATTAGAATTTTTCTTTTTAAATAAGTCATTGAAACTAAGCATTATTAATATGGCAATTTGCCAAGATTTGAAGATAGCTTTACTAAAAAAATAAACATTAGGAAGGTCTGCCTATGTGCAAAATTTAATTGTACTATATGAATTGGCTGCAACTTAGAAATTTCATTATAAATTTTGTCCCACAAGTAACTTACCACCTCTACCACCTCTGCCAATTCCTCCTCTTCCTCCTCCTCCTCGACCGCCCCTGCCACCACCTCTTGGAGGTCCCTTCTCACCCGGAGGTCGAGGTAAAAATCTCTGCAGTGGCAGCAACTTATATGGGTCTATATAAAACTGGAAGTATAAAAGAAACAATTAGTGTAATGACTTGGGAGTACTATAGTATAATCATTAAGAACCTACAAAAAACTGCCTGACCAGGCGGTGGCGCAGTGGATAAAGCGTCGGACTGGGATGTGAAGACCCAGGTTCGAGACCCCGAGGTCACCAGCTTGAGTGCAGGCTCATCTGGTTTGAGCAAAAGCTCACCAGCTTGAGCCCAAGGTCGCTGGCTCAAGCAAGGGGTTACTCGGTCTGCTGAAGGTCTGTGGACAAGACACATAGGAGAAAGCAATCAATGAACAACTAAGGTGTTGCAACGCGCAACGGAAAACTAATGATTGATGCTTCTCATCTCTCCGTTCCTGTCTGTCTGTCCATCCCTGACTATCCCTCTCTCTGACTCTGTCTCTGTTGAAAAAAAAAAAAAGAACCTACAAAAACTGCCTGGGTTCAAACCCCAACTTGACTACACACTACTGTGTAGCCCTAGGCAAGGACTTAGTATCTTTGTACCCGTTTTCTGATCTGTAAAATCAAAATAATAAAGTACGGACCTCCCATAGTACTTTGTGAGGATCGAAAGGGTAATGTACCTCAAGCACTTAAAATTTGGCACATAATAAGCATAACATGCATATAACTCAATCTCATTTCTCCTTAGAAATAGAGAATGCTTTCCAAAAATTAACTACATTTTAACTCGAGAATTGCTATAAGATAAATAAAACTATTAAAAATTCAGCATTAAAATACAAAATAAAACATTGACATACTAGCTATTTCAAGACTTTAATAAAGGATCAATAGCTTTTTACTGAACATATGTAACAGAAGATTTGCAGACACTAAACCCACCCTATAATTAAGAGTTAAATTTTTTTATATAATAATGCAACATAATAGGGTATATTTCACACAAAACACCAGTGAGGATTTCAAAATTATAATATATTATTTATAACAAGATGTCTGAATCCTGCTTTAGATATAACCTTATCACTTTTCTTCCCTTCAGAGCCCATCATCTCAATAATATTATCTAGTTCTGTATTGTCCAATATGGCAACCACTAGCCACGTGTGGCTATTTAAATTTAAGTTAATTAACAATTGAAAACTCAGTTCCTGAGTTCACTCACCACATTTCAGGTGCTCAAAAACTACAAATGGCTACTGGCTACTGTACTGCAGAAAGGCCTGAACCTGAACAGTGAATCTAGAAATGGGAAGAGGTGGTAGAATGTACCACTTTAACACCTGTGATTTAAAAAACACTCAATAAATTCTCAAATAATGCTGAGAAAAAAGGCAGGCATCCAGATCAAATTTATTTAAATGGGTATTATATGGGCATTTTTTTTCAGGTCATCAAATGAGAAACCTGGCCCACCCAAAGCACCTGGCATCCTCACCTCACCTCCTATCCCAAGCTGGCTTCTGGGCCCACCATTGCATTGGCTCCATGATCTGGTGACCTCCATGTTACTAAATCCAATGAACACGTTGCAACAGCATTTGCCATAATTAAGCACTTCCTCTTGGAAATATTCTGTTCTCTTAACTTTTAAGATACCACTTTTATGAAACTCTCCTGGTTTGCCTTTTCATTTATTGGCAATTACATCTCAGTCTCTAATAACAGATGTATAAATTTTGGGGGTGCCCCAAAGCTCCTCCTCTCATTCTTTTTTTTTTTTTTTTTTTTTTTTTTTTTTTTACAGAGGCAGAGATAGACAGGGACAGACAGACAGGAACAGAGAGAGATGAGAAGCATCAATCATCAGTTTCTCGTTGCGCGTTGCGACTTCTTAGTTGTTCATTGATTGCTTTCTCATATGTGCCTTGACCGCGGGCCTTCAACAGACTGAGTAACCCCCTGCTGGAGCCAGCAACCTTGGGTCCAAGCTGGTGAGCTCTTTGCTCAAGCCAGATGAGCCCGCGCTCAAGCTGGCGACCTTGGGGTCTTGAACCTGGGTCCTTCCGCATCCCAGTCCGACACTCTATCCACTGTGCCACCACCTGGTCAGGCCTCCTCTCATTCTGGATTGCTAGACTGTATCATATTATGTCTGTACAAGGACTACTTCCTAATTCTATCTCTAGTCCATCCACCTTTTGAGCACCTATGTGAGTATCTCACAAATGTAAACCGAACTCATTCTTTCCCCCAATTCCCTTCTTCTCCAGTGCTGCCCATTTCAGAAAATGGCAAAACCCTGAACAATGATAGGATATTTTACTTCAATTTCAACAGTTCATCAATTACCAAGGCCTATCAATTCTACTTCCCATATCTCTCATAAACTCATTCATTTTCCTCCACTTCCATTGTCACTGCCCTAGTCCAAAACATCTTTTGGGACTCCAAACTGACCCCTTCAATTAGGAGTACTGCCCTCCTCCCCAGAATGCTCTTTTATTTTTCCAGTGCTCTTCTTCTTTTTTTTTTTAATAGGTGAGTGGAGGGAAGATTGTGAGACAGACTCCTGCATGTGCTCTGACCAGGATCTACCTGGCTGCCCCACCTGGGGCCAATGCTGGAGTACCAAGCTATTTTTAGCACCTGAGGCTGATGTACTCCAATAGAGCTATCCTAAGCACCCAGGGCTACACTCGAAACAACTGAGCCACTGGCTGCGGGAGGGGACGAGGGAGAGAAAGGGAAGAGGGAAGGGGGAAAGCAGATAGTTACTTCTCCTGTGTGCCCTGATCCAGAATCAAACCCAAGACGTCTATATGCTGGGGTGACACTCCATCCACTGAACCACCGGCCAGTGCCTCCAAGGCTCTTAAATATAAATCTAATCATTTTCCCTAACATTTATAATCAAAACTAAAACTGAAGTCTAAACTCTTTCCCAGAAACTGAAGGCTTTAAGTAATCTAGCCCCTGCCTACCTCTAGTCCTAATTCACAGCTTCTCACTCCTAAATGTTCTATGTCCAAGCTACGCCTTTGTGTTTTTTGGATCCTTCAAGTGCCTTACTGTCTGAGACTTGCACATACTCTTTCTCTACTTGTAATGCACTGCCTCCTCTTTAACTAGCACAGTATTTCCAAGTGCTAGCCTAAGTACATCAAAGTCATCCAAGAGCATTCTTTTTTACAACTGGGGGTCCTGGTCCCTACCTAAGACATACTGAGTTAAATTTCTAAGAGTGCAACCCAGAAATACACCTTCTTAAAAGCACCCCCAGATAATTCTGATGTGAAGCCAGGTTTGGGAATGACTGTTAGTCAGCTTTCGGGTCTCAGCTTCAAGCTCACTTCCTCAGAAAGCCAATACCCACTTGTAACATTCTCAGAGCTACCTGTATTTCTCTTGCACAGCATATACCATAATGTTATTGAAAGATTGGTGAAGTCATTTAATATCTGACTTTCCCCAAAAAATATCAGTTTTATAATTTACTGTTTTACTTAAAATATTTGGTCATGCAAGGCTTTTTAGTAAGAGAATTTTACATTACCTAGAAAACATCCTCTAGCAGTTACAGAATTTGCTAATATGAGCAAGGAATACTTTGTGAAAGCCTGTATTAAATAAATTACTCTTAAAGATAAGTAAGTTCAATGTCTGAAGAACAGAACAGGTCAGTTTAAGAGCTTCACTGGTGATGCAGTTTATACTTCAGGAGTCTCAAGTGCCCTACACAGGACTGCCCTGAGGTAGGTCATTCACTTGGAAAACCAAGGATCCCAGGTATCATAAGCCTGACTTACCTTCTGTAGTTTCTTAAAGGAGGATGCCTTCATGTTTTCTGATAACTTAACTGAAAAATACTATTAATTTTATTAAGGAGAAAAGAATCAAGATTTTTTTAAAAAGATAACCTGAATTAAGGCGTAACTTTAAAAACAAGGTTAGAATATATGGAAATATTTAAGAAAAGTAAGAAATGAGTTTCCAAGCAAAAATTAGTATTTGTTTTAAAACTTCCAGTTCCACCATACTATTCCAGTGGCACCATCATATCCAAAGCAAATACTTCAGTCCTACAGAACTTACCGAAACGGCAATCATTTCTAACCCCCCCACCAAAAGGACCTATCTTTACAATATAGAGGTAGGCAAAAGTAGGTTTACAGTTGTGAGTACACAAAACAATGTATTCTTGCATTATTTATTAATTAATTATTGTATTTCCCATACAAACTATAGAACCACTTTTGCCCACCCCTATATATATAGTAATACATTCTCCTCTTTTGATTCTCTTTTACATCCAATCTTACCAATACTCTGTATAGTTTCAAGAAGCAACAAGTTTAATTAATACTTAGCTCCAGAAAAAGCAAACAGTAACCTTTCAATGAGATCACTGCATCTTTTAATAAAAAAGGATACAAAATCTCTAAGTTGTCCAAATATTTCATCCACTTTCCCAATTTGTTCTTTGTTTTCTAAATAAACTGGAGCATTGAAATAAGGCACCTTATTTTCATCTGTGGTACATTTACAAACTATGTCATCTTCACAAGGATGCAGGAACTCTCCTAATACTGAAACAGGACAAGAAAACATTAAAATATAAAATAATTTCAAATGATACTAACTTCTTCTGGAAGCTTTCTTCTTGGCTATCTGGGATTTCACCATATCTATTCTACTGAGGCACAAAGCCTTCCTGAGTTGGTACAGCAATCCACAACACACTAGCTATGTGACCTGGAGTAAGGGTCTCACCTCTTCTCTGCTAAAGTGTCCTCATCTTTAATACAGGGATAAGAATAGTTCCAACACCTAACTTGTAGTACTGTATTGTTAGTAAAGTGCAACATTAAATATCAAGTGCTTAGAAAAATACCTGGCACACTAAGATCACTCAACCTATAACATTGACTTTATTATAATAATAACTACTATTATTTGGTTAAACATTTTACTGTCTATTCTTCCTTCTACTCAATCTCTAATTGTAAAATCAGTCTTGGTTGTTCGCCTGTTATCTCTCTCTCCTTTTATACTTTGTCACTACTACCTCTTCACCAATGATTCTTCAATCTTTTCCAGAAAACTGTGGAATCTCAAAATAATTACCTTTATTCCTGACACCCAAACTAAAATACTAATCACAATGCTACAAAACCAACTTTCCACCCTTATCACTCAGGCTCAAAACCTGGAACTTTTTATCAATCATCAATATTGGCCAAGTTCTACAAAGTTTGTTTTCATTGAAATAGCTCTCCTAGCCTGACCGGTGGTGACACAGTGGATAGAGAGTCAACCTGGGATGCTGAGGTCCCAGGTTCAAAACCCCAAGGTTGCCGGCTTAAGTGCAGGATCGCCAGCTTGAGCGTGGGATCACTGCCTTGAGTGTAGGATCAGAAGACATGATCTCACAGTCGCTGTCTTGAAGCCCAAGGCTGCTCGCTTGAGCAAGGGGTCACTGGCTCAGCTTGAGCCCTACAGTCAAGGCACGTAAGAGAAGCAACCAATGAACAATGAAAGTGACACAACTACAAGTTGATACTTCTCCCTTCCTCTCTTCTCTTCCCCTCCTGCATTAAAAAAAAAAAGAAAGAAAGAAAAGAAAAAAATCACTCTTCCATCTAACCTTTCCTTGTTCCTCTCAGTTACACCATGCACGACTTCCTTCATGCATGACTGTTAAAACAGCTTCTGGGCTAGCATCTCTGACTCCAGCCATCACCTTCTTACTGATCCAACTTACTATTTATGTGAGACTGTGTTCATCCTTTCTCCTCTTAGATATAGGCTTGTACTGTCAAATCTGTCTCACTTTTCATGACTTCCATCCCACTTCATTGGTAATTACCAGAAAACTGCTCTAATTTGATCTTTTTGCTTGACTGCCCTTGAGTAGTTTCCCTTCCAAACAAAATCTTTTTCTCGCTTCTCTTCCCTGAGTAAGATCAAGTGAGACAACGTGCTGCATTGCTTTATATCTCAAATATATCTGATTGATCACTTATTCCTAACTATGACTCTGACAAAGAAACTTAACTCAGAACCACAGTTTTCTTATCTGTAAAATGGGGACAACTGGGGTAAGCACAAAATATGACCTATTTAATATCTTCCTTTTGGCCTAAGTTCAAGTTCCAACTCCACGATGCACTCTACGTGTCCTTCAGCTTTCTTACTCCCACCCTTACATGCTGATGAGGATTATAAGTCCGTTTACGGCATCTCCACAGACTTGACTCCCCAACCCTGCAGCAGGTTGCTGAATCTATCTTACAGCACCGGACTCCCAGTCACACTCACTACTCTAAGACAATCCCCCAACCTCCGCAACCCTTCCCTCCCCACAAGGAGGCTAAGCTTTCACACCAACATACAAACTACATGTTCCGGAGGTCCTTGGTCTTGGCCTTTGTTAAAGCCTCCGCGTCCACCCCCACGTCCAAATCCTCCTCTGCCGCCGCCTCTGAAATTACCGCCACCTCCACCTCGAAAGTAGTTGTTGCCGCTGCCGCCACGACCGAAGCCACCACCTCGATGAAAGCCTCCACGCCCTCCGCCTCGAAAAGACATGCTTGCTCCTACCTGGCGAGAAAGACAGTGCGTGCCATTTGGCTACTGTGGCCTCTGGGTACACCACCTAATATCTGTGAGCACCGGTCAGCGTAGCATAAAAGGGACAGTAGTAACGACACTGTCTCCTGACCCGCCAGACCCGTCGCCCTCAGTTGGTGCTTCCCCCCTGCAGGCAGCAAGACCTTCGCGCCGCTGTCTCTTCCTTCCTTCCTTCTCCCCCCCGCAGCTGGGCTCCCGTCCAGCGTCGCCGCGCCCCCTGTCTCTGCCGCACTCACCAGCTCCACGTGCGCCTCGGGCCGGGCGCGCACACCCCCGCCCGGCACTTCCGCCGGTCCTGAGCCTCCTCGGCCTCCGTACCGGCGCCAAGTTGGGGGAGACAGCAGAACACACGAATAACTTGTTTACAAAATTTAAAAAAACAACTCACTGGCAGAACTAACGATGCTGTGAAACTTTCCAAAACAGCCTCCGGCGCTGAAAGAGTAGCAATAATACCCAACTTCAACCCTGGTTTACGACAGTCAAGTCCACTTGCCTGCCAAGGAAGTTACGTAGAATAGCGGCGGCCGCCGCGCCCTGACGTTGCCCGGGTGTGTCCGCGGCGCTGTTCCCGGAGGCTCTGGGCGGGAGCCGGGGCCCTCTCCCGGCGCTCCGTGGTCCGCGGGGGTTGCGGCTGGTCTCGCCGGGCCCCGCCTTCCCGGCTGCGAGGTGATCGCCTGGGCCGTCAGCTCGTTGCCACGTCTCTGAGGAGCTTTGCGCCGCGCTCTGCCCAGAGGTGGATGAGGGCGCGTCCGGACCCCGTGTGAGGGCTTGTCCGCCTTTGTTTTCGGTTTGGGGGTGGGGTGCGGGGTGTGCGCGCGTTCTTCCGAGTTGTTTTGTTTTTCCTTTCTTATAGTTGAAGTACGCACAATTATGGGCTCAACTGTGTGCCCATATTTTTGCTCTGTGGTTTCACTAGAAGAAAAAGATGCCCGTGTTCTTTGGAAGAAACTGTTAACCTGATAGGAAACCAAACCGTATTTTATCCTTCGTACCGGGTAGTTGATTCATTTGTCAAGTACGTGTTGAGCTCTGCCAGGCTGTACTACAAGTCCCTCTACCCTTCTTCCTTTAAGCCCTTGATATCTGACCTAAGCTTATACTGAAACTTCTCACCCAAAGAAAGCTAGTGACCTATTTATCTAATTTGGTTTGTCTCTTTTACACCCTCTGAGACCTTACCTTGATATTTAGTACAGCCGATCTCCGAAAGAGTGAAGGGTGGTGGTACCTATTAAGAGGGTTGTTTTGATTTTGAAAGAATTTTTGTTAATTTCACTATGGAAATAGGAGGAATCACAACATGTCTTCTACAATAAAGTGTAAGCTGCTTGAGAAAGCACCTAACAGTCCTGTATATGAAAGGAATTGAATTAAATCTATACATCATACAGAGGTAGAAATATTCATAACTCACCTGCTCTATTTTGCTTTGTGTCATTTAGTGTTTGTTTATATTCAGTGTAATCGGTGTTCCACTTAGTATCTCCAGCTCAGTGTGATGAAACCGCTGTACTTTTATGGGACCTTCAAGATTACCTCGTTCCACTTTATTTTACATGTAAGGAACTGACATTCAGAGAAGTGAAGTAACTTCCCCAGCTAATTAGAGGGACAGCCTAGAACTTTGGGTTCTCCCAGTCCTTAGTCTTTTTCCGGCGGTCCTTGGTCCGCAGGGGTTGCGGCTGACCTCGCTGGGCCCCGCTTCCACTTCCCAAATTGTTCATCACTCCAGTTCTGTTTGTCCTCATGGTAGTGTTGAACTCTTGGTTTCTGAACCTTTGAGCACTTTCCTTCTTCTCTTATCATCATTATCAACATCCCTACCCAGCCTTGGTTGCACTCTCTTTTATCCAAAGCCATCAATTTCTATTCATTCCTTCTAAGGTAGTTTTTTGTACTGTCATTCCAGGCCTCCTATTATCACAACCACACTTTCTTGTGTTATTCATACCATAAATCACCCAATACAACCTATAAGCATTCAAAAGTACAGCAATAACAGCAGTGAACTACAACTCACACTCTCAGCATCTTTGTTGTTTTAAAGTAAATACTTCCAGGCTTAACTTTTCTTCCTCCTATCTATACTGCATGTGATGACATATTGACCTTACTAAAAGTTTCCTCATACCACAGCCATCCTCAGTACTCCAAATAGCTCCCCATTTCCTTTAGCAACAAATCTAAAGTAGAATTTCTCTATTGATTAGGCCTTCTATATAATTAGTAATACTTCTCCCCTGCCTCTACACCTTCCCTCTGCCCCATCAAGCCAACATTATTGCCTTATTTCTCTTTATCTGCCATTCATTGCACAATTGAACACTTTCTGCTTGGAAAAAGCTCCATATCCCATTCATTCATGGGACCAGTCTTTTTCTGTCTTTCTACCCTGGAGGAGCCCTTGAAATAATTTTCATGTCTTAAACACCTGCATAAATATTTATTTAACACCTGTATATATATATATATATATATAAACATGGCTAGCAAGTTGACATAATGACCCAATAATGATTGTCAGTGCTTTTTCAACTGATAAAATACACATAACATAAACTTTACTATCTTTATCATTTTTAAACATGTAGTCCAGTGATTCACATTGTTGTACAACTCGGTGCTCTTTTGAGTAAAGAAGGTTTCTCTGTGAATTTATTTTTATTCACCTCTGCAGTTTTCCCCTCCTCACAAACAATATCAATTATGATGCAAATTAAGTGACAGAGGAAACTAGTTTTTCCTTTAATTTAGGCAAGGTTGCAAATTGATTTTAGTGAATGTTAATCTCTTTCTATAGGCCTATATATGCATAAAAGTGTTGGTATTAAAACTAAAAATAATGAAATGTACCTATTTAATATGAAATCTTTGCTTGTCTTTTGCTGTGTATATTCTCAGGTCTGAGTCAGTCTTAAGACTGACATACACAGATTTCATTTGCAGCCATAATGAAATGGTTTCTGTCTTTGTTCTTAATGCTCATCATTATACACAAAAAAGATGTACAAGTAAGAAGTTGAAAAGTACAGTAAAATGTTTATTACTTTCCTATGAAAGGCAAAATGCTCTTCTTTCACAGAAATCCAGAACCTGTAGAAATACAGATCAGCAAATTTCATATTATGTTTATAATCATCAACTCACAAAGTTCTTTCTCAGTCAGATGCTGAGGCTGAAGAGAAGGTGCGGAGAAAGGAGCCCTCATTCAGTCATACACTTGTGTTGAAAGGGAGGGAAAATACTGTTCAGTTTTGTTCTCCAGTTTCTACTGCAATTTGGCCTCAATTTGATACTTGAGACTTTCTCATTCTCAAGTGCAAGCAGCAGTGGAAACCGACTGCTCACAAACATTAGGGGATATTTCAAAATGAATATGAAGCTATAAAAAAAAAGCATTTGATATGTCACTTGCTACTCAATCACAAAAATTGAGTTTGCATCACATTTGCATAATTGAACAACTTTCTTTGACTTGTTGTTTGCTTTTCTGATGTTCTTGTTTAATAAAAATCAAATGCTTTTTTTAATCGCTTCATATTTATTTTGAAATATCCCCTAATGTTTGTGAGCAGTGTATTTCAGGATTTCTTTTTGCCGTATGATTTTTCCAACATTTAGATTTCTATTTAAAACCAAGAATCTTGTCACTTGAAATCAAAATATTTCTCCAGGCCTTTGAAGATACTTGTTCAACTAGTTTATGTGATAGAAAATGTCTGAGTAGTTTCTGCAGCCATTCTTGAACTTCAGAACATTTGGCAAAATCTAGACTATTTTCCTGAAAATATTCCCGCAATTCACTTCTTAGCTCAAGAATCCTATTAAGAACCAAAATCTGTATTATTTTCTCTTACTGTGTAGCATATTACCCCAACACTTAGGGCCTAAAACAATGAACAATACCTTTCATAATCTCTAGGTCAGAAATTCAGAAACAGGTTAGTGTGCTGGTCCTGGTTATGGTCTCTCATGTGGTTGCAAAGTGTTGACTGGGCTGCAATCCTTTGAATGCACAGCTGGATATGGAGAATCGGTTTTGGAGACAGCTCACTTGTACCTAGCAAGCTAATGCTGTCTCTTGCCAAGAGGACTTAGTTCCTTGCCACGTGGGCCTGTTTACAGAGTGCTTAAGCATTCTCATGACAAGGCTGCTGGCTTTCCCATGAATGAATGATCTCCCAAGCCAGATTTTCTGCATGTGGTAGTAGATTTATGTGGTCTTTGTCCAGGTTTCCACATAGGTTTTTAAACATTCTCGATAAATTTAACCATTTGATAATTTTAGTCATTTTTGTAGCATCTCCCAGAATTTTTTTCATTTCAGCTCCAAAAATGTCTGGCACCAGCCCTTGTCTGGGAGGAAAACAGTATGTAGTGAATACATCAGGATTTTCTTTTTCTTAGGGAGTGATGCTAAAATCATATATGGGGCACCATCAATGCAGGTGGCAAACACTTTCTCCCAAATGTACCTTTTGTATCTAATATGAAGACAAAATAATAAATGTAGCTTGGCCTTTGTTTGGGGCAGCATTTTATTATCATGGGAAAATTTTCTTGAATTTCACCACAATTTACATATCTTGCAAATGCTAACATACGACATTTGTATTGAAATGTGTTGATCCATCATTGTGGATAAAAGGTTTTTTGGTTTATTACACAAAATCTCTTAAGCATCATGTGCCATGTCATCAATTTATCAAACTTAGACAATGAACCTTTTTTTTTTTTTTTTTTTGTATTTTTCTGAAGCTGGAAACGGGGAGAGACAGTCAGACTCCCGCATGCGCCCGACCAGGATCCACCCGGCACGCCCACCAGGGGGCGATGCTCTGCCCCTCTGGGGCGTCGCTCTGTTGTGACCAGAGCCACTCTAGCGCCTGGGGCAGAGGCCAAGGAGCCATCCCCAGCGCCCGGGCCATCTTTGCTCCAATGGAGCCTTGGCTGTGGGAGGGGAAGAGAGAGACAGAGAGGAAGGAGAAGGGGAGGGGTGGAGAAGCAGATGGGCGCTTCTCCTGTGTGCCCTGGCCAGGAATCGAACCCGGGACTTCTGCACGCCAGGCCGACGCTCTACCACTGAGCCAACCGGCCAGGGCCGAAACATTTTTAAATTTCTTACATTATGTATTTTCCTAGTATTTTATTCTCTAAATTTATATACTAGAATTGTGAGGGTCTTACCAACTGTGGGGCTTTTTCCTTTTTTAGTTAAAGAGTCTGCTTAAAAACTTGCATGGCCCTGGCAGGCTGGCTCAGTGGATAGAGCATTGGCCCAACATATGGACATCCCAACTTTGATTTCCCCATCAGGACACACGAGAAGCAACCATCTGCTTCTCTTTCTCTCTCTTTCCCTATTCTCTCCCTCATCCCTCTCACAGCCAGTGGCTCAGATGGTTTGAGTGTTGGCCTCAGACACTGAGGATAACTCAGTTGGTCCAAGTGTCAGCCTCAGGCACTGAGGATAGCTCGATTGATTCGAGTATCAGCCCCATATGGAGGTTGCTGGATAGATCCTGGTTGGGGTACATGTGAGTGTCTATCTTATTATCTCCCTTCCTCTCACTTAAAAAGACACAAAAACAAAAAAAAAAACCCTTTCTTTTTGGACCTTTATACTGAAGATGACTAACTTTTTAAACAAATTTTTACTCTGGTAATTCAAAGACCATTTAAAATTATTTGCTTCTTTAACATGATTTGCAGATGTGTCTTTTCAGTTTTGCTGGAGCCACTGCTGCATTTATAAGTTGTGGTTCTTCATTATTTATCAGAATTACCTAGTCCTAAAATTCTCTCCTATCTCCTACTTTGTATTAAAAAATTACCAAGCCTGACCTGTGGTGGCGCAGTGGATAAAGCATCGACCTGGAAATGCTGAGGTCACTGGTTCGAAACCCTGGGCTTGCCTGGTCAAGGCACATATGGGAGTTGATGCTTCCAGCTCCTCCCTCCTTCTCTCTCTCTGTCTCTCTCTCTTTCTGTCTCTCCCTCTCCTCTCTAAAATGAATAAAAAAAATAAAAAAAAAAGGCAGAGCCTCTGGGCCTTAAAAAAAATAAAAATTAAAAAATAAAAAATTACCACATTGGACTCTTAAGTCATGTTTGTAAAATAGGTGCCAATAGAATGTAAAACAAGAAAACAAAACAAGAGAATCACAGAAGAAAAATGAAATCTTTAAAAATATATTTCACTTTAAACCTACAAGCTCCAAATTTTGCAATATTTACAACATGACAAAGGAATAGGGAGCCATCTGAGTCATAGTGTTTACAAGGTCTTTCCATAGAATTAAAATTTGCCCCTTGAGTTGATAACATATCAGGACAGCTTGTTTACTCTCAGTTGACTGTGCGTAAAGGTACGTTGGGGGAGGATAGGGGATAGAGTTCAGGGGGAGAGGCTGATGGTATCAAAATCATCCCTCCCTTGGTACAATTCAGCACTCACCAATTATCAACAGCTTTCCTTCCCTAGCTCACATCAAAAGCTGAGAACAGACTCAAACAAATGAACAATCGTGAAGTCCACCGCTGTATAGGTGAACAATCTCTAGCAAGATTAGTAACAGGGCTACTTGATCTGTTCATCACTGCAAGTGCTCGTACTGCATGGAGAAGGAAATTAAAAAAATTTTTTTCCATTCTCTTCTAAAACACCTAGTAACCTCACTGAACCCCTGATGACATCTTCAGGCCCCAACTGAGAGATCTACACTAGACTAAATTCCTGAAGAGTGGGAACTGCATCTTGTTTTGCAGTTTGCTAAGAATTTAGCACAGAGCTGTAAAACAAAACCAAACAAAAACAAAACTGATGCTCAGTAAGTATTCATTGAACTTAACTGAACTCTATTCTTTGAATTTCTGCCCATCCATTAAGCTTCTGCTTGTCAACAAATGACAATAGAACAGTCAAAGAAATTTTAAAAGAAGGGAGCAAGAGAAAATACCGAGGTACATTTGAATTATGGGATCTAAAAAAACATACATCCAATTGCGTTAGTGAAAGGTTAGGAAATCTAAAATACTTGATGAGATATAAATGACAAGAAAAGGAAGGTCTTAACACTATTGGAACAAAATTTTTAAAGGACTTAGCCAACTTGCCATTAAATTGGAAACATTAATATGAACCTTTGACTTTCTTTTATAAAAGTTTTTATTAAAATTTCAAACATAACCAAAAGTTGAGAAAGCAGTATAATGAACCTCTGTGTACTCATAATCCAGCTTCAATAATTACCAGCATTTTGTAGATCTTGCTTCATTACAGACCCCTGTATATTTTTTAAAGTATATATTTTTGCTAGAGTATTTTGTAGTAAGCCCCAGATAGTATTTAACCCATAAATCTCCAGCAGAGTACTTTTTAAACATAAGTACCATACCATGATCACATCTAGCAAAAGTAGTAAGTCCTTAGTATAGGACTGGTGAAGATCCAGCGTATGCCCATGCATTACATTTGATTGCTATATCTCTTACATGTCTTTTATTCTTTACCAGTTTCTGCTTGTTTTTTTTTCCCATGGCATTTGTTGAAGAAACTTTTTGCTTGCAGAATTTTCCTTCCTCTTGGTGATATAAACCATGTTTATTCTCTGTATTTCTAATAAACTGGTGGCTAAGTAACAGTAAGATCTAGAGAATTGTGTTCAGGCTCATTTTTTTTCCCCAAAAAAATAATGTCTTATCACATGAGGCAGATGATTTGTGGCTATCTCTCTTTTGGCAATGTTAAGATTGGTCAGTGGGATCAGTATCAACTTGGTTCATCTATTGGAAATTTTCCTTTTTTTTTTTCTTTCAAAAAGGTGGTACTAAAAGTGAAGAAGGAAACCCCTGCCCCTCCCAAAGGCAGAGTCAAGGCAAAGGCTTTGAAGGCAAAGAAAGCAGTGCTGAAAGGCATCCACAGCCACAAAATAAAGAAAGAAGATCCATTCATCACCCACCGTCCTACTGCCCAGGACACTGTGGCTCCAGTGGCAGCAAAATATACTGAGAACAGCGTCCCAGGAGAAACAAGCTTGACCACTATGCCATAAAGTTCCCCCTGAATACTGAGTCAGCCATGAAGAAGATAGAAGACAACAATGTACCTGTGTCCATTGCAGTTGTAAAGGTCAACTAGCACCAGAGCAAACAGGCTATGAAGAGGCTCTATGACAGGGGTCGGGAACCTATGGCTCGCAAGCCAGATGTGGCTCTTTTGATGGCAGCATCCAACTCGCTGACAAATCTTTAATTAAAAAAAATAACGTTAAAAATATAAAACATTCTCTTCTCATGTATTACACTCCATTCATTTCCTACCGCTCATGTTCATGGTTGTGGGTGGCTGGAGCCAATCACAGCTGTCCTCCGGGACAACACCAAATTTTTATTGGATAATGCGTAATGTACACGGGTCGTTGTGAAGTCAGGAAGTAAACTTCCCTCCTTTTAATCAAGTAGTCAGCTAGCTAATTGCAGAAACCCTTTTGACGAAGAAGATGGCTAACAGAAAAAAAGATGAGAAGTATCGTACTTTTCAGCAGGAATGGACAGAGGAATTCGCCTTTGTGGAGAGAGCAGGTTCTGCAGTGTGTCTAATATGCAATAATAAAATTGCATCAATGAAACGGTCAAATATAAAGCGGCACTTCAACACACGCCATACTACATTTGCATGGAAATATCCAGTGGGGGACAGCAGGAAGAAAGCATGTCAAGAGCTACTGTGCAGAGTGCAAGCTAGTCAGCAGCAACTGCATGTTTGGACCCAACAAGGTGACTTGATTTCTGCTAGCTTTGCTGGTGCTTTAGCAATTGTGAGAAACGGAAAGCCATTCACAGTTGGAGAGTATGCCAAAACATTCATGCTTGATGTTGCCAATGAACTTTTTGATGACTTTTCAGATAAAGAAAAGATAATCAAACGAATAAAAGACATGCCTCTATCGGCAAGAACTGTTCATGATCGTACCATCATGATGGCAAGTCAAATTGAGGCAACACAAATGAAGGACATAAATGCAGCACCATTCTTTTCTCTTGCTTTGGATGAGTCAACAGATGTAAGCCATTTATCCCAGTTCAGCGTGATTGCAAGGTATGCTGTTGGTGACACACTACATGAGGAAAGTCTTGCTGTTTTGCCTATGAAAGAGACAACAAGAGGGGAGGATTTATTCAAGTCTTTCACTGAGTTCGCTAAAGAAAAAAATCTGCCAATGGATAAACTTATTTCGGTGTGTACTGATGGTGCTCCATGCATGGTGGGGGAAAACAGAGGATTTGTAGCGCTTCTTCGTGAACATGAAAAGAGGCCAATCCTAAGTTTTCATTGCATCTTACATCAGGAGGCACTTTGTGCTCAGATGTGTGGTGAGCAGCTTGGTGAGGTGATGTCGCTGGTCATTCGGGTGGTCAACTTTATTGTTGCCCGAGCTTTAAATGATCGCCAGTTTAAAACACTGCTGGATGAAGTTGGGAATAATTATCCTGGTCTGCTTTTGCACAGCAATGTGCGTTGGTTGTCAAGAGGGAAGGTGCTCAGCTGTTTTGCGGCTTGTCTGAGTGAAATTCGGACTTTTCTTGAAATGAAAAACATCGAGCATCCTGAGTTAGCTAACACTGAGTGGCTCCTGAAGTTCTACTATCTCGTGGACATGACTGAACATCTGAACCAGCTCAGTGTGAAAATGCAAGGCGTTGGAAATACAGTCTTATCCCTTCAACAAGCAATGTTTGCATTTGAAAACAAGCTGGAACTCTTCATTGCGGACATTGAAACAGGTCGTTTACTACACTTTGAAAAACTGAGAGAGTTTAAAGATGCATGTACAGCAAGTGACCCTGCTCAACATCTTGATCTCCATCAGCTAGCGGGCTTCACAGCTGATCTCCTGCAGTCATTCAAAGCACGCTTTGGAGAACTTCGTGAGCGCACTCGTCTTTTTAAGTTCATCACCCATCCACACGAGTGTGCAATGGACAGCGCCGACCTGAGTTACATCCCCGGTGTCTCCGTCAGAGATTTTGAGCTACAAACTGCTGACCTGAAGGCCTCAGACATGTGGGTGAATAAGTTCAAGTCACTGAATGAAGATTTGGAAAGACTTGCACGACAGCAAGCAGAGTTGGTGAGCGAACACAAGTGGGGAGAAATGAAAAAACTTCAACCCGCGGACCAGCTGATTGTCAAAACTTGGAATGCACTTCCTGTCACATACCACACACTGCAGCGTGTGAGTATTGCTGTACTGACAATGTTTGGCTCTACATATGCATGTGAGCAGTCTTTCTCACATCTAAAGAACGTTAAGACCAACCTACGATCACGTTTAATGGATGGAAGTCTCAACGCCTGCATGAAGCTTAAGCTCACCACATATCAACCAGACTACAAAGCCATCAGCAAAACCATGCAGCACCAGAAGTCGCATTAATGGTAAAAAGTACTTTATTCATCATTGGTTAGCAACAGCATAACAACGTTATTAAAAAGAATTCAGAGACTTACTGTACTTTAAAAGTGTTGGTCTTACATAAAATGCCCACATTTACTTGTATTTAGTGTTAAGCATATTATATGGCTCTCATGGAATTACATTTTAAAATATGTGGTGTTCATGGCTCTCTCGGCCAAAAAGGTTCCTGACCCCTGCTCTATGACATCAACATGGCCAAGGTCAACACCCTGAACAGACCTGATGGAGAAAAGAAGGCATATGTTCATTCCGCTGGCTCCCAACTATGATGCTTTGGATGTTGCCAACAAAATGGGATCATCTAAACTGAGTCCAGCTGGCTAATTCTAAATATTAAAATTTTTGCACTGTAAGAAAAAAAATTTCTACCTGCTTTCATCTGATGGTTTTAGCAGCTATTGATGATCACCACCTAGATTCATTAGTTCAGAAGGGACTACAAAATGGTGATATGCTGATTTTATAATTTCTTCAGCAATTATTAGCTAAAATAAAGAACTTTTCATCATTTTGTTTTAATGTTTATTTCAATCCTTTATTGTTATTTTGGATGCTTATATCGTTTCCTCTTTGGTTTATGAGAGCCCCTTCAAGTTGAGTTCTATGTCTTTTAATGCTACTCAGTGGCCTCTGACAGCTTTCTTGCTTTCTGACACAAGATGTCTATTTGATTTCTACATTTCCTCCCTCAGCCTTTCTCCAAGGCCCAGCGTGCTGAATGCCTTCATAAGACACACATGACCCAGCGGGCAGGAGATAAGGCCTGACAGTTCGGTAAAATTTTAAGGAAGCCAGTGCTCAGAAACCTGCCGGGACATAGTCTCTAAAATAAAAGACAAATTATTTTATCATTTGCATAAAACCTAGTGAGCTTTTTGGAAACTATTCCCTTTGGCGAATATTTGCTTTCTCAGGGAATATTTCACACTGAAAAATATTGCTTCAGCTGCCAGAACAGGAAAGGGTTCTGAAGTGATCAGAGGACCCTGTGGTGTTGGAGGTGTCAGTGGTGGAAAAAAACAGCATAGTGTTTGAGGAAGATCCAGTGGGAGAATTACAATACAGGACCTTAGAGTTTAGGAGCAAGGCCATGCTATCTGCAGCAGAGAATTGTACTCTTTGAAAAACAACTTGTGCACTATTGGATCCTAGTAAATGTGGCACAACTGAACATGGGACACTGTTCACCATGTGGACAGAAATGTCCTCCAAGAGCTGGATCCTAACAGACCCATGAGCAAGCCTAGTAAAAATATAAAATGGAAGTGTTGGATCCAGAAACAAACACAAGGACCAAAGGGCACAAGAAGTGCATGAGCAGGTAGCCCAGATTTCCTATTCCCCACCCCGAATCCAAGTTGCTGTACTGTGCCCCTCTCTCATCTCACGCCTATGGTTCTATAGGGAATCTGATACGACCAACTAAAGGAGGACAGAAAAACTTTGTTTGGCATGCAGATGGGTTGGCTCAGTGTGTAGGCATAAGTCAAAAAAGCCGCTCATTATAGCCACACTTAGGAGTGATTTTAAAAGACAGCGGCAAGGGAAAGTTCTCCCAGTGGGCAGAGCTTCTCTAAAACACCTAGCTACTTTTTCATCCATGGAAAAATAAATGGCTGAAGATTAAGTCATACATGGAATCTTAGACAGTAGTAATTGTCCGACTATTTTCTTATAGAATAAAAAATATTAAAAGATTAAGAACAGGAAGGTCTGAGGTAGAACCATGTGGATGTGCATGTAGGACTGGGAATGAAGTATAAAAATCTTTTATCACATATTAACACCCACCAGAGAAAAGGCACTAAATAATAAAACAACTCTGCCAGTGGATATCGGTTTTAGTCATCAGCCACCCCAAAGCTAGCACAAGGGGTACAAGAATAAAGTAGCTATGTTTGCAGAAATGGAGGCTACCATGAAGCCATTAGCATGGACCCTCAAAGTTTATTTAGCTACTGCCATCAACATGTTCACTCTGACAGCAACAGTGGCCAATGCAGATCCCCCAAGATGGCACAGTTCTTGATGGTAAATTAACACAATCTGTACTTTTGATCTTAAAAGAGCCTCTGGTACATTATTACAGAAATAGACATATATCCCAGGTTAGGATGCCCCTTTCCTGTCTGCAGGGCTTCAGCTAGGATCATGACCCAAAGAATTACAAAATACTATTTTAACAGGATCCCATATGACATCCTGTCGGACAAGGGGACCCACTTTACAGCAGAGAAGATGTGAGAATGGGCCTATGACCACGCTTCACTGGTCATCACATACAACAACACTCAGATTCTGGAAGCCTTATGGAACATCGGAACAGCCTGCTGAAGTCAGTGCTAGTTAAAGACAATGGTCTGTGAAGACTGGGTGTTACCCTCCGGGAAACAGTATATGCATTGACTCAAAGACTTTCATATAGTGTATCCTCAAGTGAGGTAAAACACAGATCTGGGAGCCAAGTAATAGAATCATGAATGACCACACCATCATTTTTATGAAACTCTCCTGGGTTGCCTTCTCCTTTATTGGCAGTTACTTCTCGGTCTCCACTAACGGAAGAATAAATTTAGGAGGTGCCCCAAAGCTCTTTCCCTTCTTTCTTCCTAGACTATATCATACACTATCTGTACAATGACATCTTAACAATTCTCTTTCTTCCTGGTGACAAGTTGGGAACTTTCTGCTTTTTGTCCCCACAACTGTGAACTCTGCAGGGTTAAAGGTCTTGTCCGCCATAGGAAGCACACCTTTGCCAAGGGGCACAAGAAGAATCATACTGAACTATAAGCATTCTACCTGTTACACACTGGGCTCCTTGGTGTGTAGAGACCAGCAGAGAAGGAAGTCACTACCTTGACAGGGGTAACTGGCCCTGATCATTTAGAGGAAGTAGGACTACTGTTATATAATATGTATGGGACTATATGATCTACTTGGGTGCCTCTTGTGACAAGAAAGGGATAGAAGCAGCGACAAGGAAGGAATGATAGCCCAGGCTTAGACCAGTGCTGGGAGAGGTTGTGGGTCATACCATTGCGTAAGCCACTGAAGCCCCCAAAGGTGAAGGGAATCTAGAATGGATAGAGTGAGTATCAACTGCAGCCCCAAGATCCATGACAAGGGTAGGGGCTACAGTTTTCCCCACCACCTCCCTCCTTTACATTTTCCCTCAGGAAGAGATGCCCACTGCAGTTTTGAAGGAGCCACTTGGAACACATATGGTAAGTAGATCTAAAAGATATAAATGGTGGACTCTGAAATAGAGGGAAATGATTTTCCCAGGTCCCCCTTTCAAGGAAGGTTTTGCTGCCTAGCTATGAAGAGCTTGGTCAGCAGACACTTTCTTCTGACAGAATTTAATTGACAGTTCTTTCAGGGTCTGCCTCAGCTACAGAAAACTGCCTCACCTAAGGGCATGTCTTTCCTGGGCAACCTACACCAGGTGACTAAGTAAGGCAACGTTTAATGGTGCAGTCATTTCTGCCTGACCCAGGGACACTGTGACAGGTCACACTCACTCCAGAGCTCCCCAAAAGCTGTCCAAGGCTTTGAACAAACCTGCATGGCTGTCCGACTCCTCCCTCTGCTCTTCCCTGCTCCTCCTCTCTTCCTTTCACTGGAGTTGATTCTTATTTTACAAATACAAATGAATCCTGCACTATAGTTGGTGTCAGGGCAAAAATATTTATTTTTTTTTAAGTTTTTAGCACCCAGAGAATATAACTTGATCAAAGCACAGCCAATGCATGGTTAAAGAAACTGTTTTGTTGAGGATTTTTAATGTATTCAGCACAGCCTTCCACGACCTGGAGGGAAAATGTTATCATTTTATTTTACCAAAAGCATAAAAAATTGTCTTCCAGTGGAGTTCCTCTCTCTCCTAGAAAACAGAATGGAGGTATTATTCAGTAATAGGTGAGACAATCAGTTTCCTCTGGAGAAAACGCAGTCCCCATTGGTTGTCTTTTGGCTTCAGTTACGGTAAACTCTTTGGATTGTAGCCAGATTCTCTGGGAGTTCAAAAGTACAAAGCTCTTTAGGAGGTTTGCTCTTTTTAAATATTGCTTCAGAGGTTAAAAATTAAATTTGAAAAAACTATCGGGGGTGAAAAAGCATCTGCAGTAGGCAGTAGAGTCGCAGACCCTGAATGTCTCCAATATGAAGCTTGCTCATGTTATTCTGTTACTTTTGTGCTCCCACTTAAGTTTCTGCACGGTAAGTAATTCAATATTTATGCAAACTATTTTAAGAAAATATTTTAAATATTATAAAAACATAAGAATCTTGAGACACTACTTTGATTTAAATATTACATAGTTCAGTTACCAATAACAGTAGTATATAGTTGTTAACAGATTTTTGTTATTATCTTGATGAGAAAACTTTAAGGAAGTGGTTTCTTTTTGTATGTTTCTATCTGTGCATAGAAATTAAACTGAATGAAAATTTTAGTAATATGGATCTGTAATTTATGGTGATCATATTAAATAAATATCTACCAAGCTCATTCTATGTGCAAAGTATAGCGCTGAGCAGATGGCAAGACTGATCTTTCCTTCAGTAGCCTTTTGGTTCAGTTATAGTAAGGTGATATAAATATGCCAATGAGGAAATGAGATCTAAATAACATTTAAAAACAAGAGAAGGAACTGTTTGTTACAAGATACTATATATTTAATTACAAAAAAAATGGTGCAAATATCATGTGCCAAAGGACTTTAATGGAAGGAAGAAATCCTTCCTGCAAGGAGATCAGGAAGAGTTTGTGGATCAAGTGGGATTTCAGCTAGACCTATAACTCTGGATTAGATTTGACCAGTGGAGAGAAAAAGAAAGTGATTTCCAGCCTTTCCAGCCTTTCCAGCCCCGAGAAGCAGCAAGTGCTATGGCAGAAAGATAACAAAGCACAGGCTCCTACAGATGAATACCCCATTTGATCAGAGTGGAGAACTTGTGGGCAATTCAGAGAGTTAAACCTGAAATGGTAGATTGTAGCCAGGTTGCAAGGTTGTCTGTTAAGGTTAGAAATGTTTGAGATTTTAGCTACTTATCGAGGATTGCCTACTTTTGTGACCAAAGCATTTTGAAACAAGATTCTGAAAACTTTTTTGTCTTGGTGACAGTTTAGCAAATATTTAAAGAAAACTACCTAAGAAATCAGAATTACATACTTTAAGTTTCCTATAACTTCTAAAATATATATGCAATATTTACAACAGAATAAATGGAAATAAACTAAGTGTTCATTGATAAGAAACTCAAGAAATTATTGTATATCCATAAATGAACTACCATGTTCCCATTAAAATGATGCATTCTATATTTACTAAAAGAAAAAACCTTACTAAAATCTAATTTTTGTTAAAGAAAAATATGCGCACACACACAAATACACATTCATAGCTTCTTATGTAAATGGAAATTTAAAAATTCTTCGAGGGTACATATCAAATAGGTAACAGTTGGTATCTTTGAGTGATGGGATTCCTGGTGACTTTTATTTTCTATTTTACACATTTATGAATTTTCAGAATTCAGAATTCTGTTTTATTCATTCTTCATATTTCTCTTTTAAATACCATATAAATGTGTTGATTTATAAGAAAAAATATTTTTGAAAAAAAAGACATTTCAGCCACATTTTCAGTTCCTGAAACAAATATAGAATAAAAAAATGAAAATATTAGTTTTTACTTATGAAAAGAACCTTTTTTTACTGAACAGTTATCCAACAATAAAGTTGTCTTTTTTCATTTATTTAACAGCATTTTGAGAGAAGTTAATATATTTGTGAAAATTTCATAATTTCTTAAAATATTAGTCTATAAAAGAAAATGGAATCTAAGAAATAACTATTTTTAAATAGAGGTTACCAGAGAGACAACATAAATATGTTCAAAGAAATTTTGATTCCTGGATGTGGGGGTAGAGGAGGGTATAAGGGGTAAATGGGAATGGACAAAGACTTGACTTGAGGTGATGAACCCACAATGTGGTGTACAGAGATGCAGTGTAGAATTGGGTACCTGAAACCTATAATTGTGTTAACCAGTGTCACCCTATTAGATTCAATTAAGTAAAATGTATATATATTTTCAGAACGAAATAAAAATATATACAGCTGGAAGAAATTTTTGTTATTTTTTAAACTAGAAGCAGGTTTCCTTCTAGGTATAAAGAGCCTCACTCCCTTTCCATAACGAAATATTCTGATGAACTGATTTGGGCATGGATTATTTCAAAGACAGAGGCGCCTGACTAAGCATTGAGGGAGTACTCCAGCACAGAGGCAATCTGCAAAGTCCAGGAGAGGTTCCTGTTTTGGGTTTTCTTTATTTTTTTTAGAAAAATAACAGGGTGACATTGATTCATAAGAGTACACAGATTTCAAGTAAACATTTCTATAGCATTTGAACTGTTGATTATTTTTTTTCTTTTTTTTTTTTTTTTTTTTTTTTTTTAGGTATTATTTAGTATTTTTTCATTAATATTTTAAAACTCTTTTTTTTCTTTTTTTTAATTTTTTTTTAAATAAATTTTTATTAATGGTAATGGGATGACATTAATAAATTAGGGTACATATATTCAAAGAAAACATGTCTAGGTTATTTTGTCATCAAATTATGTTGCAAACCCCTCGCCCAAAGTCAGATTGTCCTCCGTCACCCTCCATCTAGTTCTCTGTGCCCCTCCCCCTCCCCCTAACTCTTTCCCTCCCTCCCTCCCATGTCCTCCCTCCCCCCCCCCCACCCTTGGTAACCACCACACTCTTGTCCATGTCTCTTAGTCTCATTTTTATGTTCCACCAATATATGGAATCATGTAGTTCTTGTTTTTTTCTGATTTACTTATTTCACTCCTTATAATGTTATCAAGATCCCACCATTTTGCTGTAAATGATCTGATGTCATCATTTCTTATGGCTGAGTAGTATTCCATAGTGTATATGTGCCACATCTTCTTTATCCAGTCTTCTATTGAAGGGCTTTTTGGTTGTTTCCATGTCTTGGCCACTGTGAACAGTGCTGCAATGAACATGGGGCTACATGTGTCTTCACGTATCAATGTTTCTGAGGTTTTGGGGTATATACCCAGTAGAGGGATTGCTGGGTCATAAGGTAGTTCTATTTGCAGTTTTTTGAGGAACCACCATACTTTCCTCCATAATGGTTGTACTACTTTACAGTCCCACCAACAGTGAATGAGGGTTCCTTTTTCTCCACAGCCTCTCCAACATTTGCTATTACCCGTCTTGTTGATAATAGCTAATCTAACAGGAGTGAGGTGGTATCTCATTGTAGTTTTGATTTGCATTTCTTGAACTGTTGATTATATTGTATACCCATCACCCAAAGTCAAATCATTTTCCTTGTCTGTCATCGTGTATTTGTCCCTCTCGATGCCCTTTCCCCCACCCTCTCTCCCACATTGCCTCGCCCCCTCGTAACCACTTCACTTTTAATCTATGTCCACGAGTCTCAGTTTTATATCCCACCTATGTGTGAAATTATATAATTCTTAGCTTTTTCTGATTTACTTAAACAGCTCACAAAAATTAGGGGATATTTTATAGCTTCATATTCATTTTTAAATATTCCCTAATTTTTGTGAGCAGTATATTTCACTCTGTATAATATTCTCAAGGTCCATGTTGTTGTAAATGGCAACACGTCATCATTTCTTATGGCTGAGTAGTATTCCATTGTATATATGTACCACATCTTCTTTATCCAGTCCTCTATCAAAGGACACTTTGGTTGTTTCCATATCTTGGCCACCATACATAATGCTGTAATGAACATGGGGATCATGTGTCTTTGCATGCCAATGATTTCTAGTTTTTTGGGTAGATGCCCAGTAAAGGGATTGCTGAGTCATATGGCAACTGTATTCTTAATTTGTTGAGGAACCACCATACTTTCTTCCATAATAACTGTACCAGTTTACATTCCCATCAGCAATGAATGAAAGTTTCTTTTTCTTCACAGCTTTTCTAACACTTGTTATTATCTGCCTTGTTGATAATACCCAGTCTAACAGATATGTGAGGTAGTATCTCATTGTAGTTTTTATTTGCATTTCTCTAATAGCTAACAAAGATGAGCATCTTTTCATGTATCTGTTGGCCATTTGTATGTATTTTTGGGAGAAGTGTCTGTTCAGGTTCTCTCCCCGTTTTTTTATTTGATTGTTTGTTTGTTGAGCTTTGTGAGTTCTTTATATATCTTGGATATTAACTCCTTATCAGAACTGTTGTTTGTGACTATCAACTCCCATTTAGTTGGCTGTCTGTTTTGTTGGCAGTTTCTTTTGCTGTGCCTATTTATTGTTGCCTTTATTTTCCTTGCTTGCCTTAGGGGTCAAATTCATAAAATGTTTTCTATGACCAAGGTCCAAGAATTCAGTACCTATGTTTTTTTCTATGTGACTTATTGTTCCAGATCTTATATTTAGATTTTTGACCCAT
Source organism: Saccopteryx bilineata (assembly GCF_036850765.1). Classification (NCBI taxonomy): domain Eukaryota; kingdom Metazoa; phylum Chordata; class Mammalia; order Chiroptera; family Emballonuridae; genus Saccopteryx; species Saccopteryx bilineata. Next base: position 170,435,590 of record NC_089494.1, read on the forward strand.
TTTGAATTAATTTTTGTGCAGGGGGACAAACTGTAGTCAAGTTTTATTCTTTTGCATGTGGCTTTCCAGTTTTCCCAGCACCACTTATCGAAGAGTAGCCTCTTTTCTCTATTGTATGTTTTTGGCCCCTTTGTCAAAGAAGATTTGTCCATATATATGTGGTTTTATTTCTGGACTCTCGGTTCTGTTCCATTGGTCTGTATGTCTGTTTTTCTTCCAATACCATGCTGTTTTGATTATCATAGTTCTGTAGTAGTATTTGAAGTCATGTAGTGTGATATTTCCAGCTTCATTTTGTTTCTCTGGATTGCTTTGGCTATTTGGGGTTTTTTATGGTTCTATTCAAACCTGGTGATTTTTTAATTCTATTTCTTTAAAAAATGATGTTGAGATTTTGATGGTGATTGCATTAAATTTGTATATTGCTTTGGGTCAGGAGTCGGGAAACTTTTTGGCTGAGAGAGCCATGAACGCCACATATTTAAAAATGTAATTCCGTGAGAGCCATACAACAACTCTTGTACGTTACGCATTATCCAATAAAAATTTGGTGTTGTCCCAGAGGACAGCTGTGATTGGCTCCAGCCAATCATGTCCACCCACAACCATGAACATGAGCAGTAGGAAATGAATGGATTGTAATACATGAGAATGTTTTATATTTTTAACATTTTTTTTTATTAAAGATTTGTCTGCAAGCCAGATGCAGCCATCAAAAGAGCTACATGTGGCTCGCGAGCCATAGGTTCCCGACCCTATGGGGGTCCCCTGCTTTGGGTAATATGGCCATTTTAACTATGTTGCTTCTTCTGTGAACATGGAATATTTTTCCATTTCATTATGTCTTTTTCAATTTCTTTCAATAATGGCTTGTAGTTTTCAGTATATAGACACTTGGCCCAGGCTGGTTGGCTAAGCAGTAGAGCATAGGCCTAGTGTGTGAAAGTCCCAGGTTCGATTTCCAGCCAGGGCACATAGGAGAGGTGTCCATCTGCTTCTCCACCTTTTTTCCTCTCCTTTCTCTCTATCTCTCTCTTCCCCTCCCACAGCCAAGGCTCCACTGGAGCAAAGTTGACCTGGATGCTGAGGATGGCTTTGTGGCCTCCACCTCAGTTGCTGGAGTGGCTCTGGTTGCAATGGAGCAATGGCCAGATGGGCAGAGCATCTCCCCCTGGTGAGCATGTCAGGTGGATCCCAGTCAGACACATGCGGGAGTCTGTCTGTCTGCCTCCCGGCTTCTCACTTCAGAAAAATAAAAGAAACTCAAGAAAATGAAATTCAGAAGAGAAAAAAAAGAAAGATTAAAAAGAAAGGAAAAAACAAAATAAAAGGAAAAATAAATTTTTGTTTTGAAAGGTTATTGTTTTTTTCAGTAGGTATCACTGTATTACAAGTTTTAGCTCTGTGAATTTCCTGGGCTGACCTCTGCTGAGATGTTTCTGTTGCAAAGATGTAGGTGGGGCTTCAGTAGTGTTGGTGGGTGGAGCATGTTGTGAGGTCTTTACAGCTTTATAGCTTTATCAATGACAATCTTGGGTCGCTCCTTCCCACATCCAACAGACCAGGGGACCAGACACGGAGCACCTCTTTTCTTCAGGGGAAAGAGTGGCTCTGGAGAATTATCTGTGGGGGTTTGTCTCTCCCATTCTATACCTACAAGGGGAGGGAGGCAGGACCTGGGAGGCAGAGGTTGCCACACTTTGGTATTTTCTGTCTCTGCACGGGGTGCGGGCTGTGGAAAGACCATGGGAACATTGGCCATGATCCCTCATTCTGCCATCACTTTGGTTTAGTATCACCCCTCTGCCTTTCAATCTCTCTACTCCCCCCAGCATAAGGAGGCCCAAACTTCCAGGCTTCCCTCTTCATATCTTAACAAACAAAACATAAGCAGCCCAAGCCCCACCTCCCCGTAGTCCTAGACAAAAAAATAGTCACTCTGGCTTCCCTCCTCTCTGAAGCTGACTGCAAGTGTGTTTTATCTTCTGCCCCCTTTTAAACCCGTCCCATCATTAGTCCATTCGGTGCATGAATTTTTCAGGCACACCTGTGAGCCCAGCGGGGATTCCTTTGCTGTGTTCAATTTGTAGAAATTTCAAGGGAAAGAACAGGAGTATCTTTCATGCCACCATTACTCTGACCTAGTGATTTGTTTGTTTTTCTTTCCTTCTTCTTTCTTTCTTTTTTTTTTTTTGTTCTTTCTTTCTATCTCTCTTTTTCTTTCTCTGTTTTTCTCCTCTCTCTTTCTATTTTTCTTTCACTCTTCTTCTCTCTGGCTCCTTGTAATCAAGGAGATCTTTGTCTAAACACTAGCTGAATACAAGGTAAAGAAACAGCAACTTCAGAGACCACACATGACAAAAAAGAAAGTTCACAAAAAGTTTAGAAAATCACTAAACTAACAGCTATAGTATACAGCAAGCAAAGCAAACCTTGAGAAAAAGAATCTTATTTCAAGAATTACTACATTGTAATATTCAAAATGTCTAGTCTTCAACAAAAGATTATGAAGCACACAATGAAACAAGAAAATGTGACCTATTCACTGGAGACAGTAACAGATATGGTCCCCGAGGAAGAGCAGACTTGGACTTACCAAAGACTTGAAATTTAACACATTCAAATAGCTAAAGAAAACCAGGAGGGTGATATATAAACAAATAGAGCATTTCAATAGAGATAAAAGTTATTAAAAGGAACAAATTCTGAAGCTGAAAGTATAATCATGGAAATGAAAAAAAAAACTCACTAGGGGGTTTTAATGTCCTCCTTATCGCCTGACCAGGCAGTGGTGCAGTGGATAGAGCGTCAGACTGGGATGCAGAGGACCCAGGTTCGAGACCCTGAGGTCACCAGCTTGAGCATGGGCTCATCTGGTTTGAGTGAGGCTCACCAGCTTGCACCCAAGGTCACTGGCTTGAGCAAGGGGTTACTTGGTCTGCTGTAGCCCCACGGTCAAGGCACATATGAGAAAGCAATCGATGAACAACTAAGGTGTTGCAATGAAAAACTGATGATTGATGCTTCTCATCTCTCTCCCTTCCTGCTGTCTGTCCCTGTCTGTTCCTCTCTCTGACTCTCTCTCTGTCTCTATAAAAAATTAAAAAATTTAAAAATTAAAAAAATATATCCTCCTTATCTATGGTGGATATGTTCTAAGAACCTCAGTGGATGTCTGAAACTGTAGATGGTACTTACCCCTATATATACTATGTTTTTTTTCCTATACATACGTACCTATGATAGAGTTTAGTTTAATTTACAAATTAGGCACAGTAAGAGATTAACAACAACAACTAATAATAAAATAGAACAATATATTGTAGTCAAAGTTATGTGAATAGCTTTGGCCATTATTAAATTACTTGAGCAATATTAACATTATTAAGTTACTTAAGCACTGCAGTACCATTGATAGTCAATCTGATAACCCACTGAGTAATGGTGGATAGCATATACAGCAGGTCCTCTGGTTGCAACAGTCTTGACATACAACGTTTTGAGTTACAACACTCACTCCCATAAAAACTTTAAAAAAATTGAGATGTGAGAGTTTCAGCTTACGCCGTTTGTGTCGTACTTACAGACTACATTTGTGAACTAATTTGGTTGCGTGTAGCTGAAGAATATGCAGTACAGAGCACAGTACAATATATGTATGTCCTTTTCCTTTTTCTGTGGCTTAGTTGTGTGTTTATGTTCTAGATTATAATTTTACAACTGTGTTGGATAGGTAAGTGACTTAGGCTAGGGCGTGTTTCAACTCACACCAAAATTCAGGTTACATCACGGTTGTAGGAACGGAACTGTGTCGCAATCCGAGGACCCCCTGTTTAGTGTGGATATACTGGACAAGGGTGATCCATATCCCAAGCGGGACTGAGTGAGAGAATGCAAGATCCCATTACACTACTAAGATCGTCATGACATTTAAAATTCATTAATTATGTATTTCTGGAACTTTCCATTGAATATTTTGGGATCTCAGTTGACTCTGGATAACTCTAGCCACAGAAAGTGAACCTACTGCTATGGTTGACTAGTGTATGTGAATTCCAATAGAAGAAAGTATGTGCTCTTTACATTTTCTGCATAATTTTGTTTTTATTCCTTTTAAGATTTTTACTAAAATAATTTTGTTGTGTAAGGGAGTGTTTAAAACAGCGGTAGTCAACCTTTTTATACCTACCACCCACTTTTGTATCTCTGTTAGTAGTAAACTTTTCACCGCCCACTGGTTCCACAGTAATGGTGATTTATAAAGTAGAAAAGTAACTTTACTTTATAAAATTTATAAAGCAGAGTTACAGCAAGTTAAAGCATATAATAATAATTATTTACCAAGTACTTTATGTCAGGTTTTCACTAAGTTTGGCAGAATAAATCTTTATAAAACAACTTACTATAGTTAAATCTATCTTTTTATTTATAGTTTGGTTGCTCCGCTACCGCCCACCATGAAAGCTGAAACGTCCACTAGTGGGCAGTAGGGACCAGGTTGACTACCACTGGTTTAAAACATATCTGCTCCATGTGACAAATCTACCAGCCTTGCCAATTGTCAATAGACAACATCTTGCAACTAATATTTCATAAAAAGTTCTTGTTTTTAACATACAGAGTTCCTACCAAAAAAAAGAAAAGAAAAAGATCCAGTATACATCACCAAAGATATGATTAGTAAGAGGAGAAAGAAAGAAAATCTCAAGTTTAAGCATTTTAAAAGATGTTCCACTTCATTCATTGGGAAAAATGCAAATAAAACTATACTCTGATAACACTTTTAAATATCAAATTTGCAAAGATAAAAAAGTTTAATAAGGTATATGTGCTGTGATCAAGAGTGTGGATAATAGGCACTGTAGTATATCAATGACCAAACTGCAAATGAAAACAGCTTCGATAGAAAGAAATTAGGCAATGTCTTTCAAAATTAAAACTACTCTTTCCTTTGATAGAGAAATTTTATTTTCAGGTAAGTAATGACAGTACTTAGTAATATGTGATATGATATATGCTATATATAAAGGCTAATTGCAGCAGTTTATAATAATAAAATATTGGAAAATATCTAAATGCTCATTGGGGGGCTAGTTACAGGGCCACTGTCTGCAAATTGCAGTGTTGGGGGCAGAGTTAGAAAGTAAAATAAAGGCTCGTACACATAATATGATCTCTGGAAAGATTTACAAAGAACTATTATGTGGTTGACTCTGGGGTAGGGACGGGGTAGTTTGAAGGAATAAGGGAATGAAGGAAATACAATTTTTTCCCATATGGCTTTTTATTTCAATTTTAAAAAAATTTATTGTGTTGACATAGGAAAGAAATAGAATTTTTCCAGGCACCCTTTTAAATCTGTTTGTAACATTTCTATGTGTTCCTTATTTTTTAAAAAATCAATTAAAAATGAAAATAACAAAATTTCAGCCATCTTACATTTATTATATATACATATATTTATAAAGACCAAGAAACTAGGCCAATAATTTTTTTCATCTCTGAAGCAAAAAAAAAAAAAAAATTGGAATTGACCCCAAAACAATATATCCAATTTTTAAAAGAGTACAGGATACAAGAGCACATGCTATCTGCATACATCATACAATCATTTTCCTATTTCCATTATAACATAATGGGCCTGGGAAAAGTGAGATATTATTTTTTAAATAAAAATAACAAAAAATAACAGAAGACGTTATCAAATTTTTTATGTGAATTGAAACAATTCATCATTAGACATTAATAAACATTCTCTATTACTTTTATCTGAATAGAATGCTTCTGGTTAAGGAGCTGGTTTGGGGTGTTGGAGCATGGCTTTATATCAGAAACAGGTATAATACATGATGGGCAGATAAAAGGAGAGGGAAAATTTGGAGAAAGTAATTGCTGAAGAAGACCATGATGAGAAGAAACTGAGGCCACAAGGAGCCTAAAACTCTTTCAATGTATGGGCTTCTGATACGGTTGTTAACTTCAGGATATGAGATTGTATACATTTCTGGAAGAAAGACAAAATTTTATTTTATTTGTTAAAGATTTTATTTATTGAAGTTTTAGATAAAGGAGAGGAAAAAGGGGGGGGGGGGACTAGCAGGAAGCATCAACTCGAAGTAACTGCTCCTTTTATGTGACTTCACCAGGCAAGCCCAGGGTTTTAAACTAGCAACCTCAGCATTGCAGGTCAACAATTTATTTACTGTGCCACCACAGGTCAAGCCCAAGACAAAGTTTTATATTGTTTACTCTTTTTGAAACTTTTCTATTTTTTTCTTTAAGTTTTCCAGGAAAATCATGACTACACCAGTTGGTTAATACCCTAATGATATAATCACCATAAAACCTCAGTAGCATACAATTTTATTGAGTACTATACTAGTCGTCAGGTTGGCTGGGGATCAGCTGCTCTAAGCTGAGTTCTGTTGGAATGGTTCTTCTTTGTTAACCTGGCCGTGTTCTCCTCAGAGGTGTGGCAGGAAAGCAAAAGGACAAACTCAGTTGAACAACTGCTTTCCAAGCATCTCTTGTGTCCCACCTTCTTAAAGCCAATTGACCAAAGCAAGTCATATGACCAGGCCCAGAGGTAGGAAACACACCCTCCCTCCACTGTAAGGCACAGTTTAGGACTAGATTCTAGTGTCCCCGAATGCAGCCCCCTCTCCCGTGTTCCCCACAACATCCCCCTTCCCTACCTCCCCACAACTCCCTCCCCCTTTCCCTCCAGAATTTGCCTTTCTGATCTCTATAACACTGTTATGTACATATAATTTCACTAATCTCTTTCTCCTTTCTGATCCCATCCTATCATCTCCTTTTCCTCTGTCCACTTTCCCTCTGGTCCCTTTGATCCACCTCCGCCTCTATTCCATTCCTCAGTTCATATTGTTCATTGGATTCCTCAAATGAGTGAGGACATATGATATTTTTCTTTCTCTGCTGGCTTATTTCACTTAAAATAATAGTTTCCAGGTCCATCTGTGTTGTCGCAAAAGGTAAGATTTCCTTCTTTTCCATGGCCCCATAGTATTCCATTGTTTATATGTACCACAGCTTTTTAATCCACTCATTCACTGATGAACACTTGGGTTGCTTCCAGATCTTTGCTATTGTGAACAATGCTGCCATAAACATGGGGGTGCATTTCTCCTTTTAAACAGTGATGTGGTGTTCTGGGAACATATTCCTAAAAGTGGGATAGCTGGGTCAAAAGACAGTTCAATTTTTAATTTTTTGAGGAATCTCTATACCGTTTTCCACAGTGGCTGCACCAGTCTGCATTCCCACCAGCAGTGCAGGAGGGTTCCCTTTTCTCCACATCCTCGCCAGCACTTACTGTGTTGTCTTGTTGATGAGCACCATTCTGACTGGTGTGAGGTAATATCTCACTGTGGTTTTAATCTGCACTTCTCTAATGATTAGTGATGTACAGCATTTTTTTGATCTGCCTATTGGCTATCTGTATGTCCTCTTTGGAGAAGATCTATTCATTTCTTTTGCCCATTTTTGATTGGATTGTTTAACTTCCTGGTGTTGAGTTTTATAAGTTCTTTGTAAATTTTGGTTATTAACCACTTATCAGATGTATTGTCGAATATGTTCTCCCATTGTGTGATTTGTCTTTTTATTCTGTTCATATTGTCTTTAGCTGTACAAAAACTTTCTAGTTTGACATAGTCCCATTTGTTTATCCTGTTTTTTATTTCACTCGCCCGTGGAGATAAATCAGCAAATATATTGCTGCGAGTGATGTCGAAAACCTTATTGCCTATGTTATCTTCTGGGATGCTTCTGGTTTCAAAACTTACATTTAAGACTTTTATCCATTTTGAGTTCATTTTTGTGAATGGTAAAAGTTAGTGGTCTAATTTCATTTTATTGCAGGTAACTATCCAATATTCCCAACACCATTTGTTAAAAAGACTGTCTTTACTCCATTGTATGCCCTTAACTCCTTTGTCAAATATCAATTGTTCATAAAGGTGCAGGTTTATTTCTGGATTCTCTGTTCTGTTCCATTGATCTATATGCCTGTTCTTATGCCAGTACCAAGCTGTTCTGAGTACAATGGCCTTGTAGTATAACTTGATATCAGGAAGTATGATACCACCCACATTATTCTTCTTTTTCAAGATTGCTGAGGATATTCATGTTCTTTTTTTGGTTCCATATGAATTTTTGGAATATTTGTTCATTATCTTTGAAGTATGTCATTGGTATTTTAATAGGAATTGCATTGAATTTTTAAATTGCTTTGGGCAATATAAACATTTTAATGATGTTTATTCTTCCTTACCATAAGCACGTTATATGCTTCCACTTGTTTGTATCTTCTTTGATTTCTTTTTCAATGTTTTATAACTTTCTGAGTACAGGTCTTTAATCACCTTGATTAAATTTACTCCTAGGTACTCTATTTTTGTTGTTGTTGCAATAGTGAAGGGGATTGTTTTCTTAATTTCTCTTTCAAACTGATCATTGTTGGTGTATAACAATGCCTCTGATTTCTGAGTATTAATTTTATATCCTGACACCTTGCTGAATTCATTTATCAGGTCCAGTAGTTTTTTGACTGCGACTTTAGGGATTTCTATGTAAACTGTCATGTCATCTGCAAATAATGATAGTTTTGCTTCTTTTTCAATTTGGATGCCTTTTATCTCTTCTTCTTGTCTGATTGCTGTGGCTAGGACTTCTAGAACTATGTTGAATAAAAGCGATGAAAGGGGGCACCCCTGCCTTGTTCCTGATCTTAAAGGGATTACTTTTAATTTTTGACCATTGATTATGATGTTGGCTGTGGGTTTGTCATGGATGGCCTTTAATATGTTGAGGTATGTTCCCTGTATTCCCACTTTGCTGAGAGTTTTGATCATGAATGGGTGCTGGATTTTATCAATTGCTTTTTCTGCATCTATTGATATTATCGTGTGGTTTTTCTCCTTCCTTTTGTTTATGTGATGAATCACATTGATTGATTTGTGAATATTCTACCATCCTTGACTCTCCAGAATAAATCCCACTTGATCATGATGTATGATTTTTTCATGTATTGCTAGATCAGTTTGCTAATATTTTATTGAGGATTTTAGCATCTAAGTTCATCAAGGATATTGGCCTATACTATAGTTTTCTTTCTTTTTGTTGTCTTTGCCTGGCTTTGGAATCAGAATTATGCTCACCTCATAAAAGAAGCTTGGAATTCTTCCCTCCTCTTGAATTTTTTGAAATAGCTTAAGAAGGATAGGAATTAGTTCTTCTTTGAATGTTTGGTAGAATTTCCCTGTGAAGCCATCTGGCCCAGGACTTTGGTTTGTTGGCAGTTTTTTGATAACTGTTTCAATCTCATTTGTTGTAATTGGTCTGTTTAGGTTTTTTTATCCTTCCAGATTGATTTTTGAAAGATTATATGTTTCAAGGAATTTGTCCATTTTACTTAGGTTGTTTGTTTTTCTTTAATTTTAATGCAATGACATTGATAAATCAGGGTACATATGTTCTGAGAAAACATCTCCAGATTATTTTGACAGTTGATTATGCTGCATACCCCTCACCTAAAGTCAAATTGTCTTCGGTCACCTTCTATCTGGATTTCTTTGTGCCACTCCTCTCCTTCCACTCCCTCTCTCTCTTTCCTTACCCCCTCCCCACCCCCCACTCCTCCACCCCCCGTTAACATCACATTCTTGTTCATGTCTCTGAGTCTCATTTTTATGTCCCATCTATGTATGGCTTCATATAGTTCTTAGTTTTTCTGGTTTACTTATTTCACTTCATATAATGTTATCAAGGTCCATCCATGTTATTGTAAATGATCCGATGTCATCATTTCTTATGGCTGAGTAGTATTCCATAGTATATATGTACCAAAGCTTTTTAATCCACTCATCCTCTGACAGACACTTGGGCTGTTTCCAGATCTTCACTATTGTGAACAATGCTGCCACAAACATGGGGGTGCATTTCTCCTTCTGAAACAGTTCTATGGTGTTCTTGGGGTATATTCCTAAAAGTGGGATAGCTGGGTCAAAAGGCAGTTTGATTTTTAATTTTTTGAGGAATATCCATACTGTTTTCGACAGTGGCTGCACCAGTCGGCATTCTCACCAGCAGTGCAGGAGGGTTTCCTTTTCTCCATATCCTCGCCAGCACTTATTCTGTGTTGTTTTGTTGATGAGCACCATTCTGACCGGTGTGAGGTGATATCTCATTGTGGTTTTAATTTGCATTTCTCTAATGATTAGTGATGTTGAGCATTTCTTCATATGCCTATTGGCCATCTGTATGTCCTCTTTGGAGAAGTGTCTATTCATTTCTTTTGCCCATATTTTGATTGGATTGTTTATCTTCCTGGTGTTGAGTTTTACAAGTTCTTTATAAATTTTGGTTATTAATGCCTTATCAGACATATTGTCCAATATGTTCTTCCATTGTGTGGTTTGTCTTTTTATTCTATTCTTATTATCCATACTGTGCAAAAGCTTTTTAGTTTGATATAGTCCCATTTGTTTATCCTGCCTTTTATTTCACTTGCCCATGGAGATAAATCAGCAAATATATTGCTGCAACAGATGTCAGAGAGCTTACTGCCTATGTTTTCTTCTAATATGCTTATGGTTTCACAGCTTACATTTGTCTTTCTGTGAATGGTGTAAGTTGGTGGTCTAGTTTCATTTTTTTGCAGGTAGCTATCCAATTTGCCCAACACCATTTATTAAAGAGGCTGTCTTTACTCCATTGTATGCCCTTAACTCCTTTGTCAAATATCATTTGTCCATAGAGCTGTGGGTTTACTTGTAGGTTCTCCGTTCTGTTCCACTGATCTATGTGCCTGTTCTTATGCCAGTACCAGGCTGTTTTGAGTACAATGGCCTTGTCGTATAGCTTGATATCAGGAAGTGTGATACCTCCCACTTTATTCTTCTTTTTAAAGATTGCTGAGGCTATTTGTGTTATCTTTTGGTTCCATATAAGGTTTTGGAATATGTGATCTATATCTTTAAAGTATATCATTGGTATTTTAATTGGTATTCCATGGAATTTATAAATTGCTTTGGGTAATATAGACATTTTAATGATGTTTATTCTTCCTAACCATGAGTATATGCTTCTACTTGTTTGTATCTTCCTTGATTTCTTTTATCAATATTTTATAATTTTCTGAGTACAACTCTTTAGTCTCCTTAGTTAAATTAACTCCTAGGTACTTAATTTTTTTGGTTGTAATAGTGAAGGAAATTGTTTCCTTAATTTCTCTTTCTGACTGTTCATTTTGGTGTATAAAAATGCCTCTGATTTCTGAGTATTCATTTTATATCCTGCCACTTTGCTGAATTCATTTATCAGGTCCAAAAGTTTTTTGACTGAGACTTTAGGGTTTTCTATATACAATATCATATCATCTGCAAATAATGATAGCTATACTTCTTCTTTTCCAACTTGAAAGCCTTTTATTTCTTCTCCTTGTCTGATTGCTGTGGCTAGGACTTACAGGACTATGTTGAATAAGAGTGGTAAAAGAGGGCACCCCTGCCTTGTCCCTGATCTTAGGGGATTACCTTTAATTTTTGCCCATTGAGTATTATATTGGCTGTGGGTTTGTCATAGATGGCCTTTATCATGTTGAGGTATGTTCCCTGTATTCCCACTTTGCTGAGAGTTTTGATCATGAATGGGTGCTGGATTTTATCAAATGTTTTTTCTGCATCTATTGAAATTATCATGTGATTTTTCTCCTTCCTTTTGTTTATGTGATGAAAACCGTTGATTGATTTACGAATATTGTACCAGCCTTGCCTCCCCAGAATAAATACCACTTGATCATGGTGTATGATTTTTTCCATATATTGTTGGATCCGTTTTGCTAATATTTTGTTGAGGATTTTAGCATCTATATTCTTCAGGGATATTGGCCTATACTTTTCTTTCTTTGTGTTGTGTTTGCCTTGTTTTAGAATAAGAATTATGCTCACCTCATAAAAGGAGCTTGGAAGTCTTCTTTTCTCTTGAATTTTTTGAAATAGCTTGAGAAGGATAGGAGTTAGTTCTTTGAATATTTGGTAGAATTCACTTGTGAAGCCATCGGGCCCCGGACTTTTCTTTGTTGGGAGTTTTTTGATAACTGTTTCAATCTCATTTGTTGTAATTGGTCTGTTTAGGTTTTCTGATTCTTCCAGATTAATTTTTGAAAGATTGTATGTTTCCAGGAATTTGTCCATTTCATCTAGGTTGTCTAGTTTTTTTGGCATACAGTTCTTCATAGTATCTTCTTACAATATTTTGTATTTCTGTTGTGTCAGTTGTTATTTCTCCACTCTCATTTCTAATTTTATTTATTTGAGTCCTCTCTTTTTTTCTTGGTGAGTCTAGTTAAAGATTCATCGATCTTATTTACCTTTTCAAAGAACCAGCTCCTAGTTTCATTGATCCTCTGTATTGTTTCTTTAGCCTCTATGTCATTTATTTCTGCTATGATCTTTATTATTTCCTTCCTTCTACTACATTTGGGTTTTGCTTGCTGTTCTTTTCTAGTTCTTTTAGATGCAGGGTTAAGTTGTTTATTTGAGCTTTTTCTAGTTTCCTAAAGTGTGCCTGTAGTGCTATGAACTTCCCTCTCAGCACTGCTTTTGCTGTTTCCCATAAATTTTGAGTTGTTGTATGCTCGTTATCATTCGTTTTAGGAATTTTTTAATTTTTTAATTTTTTGCTGTTCTGCTTTCGTGCTTTCACTTATCTTGTCCTCTACTTCACTGATTCAATCCTCTGTTTCATCCAGCCTGCTTTTAATTCCTTCTAGTGTAGTCATTTCTGATATTGTGTTTGTCATTTCTGTCTGATTCTTTTTTATGATTTCTATGTCCTTTTTCATGCTTACAATTTCTTTATTTAGGTGTTCATTAAGTTCATCCATTGTAGCTTTGAGATTCTTAAGCATCCTAACAATCATTATTTCAAACTCTGCATCCAGTAATTTGATTACTTCCATTTCATCCAGATCTTTTTCTGGAGATTTTTCTTGTTGATTTATATGGCTTACATTCCTCTCTCTTCCCATTGTTTCTGTTTGTGGTTTGCAGGCTTGTTTGAGTTGTGGTCTTAACTAGTAAAGCTGCTTTTTGTTTTCTATATCTTAATTGGGTCAGGTTTAAGGAACCCTTCCTTAAGAAGTCAATCTAATAAGAGTTGTTAGGTCCTGAACTGATGCTCTCTGTTTCTGGCCTCTGGATGTGCCCTCCCTGAAACTTCTTGGCCAGAGCCTGGCACAGACCATTGGGGGTTGCTGCCTCTGACTGGCCCTTATCTATCTTTTTGGAGCAACAGGCAATCCAGATCCTGTGGCTGCCTCTGCTGAGCCCAGTTGCCATTATTAGTATCAACTTAGGCTGGCTTTTATCTACTTTTGGCCTGGAGGATGTTTGTTTAAATATTCAGGTTCTTCTGAGATCCGCTTTCTGCCACCTCTTATTGTTGGCTACTTGTTGGGCTCAGTACTATAAATCAGGGGTTAGGTAAGGTATTGGATGTGGCTTGTCCCTTAGCCTCAGGTGTTGTTCTATCCAATCATCTTTTTTTTCTTTCTTTCTTTTCAGCCCTCATAAGGGCGTGGCCACAGAAGTCCAATTGGTGTGGCCTTTGTGTTTCCCAGGTCTCCTTTGTGTTTCCCAGGTCTCCTTTGGTCTCCACAGGCCCGCCCTCACTGCTACTGCTGCCTCGAGCATTCAAGCATGGGCATTGTCAGCACTGGCCTGGCCCACACCTGTGGTCGTTGAGGCTTCCGCCTCACCTTCACAGGTGGGACTGCATGCACGTGCCTGGTTGCAAGCCCTGGCTGGCCCTCACCTCCGCCCTGCTTCCACCAGCAGGACTGCTTTCACATGTCTGGGCTTCAAGCCTTGGCCAGCCCCTGGCCTCCACTCCAACTCTGTGGGTGGGACTGTGTTCACATGCTTGAGCCACAGCTGTGACCAGTTCCCAGTTTGCACCCAGTGGACAGGACCATGTCGCCCACCCTCGGCTAGCACACAGCAGTTGCAGGTGGCACTGTAGCTCAGACCTCAGCATTCAATACTATATCCCTGACGGGCTCCCTGCTTCTAAGCGACTCTGCTCTGAGTGCTGCAGGAGAGCTTCCGTTTGGCTGGTGACCTGCTTCCCTTTGCTGGTATTGCTGGTTCCAGGAAAAATATTTACTTTAGATTTGGGTAATGACTCAGCCCAGGGGTTAGGGTGGATGTCTCTCAAAGTGTTTCTTCCTGTGCCCCCTAGATTATACTCTCTTCTTGCTATGCCAGTCCTCTTAGCTCTCCCAATCCCCTGGAGCCCCAGGTGAGTGGTTGTGAAAGAGGTTTTCTACACAATTCCTCTAAGATGAATCCTGGGTCTGAGAAATTTATCTCTTCCTCAAAAACAGTATCCTGACTTCTTTTGCTGCTAAATATTATCTGTACACCTCTTCTAGTCTCTGGGGCTTCAGTCCTGGGGCCCAGGACTCTCCCCTCTCCGGTAAAGCTTCACCACCACACAAGGCCTTCCAGCCACCACTTGCTCCTGGGAGCCCAGCAGCCCTGTTCATGTTTCCACTTTTCCTGCCAGTATCAATTTGTCTTCTTCAGTGATCTTTGGTTATATATTCCTCTTGGTTTAGCCCAAAGTTGGTTTTTCCAGATGATTGTTCTTAAAATTAAGTTGCAATCCACTTTGGTTCTGGGAACTGGAAGTTGGAATGTCCACCTACTCTGTTGTCATCTTGCCAACCAGTCCCATGTATTTTTCATTTGATTCTCACAACTCTGTGAGGATATTATTTTTATTTTCCACATTTTAAAGAAGAGGAAATAATCAGAAAGGTAAAGTCAGAGTTCCAAGATGGCCACAGAGTAGGCAGATGCTCTCCAAGATGGCCACAGTGTAGGCAGATGCTCCAACTCCCACTTCCCAAAACCAAGGTGAATTACAACTTAAATCTGAGAACACTGATCATGAAAGACAAACTTTTGACTAAGAGGATTCTACAGCCAAAGATCACCAAAGAATCCACACTGAGACTGGTAGGAAAGGTGGAGACACAGAAAGGGCTGCCCTGCTCCCAGGAGTGAGCGGTGACTAAGAGGGACTTTCACCATGTGGAGGGCTGTCCAGCAAGTTGTAGGTCCTTATCACCAAAACCTAAATCCCAGCCTAGAGACCCGGAGCCTGGAAGGGGCTTACAGACTATATTTGGCTGAGAAAAAAAAGCCTAGAAATGGTTTGAAAGGAAGCAAGATTCTTAGATCCAGGCTCCATATTAAAGGAACTGCACAGAGAGCCTCACTCACAGCCAATTTCCTGGAGCTCTAGAAGGACACTCTAACCCCTGGGCTGAGTAACTCCCCAAATTTAAAGTGAACATTTTTCCTGGGAACAGCATCACCAGCAAAGGAAAGAAAGTGCTCTATCCACCAGAGGCTCCCCTGCCTTAGCTAGAACAAAGGTGCTTAGAGCCAGGCACCATGTTAGGAACAGAAATAGGGAGGGCAGAGGTCTAAGCTACACCACCACCCTCACTGCTGAGTGCTTGCATGGGGCAGGCAGAGAAGAGGCAGCAGAGCATGGCTTCAGAAGTTTGAGCGAGCATGCGCAAAGTTGGCCTGCAGAGCTGGGAACCGCCACTGCCGCTGCAGAGGTCCGGGCTTACACACAGTCCTGCTCGCTTAAAGGGCCCGACCTTGGCAGGGGCAGAGGCCCAAGTGTCAGCAGAGGGGGTATGTAAGGACTCACGTGAGCCTGTCAGTAAGGGCATAAGTCACGGCGGCCACTGCGGGGATCTGGGCCCATGTGCAAACCTGCCTGGGGTATTGGCATGCCCTTAGCGGCAACAGAAGCAAGGACAACCTTGGCAGTGGTCCGAGTGGGTGCGTGTGGCCCCCCTGTGGCAGCTGCTGAAGTCTGAGGCAGTGCACAGATTTCCGGTGATGCTGACGAGCACTGCACAATAGCGAAGGCCGAGGCAACCTGGGAAGTGGTTTGAGCAGGCATGGGCAGCCTCACCCACAGGGGTGAAATCCAGGGCAGATGCCCAAGCCTATGAGCAAAAGTGCCCATGACACAGACCAGCTCTCAGAGGCAGCGGAGGCTGGGGCGGCCATGGAAGCAGTCCAAACTGGAGCGCAGGCATGCAGGAGCCTGACCAGGGCAGTGGCGGCCAAGAAAGCGGGCTGGCACCAACAGCACCTGATCCTAAAAGCCCCGGGGAAACAACAGTGGCAGTGGCCCAATAGACCACACAATGAAGGCACAGGGGCCACACCCACTGGACCCCTGTGGCTATACCCTACTGAGTGTTGAAAAAGAAGAAGTAAAATAAAATAAAATAAAATAAGTAAATAAAATGTCTGGATATAATAACACTTGAAGCTAAAGAGTAGGCCACATCTAATACCGTACCTAATTGCTAACTTATAGTACTGAGCCCAAAAAGTAGCAAGCAATAAGAGGCAACACAAAGCAGATTTTAAGAAAACTAGAACTTTAAAAGGAACTTCTCCCAGGCCAAGAGTAGGTAAAAGCAAGCATAAGAGCGCAGCTGATATTTACAACAGCAACTGGACCCCACATTGGCAGCCACAAAATCTAGATAACCTGTAGCTCCCAAAAGGTGAATAAGAACTAGTCATAGGCAGTGACCCCCATTGATCTGTTCCAGGCCCAGCCAAGGAGGTTCTACGCAGGCACATTCAGTGGCCAGATATGGAAAGCACCAGTTCAGGACCTAAAAACCCTTGTTAGAGTAGAAGCTTAATAAAGAACTCCTCACACTGAACCCAGCTAAGACATAAAAAATTCTGACACAAACAGCAAAAAGAACAGTGATAGCACATAAGTAGCCCACAGAGGATTACAAGCAACAGCTGATGCCAACCCAAGAACACCAAGAAAAACACAACTGAAAATTGGAGGCAGACAACACCAACCCTTGACTTAGCTAGCTCTAAAAACAACACACTCAAATGAGGAGGTTATACACAGACAAAATAGGAAGACAGAGAAATGCAATCCAAATGAATCAACAAGAGAAATCCCCAGAAAACGAACTGAGTGAGATGGAAATAAGCATATTACAGGATGCAGAGTTTCAAATAATGATGATTAGAATGCTAAAAGATCTTAGAACAACAATGTAGAAACACAATGAGCACATAAATAAAGAGATAATGAGCATCAAAAATGACATTGAAATAATAAAGAAGAACCAGTCAGAAATGACAAATACAATATCAGAAATGAAGACTACACTAGAAGCAATTAAAAGCAGGATGAAGCAGAAGATCAAATCAGCAATTTAGAAGACAAGATAAAGGAAAACACAGAAGTGGAATAGCAAAAAGCAAAGAGGCTGAAAAAAATCTGAGGAAACTCTAAGAGAGCTCTGTGACAACCTAAAGAGAAACAACATTTGCATAATAGGGGTTCTTGAAGAAGAAGAGAAAGAACAAGGGATAGAGACCTTCTTCAATCAAATCATAGCTGAAAACTTCCCTAAATTGATGCATGAAAAAGTCACACAAGTTCAAGAAGCACAGAAATTCCATTAAAGAGAAACCCAAAGAAATCCACACCAAGATACATCATAATTAAAATACCAAAGCAAAGACATAAAAAGAAAACACTAAAAGCTGCTAGAGAAAAAAAGGCTATCTCCTACAAAGGAGCCCCCACAAGGATAACATCCAACTTCTCAACAGAAACACTTGAGGCCAGAAGGGTATGGCAAGAAATATTTAAAATAATGCACAACAAGAGCCTACAACCAAGACTACTTTATCCAGCAAGGCTATCATTTAAAATTGAAGGAGAAATAAAATCCTTCCCAGAAAAAAAATAAAGAAATTCATTACAACAAAACCAATGCTGCAAGAAATGTTAAGGGGCCTGTTGTAAACAGAACAAAGGGGGAAAAAAATATAGTGAAAGAGGAATACAGCTTTAAAGAATTAAATGGCAATAAACAACTACATATCAATAATAACCTTAAATGTAAATGGATTAAATGCTCCAATCAAAAGATGTAGGGTAGCTGAATGGATAAGAAAACAGGACCCATACATATACTGTCTACAAGAGACCCAGTTCAAAACAAAAGATACACATAGACTGAAGGTAAAGAGATGGATAAAAAACATTTCATGCAAAAGGAAATGAAAAAAAAAAGCTGGGGTAGCAATACTTATATCAGACAAAATGGACTTTAAAGCCAAGGCTATAGTAAGAGATAAAGAAAGTAATTACATAATGATAAAGGGAGCAATCCAACAGGAAGAGATAACCATTATAAATATCTATGCACCTAATATAGAAGCACCTAAATATATAAAGCAGACTTTGATGGATATAAAGGGCAAAATCAAAGCAATACTATAATAATAGGGGATTTCAATACCCCACTAACATCACTAGATAGATCCTCAAGAAAGAAAATTAACAAAGAAAACAGCAGACTTAAAGGACACACTAGAGACCCTGGCCGGTTGGCTCAGCGGTAGAGCGTTGGCCTGGCGTGCGGGGGACCTGGGTTTGATTCCCGGCCAGGGCACATAGGAGAAGCGCCCATTTGCTTCTCCATCCCCCCTCCTTTCTCTCTGTCTCTCTCTTCCCCTCCCGCAGCCAAGGCTCCATTGGAGCAAAGATGGCCCGGGCACTGGAGATGGCTCCTTGGCCTCTGCCCCAGGTGCTAGAGTGGCTCTGGTTGAGGCAGAGCGATGCCCCAGAGGGGCAGGGCATCACCCCCTGGTGGGCAGAGCATCGCCCTTGGTGGGCGTGCCGGGTGGATCCCAGTCGGGCGCATGCAGGAGTCTGTCTGACTGTCTCTCCCCGTTTCCAGCTTCAGAAAAATACCAAAAAAAAAAAAAAAAAAAAAAGGACACACTAGATCAACTGGATTTAATAGGTATCTTTAGAACTTTTCATGCTAAAGCAGTAGAATATACATTCTTTTCAAGTGCTCATGGTACATTCACTAGGATAAACCACATGTTAGGGCACAAATGCAGTGTCAACAAATTTTTTTTTTTTTTTGTATTTTTCCAAAGCTGGAAACAGGAAGCAGTCAGACAAACTCCCGCATGTGCCCTACAAGGATCCACCCAGCATGCCCACCAGAGGGTGATGCTCTGCCCATCTTGGGGAATCACTCTGCCACAATCAGAGCCATTCTAGCGCCTGAGGCAGAGGCCACAGAGCCATCCTCAGCTCCCAGGCAAACTTTGCTCCAGTGGAGCCTTGGCTGCGGGAGGGGAAGAGAAAAACAAAGAGGAAGGAGAGGGGGGGGTGGAGAAGCAGATGGGTGCTTTTCCTGTGTGCCCTGGCTGGGAATCGAACCTGGGACTCCTGCACGCCAGGCCAACGCTCTACCACTGGGCCAACTGGCCAGGGCCCATAGTGTCAACAAATTTAAGAAGATTGAAATCATATCAAGCATTTTCTCTGATCAAAATGGCATGAAACTAGAAATCAACCACAACAGAAAAACTGAAAAATACTCAAACACATGAAAACTCAATAGCATGTTATTAAATAATGAATGGGTTAACAATGAGATCAAAGAGGAAATAAAAAAATTCCTAGAAACAAATGATAATGAGCATATAACAACTCAAAATTTATGGGACACAGCAAAAGCAATCCTGAGAGGGAAGTTCATAGCACTACAGGCATACCTTAAGAGGCTAGAAAAAGCTTAAATAAAAAACCTAACCCTGCATCTAAAATAACTAGAAAAAAAAACAGCAAGTAAACCCCAGAGGTAGTAGAAAAAAGGAAATAATAAAGATCAGAGCAGAAATAAATGACACAGAGGATAAAGAAATAATACAGAGGATCAGTGAAACCAAGAGCTGATTCTTTGAAAGGGTAAACAAGATCTATAACCTTTATCCAGCCTCACCAAGAAAAAAAGAGAGAGGATTCAAATATATAAAATTAGAAATGAGAGTGGAGAAATAACAACTGATACAACAGAAATACAAAATATTATTTAAAAAATACTACAAAGAATTGTATGCCAAAAAATTAAACAACCTAGGTGAAATGGACAAATTCCTTGAAACATATAATCTTTCAAAAATCAATCTGGAAGAATCAGAAAACCTAAACAGACAGATTACAACAAACAAGATTAAAACAGTTATCAAAAAACCCCCCAACAAACAAAAGCTCTGGGCCAGATGGCTTCACAAGTGAATTCTACCAAATATTCAAAGAAGAACTAACTCCTATTCTTTTCAAGCTATTTCAAAAAATTCAAGAAGAAGGAAGACTTCTAAGCTCCTTTTATGAGGTGAGCATAATTCTAATTCCAAAACCAGGCAAAGACAACAAAAAGAAAGAAAATTATAGACCAATATTTTTGATGTATTTAGATGCTAAAATCCTCAACAAAATATTAGCAAACCGGATCCAGCAATACAGGAAAAATATCATACATCATGATCAAGTGAGATTCATTCTGGAGAGGCAAGGCTGAAACAATATTTGCAAATCAATCAACATTTTTCATCACATAAATAAAAGGAAGGAGAAAAACCACATGATAATTTCAATAGATCTAGAGAAATCATTTGATAAAATCCGGCACTCATTTATGATCAAAACTCTCAGCAAAGTGGGAATACAAGGAACATACCTCAACATGATAAAGGCCATCTATGACAAACCCACAGCCAACATCATAATTAATGGGAAAAATTAAATGCAATCCCCTTAAGATCAAGAACAAGGTGGAGTGCCCCCTTTCTCTATTCTTATGCAACATAGTTCTGGAAGTCCTAGCTACAGAAATCAGACAAGAAGAAGAAATAAAAGGCATTCGAATTGGAAAAGAAGTAAAACTATCATTATTTGCAGATGATATGATACTATATATAGAAAACCCTAAAGTCTCAATCAAAAACTACTGGACCTGGCCCTGGCCAGTTGGCTCAGTGGTAGAGCATTGGCCTGGCATGCAGGAGTCCCAGGCTCAAGTCCTGACCAGAGCACACAGGAGAAGGGACCATCTGCTTCTCCACCCCTCCCCCTCTCCTTCCTCTCTGTCTCTCTCTTCCCCTCCTGCAGCCGAGGCTCCATTGGAGCAAAGTTGGCCTGGACGCTGAGGATGGTTCCTTGGCCTCTGCCTCAGGCGCTAGAATGGCTCTGGTCACAACAGAGCAAAGCCCCAGATGGGCAGAGCATCGTCCCCTGGTGGGCATGCCTGGTGGATCCTGGTCGGGCGCATGCGGGAGTCTGTCTGACAACATGTGGGAGTCTGTCTGACTGCCTCCTCATTTCCAACTTCAGAAAAATACAAAAAAAAAAAAAAACTACTGGACCTGATAAATGAATTCAGCAAGGTGGCAGGATATAAAATTAATACTCAGAAATCAGAGGCATTTTTATACACCAACAATGAACTGTCAGAAAGTGAAATTAAGGAAACAATCCCCTTCACTATTGCAACAAAAAAAATAAAGTACCTAGGAGTAAATTTAACTTAGGAGATTAAAAACTTGTACCTGGAAAATTATAAAACATTGGTAAAAGAAATCAAGGAAGATACAAACAAGTAGAATCATATACTGTGTTCATGGATAAGAAGAATAAATATCAGTACAATGTCTATATTACCCAAAGCAATTTATAAAGTCATTGTAATTCCTATTAAAATACCAATGACATACTTCAAAGACATAGACCACATATTCTAAAAATTTATATGGAACCATAAAAGAACACGAATAACTTCAGCAATCTTGAAAAAGAAAAAGAAAGTGGGAAGTATCACACTTCCTAATATCAAGTTATACTACAAGGTTATTGTACTCAAAACAGCTTGGTACTGGAATAAGAACAGGCATATAGGTCAATGGAATAGATCAGAGAACCCAGAAATAAACCCACACCTTTATGGACAATTGATATTTGACAAAGGAGGTAAGAGAATACAATGGAGTAGACAGTCTCTTTAACAAATGGTGTTGGGAAAATTGGATAGCTACCTGCAAAAAAATGAAACTAGACCACCAACTTATACCATTCACAAAAATAAACTCAAAATAGATAAAAGACTTAAATGTAAGTTGTGAAATCATAGGCGTCTTAGACGAAAACATAGGCAGTAAGCTCTCTGACATCTGTTGCAGCAATATATTTGCTGATTTATTTCCATGGGCAAGTGAAATAAAAGACAGGATAAATAAATGGGACTACATCAAACTAAAAAGTTTTTGTACAGCTAAAGACAATATGAACAGAATAAAAAGACAAATCACACAATGGGAGAACATATTCGACAATATATCTGATAAGGGGTTAATAACCAAAATTTGTAAAGAACTTGTAAAACTCAACACCAGGAAGATAAACAATCCAATCAAAAAATGGGCAAAAGAAATGAATAGACACTTCTCCAAAGAGGACGTACAGATGGCCAATAGAGGAAAAAATGTTCAACATCACTAATCACTAGAGAAGTGCAAATTAAAACCACAATGAGATATCACCTCACATCTGTCAGAATGGCGCTCATTAACAAAACAACACATAATAGATGCTGGCGAGTACATGGAGAAAGGGAACCCTCCTGCACTGCTGGTGGGAATGCAGACTGGTGCAGCCACTGTGGAAAACAGTATGGGGACTCCTCAAAAAATTAAACACAGAACTGCCTTTTGACCCAGCCATCCCACTTTTAGGAATATATTCCAAGAACACTATATATCACTGATTCAAAAAGGAAATGCACCCCCATGTTTATGGCAGCATTGTTCACAATAACAAAGATCTGGAAACAGCCCAAGTGTCCATCAGTGGACTAGTGGATTAAAAAGCAGTGGTACATATACAAAATGGAATACTATGGGGCCCTGAAAAAGAAGGAAATATTACCTTTGCAACAACATGGATGGACCTGGAAACTATAATGTTAAGTGAAATAAGCCAGGCAGAGAAAGAAAAATATCATATGACCTCACTCATTTGAGGAATCCAAGGAACAATGTGAACTGAGGAACAAAATTAAACCTGAAGGGAAGGGGGAGGGCACTATTAGAGGGGGGCAAAGGAGATGTTGAGGGGAATACGGGGGGGATGCATTTGGGGTGACACTAGAATCTATGTAAACACAATAAATTAAATAAAAATATAAAATTAAGAATAAAAGTAGAAAAGTAAAGTCACTCACAGCTTAGTTAGCAATAGAAAGAAACTTTCTACTTTTTTACAAAAGACAATACAATGGAAATGTGGTGGACTTTCCTTGCTTTGGTCATACCTGAGCACTCTTTTTCTTTTGTTTATAGATTAGAGACCTAAAACCAAGAGAAGAGGAGAAGATTAAGAAACCAGAGGTAAAGCGTGCTGGAGATTGTCTCTATTTGTTTTCCAGTGACCAACTATCTATCTAAAATGGTTTCATTGTAGTCCTGTCTAGGACAAAAAGTTCACATCAAAATAATTACTAGCTTATTGCAAATACCAAGAAAAGGACCAAAAACAAGAACAAAAAACACACATCTATATACACAAAAAAGCAGCCTCAGCTAAAAAAAGTTAAATCATGTGTTATAAATGACTAGGCTATAGTAATAATTGCTAAATTTTTTGAACATGTGCTACCAGTATATGTGAATATATTTACTTTTAAATAATAAATACACTGATATCCAAATGCATGCCCCTTAAAACCAAGTGTCCGTCAGTGGATGAGTGGATTAAAAAGCAGTGTTACATATATACAATGGAATACTATGTGGCCATGGAAAAGAAGGAAATATTACCTTTTGCGACAACATGGATGGACCTGGAAATTATTATGTTAAGTGAAATAAGCCAGGCAGAAAAAGAAAATATCATATGAGCTCACTCATTTGAGGAATCCAATGAACAATGTGAACTGAGAAATGGAATTGAGACAGGGGAGGGATCAAAGGGACCAGAGGAAAAGAGGACAGAGGGAAAGGGGATGATAGGATGGGATAAACCTGAAGGGAAGGGGGAGGGCGCTATGGGGAGAGGGGCAAAGGAGATGTTGAGGGGAATATGGGGGAGGGGGGATGCATTTGGGACAACACTAGAATCTATGTAAACATAATCAATTAAGAAAACAAACCTTAGGCTTACTGTCCCCAGCCATGCCCCACAATCATCTTTATTTCTCTTTCGATTATTGTCAGCAGCCACTGTGTTGGTATTAGTCATTGCCATCAAACTAATGTTTAAAATGATAATATTGTTATAAAATTGATTCCAACTTACAACAACAAAGTATAGAAACAGACAATGATTGATTTCTAAGGCAATCTTCTCCATAATGCTCTGATTACATCTTTTCGGATTCCCTCCTCAACTTTATTTCAACAATTTTGCATTTTCTTAAAGCTTCAATCTATCCCAGTCTCTTAGAATATCAACTTTAGCCTATACTGATGAAATCTCTATCTCAACAACAAAATTTATCTCTATTCTGTGTCCTTTTATGCTACTATCCCATTCATTTCTTTCTCTTTCAAAGCCTAACACTTAATCTTTTCTCTGATAGCCATAACATTCTTTTTCATTATTTTTATCAGATAAATTCATGTATAGTATATATCATAGTTTACAAAGGCAAGCAATGCCATAACGCTTAGACCTATAGTGATATTGAAAATGTTTAATAATTGCCTGGGCATAGATAACATCACCAACCAATTATCCTTGCTTATAACATAAAATGCTGCTATCATACCTGTCCTCACTCTTGGTTCTCTCTGTGCTCCTCTGTCCAGTGACAACCACTTCCAAAGCTTTGCTGGGGTTTTTTTGTTTTTTGGGTTTTTTTACTATTTATCTCAGATTTCTTAATAACATGTTCATAAACCTATTTCTTTTAACCAACCCCTTGTTTGTTTACTTTTATATTTGTTTGTTGTTTTTTAAGGATAAAGGTGGAAATCAAGTTGTTTTCTCCTTGCACATGTTTAAAATACCACTCTTTCAACATAAGGGAGACACACAGAAGAGTGACAGTCTCTGCTGGCAGGGCCCTTACAATACTGTCAGTGGGCAGATATAGGAGCTAAGTAACTATAAAATTTCAACTCCACTACCTGGTACATGGAACCAGGAAAAGTATGTAACTGGTTGATTTCATTCTAGATCAGCGTGTCAAAAGCCAGTGTAGTGAATGACAAATTTGCCCAATTTTCTTGTTTTTTTATGGCTTCATAATAGCACATAAAGATTGCTTGACTTGTTTCTGCCCCACGTTGCTGTCACCACAGCTGGAGAGAGAGGGGGCTCTCAGTGCTTGGGCTGGGGAGACTGGAGGGCAGAATGCCCATCCTCCAGAGGGGGCGACTAGGACACAGAGAGGGCTGGCTTTCCAGAACCGACGTTTGACCCAGTTGGCCTGTCCCCAGCCCTTATATTTCTCTGGATCCCTGCAGGTCTGGTTGGCTTTTCTCCTGTCTGATCCATCTCCAGAAAGGTCTTAAACTACAAATTCGCTTCCCAGCTTAAAGTCCTTCAGTGGCTCCCTCAGGACCTGCTCACTTATCCCCTCCACCACCACCACCTCTCACTCTGTTCTCCGTCTCAAGCACACTGTTCTTTCTCTCAGTCCTGCCTGGAGGACCTACCCACCACCCCTGTGTCAGCAGCCTCCTCAACACTCTCAGCCCAGACTCAGCCCCTCAGCCTCAGACTCAGCCCAGACATCAGCTCTTCCAGGAAATGTTCCCAAGTCTGCTAGTCAGCCAGGGACCCAGAACACTGTCCTGGTGGCAACCTGGCCCATGTGTATCAGAAATTCATCAATCAGGCTTGCCTGTCTCCCTTCAGGTTAGTGTGCTCATTAGGAGTGCAACTTTTATTTTCCTTTTTATTGAATTTATTGGGGTGACAGTTAGTAATTACTCAGGTTTAGGTGCACAGTTCTACAACACATCCTCTGTGCACTGTATTGTGTGTTCACCCCCCCCCCAAGTCAAGTCTCCATCCATCACCATTTCTCCCCTACACCCTTGCCCTACGCCAGGCCATCAAGAGGACAGGGAATTTCACTCCTCCTGCCTGAGGCTGCTCCCTGGCATAGAGTGCTGCTTACTGACTCATTTATTGAACTAACTGATAAATGAGCTAATGATCAGTCTTGCAAGCTTCGGATGCACATTTCCCTTTCTTACATAGTATCTCCAGAGACATGTCCTTCAGGCACCTCAGACTCAACAGGTCTCAAACTGAATTCATAATGCTCTAAGTTAACTTAATATCTATTTTGATTAATGTCATTACACATCCTTACTATCACTCAACCTCAACACCTAAAATCCAACCTCAACCCCTACGTGGAATAAATAGTCCAATCTCACTGCTTTTGCTTGCTCAAATGTCTTTCCAAACTTTCCTCATGCTCACTCCTGCTGCCTCTTCCTCCCCAGATTTCTGGCCAATGACTACCCCATTTGAAGCACACACACTGCCTGCACATCCATCAGTTGAGACTGCTCACAATTCCCTAAATACAGTCTGCACCATCCTTCCTAGGTTCTGCTAGCACCAGCTCTTCCTCCTCTTGCTCAACTGCTACCGCCCCCATAGGGCCTTTTAAACTCCTCCATGAAAGACTTATTTTTCCACTCCAGGAGCACTGTGCTTAATTGTACCACTGCCAAATCACTTAGTACAGTCTGCCTCGTACTCATATCTCAGTTATGTGCGTTTCTATCTTCTCGTCTAGATACCAAGCCCTTGGAAGACAAAGCCCATGCCATATTCATCTTGGAAGAATTTTGCACACAGTCAGAGTTTAACAAAGAGTTTTGGATTTATTAATAGATTTAATCAATTTCATTCATCAATTCATTCCCCAAGACAATATTTAGTATCAAATTTGTTACTCCTTAACATGACTGGAGATATTGATTTCTTTGAAGACAGAATTTTATGCCGTCTTTAGGATAATAATAGCTCTCATTGATTTCATGCCTAGTACCTGTCAAACATTATATGCATAGCATTTCTAATCCTTGAGATAACCTTGCAAAATAGAAAAGCTCATCCCCATTTTACAGATAAGGAAACTCACATTAACGAGGGTAACTTGCCCAAGACCGGATGACTGTAAATTTTAAAGCCAGGGTTAGAAACCAGGTTTATCTAATTCTGAAAAAAACCAAACCACATCCCCTTACCTGTACTGCATGGTTGGCGAGTGTGTTTTCTTCCTTTCCTTCACTTATTCATCTCCAAGAAGAAGATTTTGGTTTATTGCTGTTAATATTTATTTTGTGTTTTTAGGTAACTTCAACATTAGACACATCTCAAAACGATCTGGTGGACAAAAAATGCTTAACTAAACACTATACACATCTCTCCTGCAAAAAAGTCTTCTGCCAACCATGGCAGAAATGCATCGAAGGGACCTGTATTTGTAAACTCCCTTATCAGTGCCCAAGGAATGGTACTACAGTGTGTTCGACTAATGGGAAAAGCTACCCGACTTACTGTCAGCAAAAGAGTTTCGAATGTATTCGTCCAGGGGCCAAGTTTTTAAATCGTGGAGCATGTACAGCTAATGGTAGGAAAAGCTTAGTTTATTGTACAGTATAAGAAATTGTCTATCTATTAGAAAATACTTTTCCTATGAAATGGTATGATAATTCAAAATTCTCTCTAATCTCAATAGTAATTTGGGTGATAACTAAAGAAATCAGGAGGCACCGGAATGTAGCCAGAGCCTGGGGACTTGAGGCCAGTCCTCCCCTCAGTGCCCATGCGATGCTTTGCCACCCAACCCTTCAGAAGTGTCCCCACCCTCACTTCTACTTAGCTAAAGGGTCATTAACTTGGTTCAGAACCCAGTGAAAAAGTCTTTACATGAGATTGGTACTGATATGGAGCCCCCCTGTGGACCTCCGACCCCAATAATTTCTTCTGCCATTCATCCCACCAACCCCTATCCCTCTCCCAGCTCCAGTCCCACTGGCCCTGATCCAAGGGGAGCCCAGGCCACTGCTGACGTAGGACCTAGCAAACCGGGCACATCAGATGAGAGAGCTTGTCTACAAGTGCCTAAGGTAGTAAGGAGGCTAATATGTGGGTAGGTGGAGTGGTTAAGATTAAGGATCTCACTGTAGGTCAGATTTCATTGCAAACCCCTCCAAACCTTACCTGGGTTATTGACAAACCGTGTGACCTCTCTGGGCCCCAGTTCCCCCATTTGCAAGATGTGAAAAGAGTAATTCTTAACTCATAGATTCTTGTGGAAATTATATAAAAATAATGTATGTAAAGCTCTTCACACAGTTTTGGCACAAAGAAAGTGCTCATGAAATTTTACTTGACAGCAAACCTCAGGCTTATTGTCTTCTGATGTCAATTATCACTGGCACTTGAATTTACAGAGGAATGCTGAACTCTTTTTTTTAAAAGGCATCATGAGATACAACAGCTCACAGCTGCCTAAATATTTTTGTGGTGCTGAGCTAAGATGTTGAGGTGCTGTGGAAAGGAGCAAGAAAGCTCCCTGTTTGAGCCGTCTTTATGACCTGTTGGAGAGGAAGAAAGCAACAGCGGAGATTATTTCATCAGTGTCAGACTTTTGTTCCCTTGAGGCATTAAATGCCTTAAATATATAAGACTACACAAACTTTTCTTACATTTTTATTATTTGTTTGGCACGCTCTTAAGAGCACAGACTTTGGAGTGAGATTGTATGAAGATTTTTATCATTTTTCATCTCCTGGTATATATAAACTACTAAAATTCTGTGGCATGCCACTATAATTTTTGCCTGACAAAAAAAAATAGGTATAATTTTGATTCAGTCACACCACATGGCTATTGTTGTGTTGGCTGTTGCCATTTTTTTATTTGAAAATCTAAGGAAAAAGAGTTCAGTGCCTCTGACTAAATAGGTATTGCATGTTTAAAAATTTTTTATAGCACACTGGTTGAAAATCATTTATATAGTAAGTTCAGATTCCTGGCATTACCACTTGAGCAAGTAACTTAACTTCATGTATAAATGGAGGAACTTACCGTATTTTCCCATGTATGAGATGCACATTTTTCCATAAAATCTGGGGTCTAAAAACTGGGTGTGTCTTATACAGTGGTTGTAGATTTTTTTACTTGCATTTCCTGCTTTTTCATGCTTGTTTTTGCACTCATTGTTGAAGACAGTGATTCATCATCAGACACAGATGAGGACAAGCTAATGGATGGGAGTTTTGACAGTGATAAGGAGTTGTAAGGATTTTATGATGAATAAAACTTGAGTTCGCCTGACCAGGCAGTGGCGCAGTGGATAGAGCACGGATTGGGACATGGAGGACCCAGGTTCAAAACCCCAGGGTCACCGGCTTGAGTGCGGGCTCACCAGTTTGAGCCCGAAGGTTGTTGACTTGAAGCTCAAGGTCACTGGCTTGAGCAAGGGGTCACTTACTCTACTGTAGCCCCCCGCCATCAGGGCACATATAAAAAAGCAATCAATGAACAAGCAATCAACTAACAACTAGGATGCCACAACCAAGAGTTGATGCTTCTCATCTCTCTCCCTTCCTGTCTGTCTGTCCCTATCTTTCCTTCTCTGTCTCTGTAAAAATAAAACACAAAAACAAAGAGTTCAATAACTTTATGTAATACATTGTTTTTCAAATGTCGGGCCCCAAAATTAAGGTGTGTCTTATACATGGGGAAACACGGTAGGTTCCTCATGTGTAAAATTGTCAATAAATATCAGTCTAATCTTCACAGGGCTGATATGAGGATTCTGTGATAGTCTATGTAACTTGGCAGTACAGCCACTGACACATCATAAACCCTCATAAAATAATTGTTACTTGTTAAAGTCTTCATGGTATTTAAAATTAACTTAAAATTATGTATTTTACTATTTTAAAGAGGAGCAAAGTGAATTCCTAAATGTTGCTCATTCTTTTGGTTCTATTTTAGGAAGATTTAATGTGTCCTTGAAGTATGGAAATAGAGATTCAGAAGGAATTGTTGAAGTAAAACTTGTAAACCAAGATAAGAAAATGTTTATATGTGATAACCGCTGGAGCATAACGCAGGCCAATGTGGCCTGCCTTGACCTTGGATTTCAACAGTGAGTGTAACTCTATCAGGGGATTTTCTCAGAGTTGATTTTCTTGTTTCAACTGTTTGTTTTTTGAATACCTAATCTTTCTGTGCCTCAATTTCCTTATATGCAACCTGAGAACATTAACTGCCTGCCTCAATTCAGCATTGTTATGAGGATTAAAGGTGCTCATGATTGACTAGCACTTAGAACGTTGCTGAGCACAGAGCAACTGGAAGTTGCAAATTCTTTGCTGATTTGGAGAGCTGCAAAAATATTCAGTACTGTTTGTCGCTATTCATCTATAATTATGTCCACTTTTCATACGCAATATCATTTACTTTCGCCTTTTCTTTTTTTAACCTTGCATAGATTTGTCTATTTGATTAGTGTTTTTTGTTTGTTTTTTCAGTGAGTGTATTGCGAGCAAGAAAGACAGAGAAAGGGAGAGAGAGGGAGAGACAGAAAGGGAGAGAGATGAGAAGCATCAACTCATAGTTTCATCGCTTTAGTTATTCATAGATTGCTTTCCTATGTGCCAGCAAACTTGGGTTTCAGGCCAGTGATCTCTGGGCTCAAGCCAGCGACCATGGGATCATGTTGATGATCCCACGCTAAGCCAGTGACCTTGAGGTTTTGAACCTGGGACCTCAGTGTCCCAGGTCAATGCTCTAGCCACTGCATCACCACCGGTCAGGCTGATTAGTGTTTTTGATTTTCCAATATGTAAACTGTCTCTTGTTTCTTTTTTTTCAACTTCATTAACTTTTGCTGTTATGTTTGGCATTCTCTCTTCTTTTCTGTATTGTAAGTTTTCAGATTCCTTAAGTTAAAGGCTTACGTCAGTGATTTTCCATTTTTTTTCTAAGATAAGCATTTAAGGCAGTGGTCCCCAACCCCCAGGCCGCGGACCGGTAGCGGTCCGTGGGCCATTTGGTACCGGTCCACAAAGAAAGAAAAAATAACTTACATTATTTCCATTTTATTTATATTTAAGTCTGAATGATGTTTTATTTTTAAAAAATGACCAGATTCCCGCTGTTACATCTGTCTAAGACTCACTCTTGATCCTTGTCTCAGTCATGTGATACATTTATCCGTCCCACCCTAAAGGCCAGTCTGTGAAAATATTTTCTGACATTAAACCGGCCTGTGGCCCAAAAAAGGTTGGGGACCACTGATTTAAGGTACAAATTTCCCCCTAGCTAATACTTCGTTTGCATGGCATTAGCCCCCATAAGTGGTATTTTATTTATTGTTGAGTTCAAAATATTTTCTAATTTTTAACATAATTGAATCTCTGACCCATATGTAATTTAGTAGTATTTTTCTTTCCTAATGAATATATTATTTTGCTTTTAGTTAACTTTTTGTTTTTGATTTTCTATTTAACTGTATTGTGGTCAGAGAATGTCTGTACGTGATGACAACTGTTTAAAATTTGTTGAGACTTGTTTTGTGCTGAATGTATTTTAAATGTTTCATATTTAATAAATATAACAGATATGTTATTCATTAGAACAAGCCAGCTTATTAATGGCCTTGTTAAAAATTTTTCATACATTTATTTATAAGTTTTATGTGTCTTTATCTTTTTTGTCTGTGTCTTTATCTTTTAAGTGTGTCCCTTACAAACAGCATATATCTATATTTTTTAATCCGATATGACAATCACTGGCTGAAGAGTCTAGTCCATTTACACTGTTGTAATTATTTACATTATTAAATTTATTTTTTCTTTCTTATTCTGGGCTTATTATTTACCCTTTTCTGTGCTCTTGTTTCCTCCTTTTCTAACTTCTGTTAGGTTAATAAAGTTTTTTAATCTCCTCCCTTTTCTCCCTTTATGTGCTTTGGAAATTATACATTTTATTTCTATTTCTTTAGTGTCTATCTTTACATTAACACCATGGATGTTTGACTTAGCAAGTCCTCACCCTCTTCAGGAATAATAAAAAGAAAGTCATTACCCTATTAAGTTTTCAGTATTTAGTTCCACCTTATTTTAATGTGTCCTTGAAGTTAATTGCTATCATTATATAATAAGCTGCTATTATTAAATTATTATATATTATAAAATATATATTACCATTTTAATATTATATTATTGACTGTCATTCCATTAATGCTTACTCAGATTTACTTGATGTTTATCAACTTGTCAGTTTTTGTTACTTCTTGTATCTTATTCCATAATTCTGGATTTGATTTTCTTCTTCGTAAACCATATCTGCTAGTAGTTCATTAGTGAGGTCTCTTGTCATTAACTTGAGCTACAGAGTATTTAGGACTTTCAACAGTTTGTCACCTACAACCTATGATTTAACCTAATGGTAAACTCTCTCGGTCTTTGATCTCTCAGTATTTTTTTCTTATCATATTTTGCATAAGCTCATCGACAGACATTTCTGATTACAGCCAGTGAGTATTCCCCTTACTTTAATTAAGAGCTCATTTCAGGCGTTTATTACATTTTATCTAGTATTTTTCGATTGTTTTAGGTTGAGAGCTTTTGCAGATTATTCATCTGTCAGATTACATCAAATGGTTCTTTTGTTCTCATATTTGATGCTGTTTGACAGTTTCATAACTATTGTGTCTTCATTATGGGTTTGAAACAAAAATACATTCTTTGTTCTCTTTGTTTTGCCTTTCATTCTAATTTATCTGATATTTATATTGCCATTACTGCTTAATTTTGTTTATAATTGCTTGATGTATCTTTCCTCAACTTTGCATTTTAAGCCTTTTTTTTTTTCATTTATTTTTAAAGAGAAGCAGGAAACAATTGAATGTCCCGAAAGAGTAGTTCACTGTAACTCATCACCTCTAGTGATTGAGATGGCCTCTTGCCCTCACAATTTTGAACAAGTTGAGAAGTCCAAGTAATGGTGTATAAGTGCCAAAATATCACCTTAATACTGTTAAAGATGAATTGAGGATGTAGCTTAGTGTAAAAGCAAAATGAACCTGCTAGAAATAAACCAACTTAACCTCCCAAATCCTAGGCAACAATGGGGCCAACATGGTAAGCCTTACAGCATGGGGCAGGCAAAGAGGCCAACCCTGCCTCCTCCTCAAAATAAAAAAGCTGGGCTGACCTTGTCTGATTTATATTTCCAAAATTCCCTGGTCAAATTAACTCATTCTGTTACCTGGGCAAAAGAGAAATTAAAAGATGGAGAGAGTTGGCACTGGCCGGTTGGCTCAGTGGTAGAGCGTCGGCCTGGCATGCAGGAGTCCTGGGTTCGATTCCTGGCCAGGGCACACAGGAGAAGCGCCCATCTGCTTCTCCACCCCTCCCCCTCTCCTTCCTCTCTGTCTCTCTCTTCCCCTCCCACAGCAGGGCTCCACTGGAGCAAAGTTGGCCCAAGTGCTGAGAATGGCTCCATGGCCACTACCTCAGGCGCTAGAATGGCTCTGGTCACAACAGAGCAATGCCCCAGATGGGCACAGCATCACCCCCTAGTGGGCGTGCCATGTGGATCCCAGTCAGGCACATGCAGGAGTTTGTCTGACTGCCTCCCCGTTTTCAACTTCAGAAAAATACAAAAAAGAAGATGGAGAGAGTTCAAGAATGACACATCTCAAATTGAAAGGAAACATCAGGAATGAGGAAGAAAAGCAATCTTCTTAACAAGAAGCAGAAGAGAAGGGCTCTGTCCGGGTTGGCTCAGTGGTAGAGCATCAGGCCAGCATATGGATGTCCCGGGTTTGAATCCCAGTCAGGGCACACAAGAGAAGTACCCATCTGCTGCTCTCTACTGCTCTCTTTCTCGCTTCTCTCTCTCTCTCTCTCTCTCTCTCTCTCTCTCTTTCTCTTTCTCCCCCTTCTGCAGCCATGGCTCAATTGGAGCGAGTTGGCCCGGGGAACTGACAATGGTTCCATGACCTTCTCTTCAGACGCTAAGAAGGGCTTGGTTGCAGAGCAACAAAGCAACACCCCAGATGGGCAGAGCATCGCCCCTTAGTGGGCTTGCCAGGTGGATCCCAGTTGGGGCATATACTGGAATCTGTCTCTACCTCCCCTCCTTTCACTGAATTGAAAGACAGACAGAAAGAAAGAGAGAAAGAGAAAGAAAGAGAGGGAAGGAAGGAAGGAAGGAAGGAAGGAAGGAAGGAAGGAAGGAAGGAAGGAAGGAAGGAAGGAAAGAAGGAAGGAAGGAAGGAAGGGGAAAGGAAAGGAAAGGAAAGGAAAGGAAAGGAAAGGAAAGGAAAGGAAAGGAAAAGGAAAGGAAAGGAAAGGAAAAGGAAAAGGAAAAGGAAAAGGAAAAGGAAAAGGAAAAGGAAAAGGAAAAGGAAAAGGAAAAGGAAAGGAAACAGCAGAGAAGAAACCAGTATTTGCTGAGTGCTTGCCTAGTCATTTAAATTGATTGCTATAGTTAATCATTGCAAAACTTGGTGAGATAGTTATATTACCTTTTACAGGTGCTGACTGTGAGACTCAGAGATTTAAATATCTTGCCCAACCTATCACTCATATATAGAAAATAAGAGGAAATTAAGTCTAGTCCTTTTCCTCTATAATAAAGCTATAAACACAAAGTATTCACTATTCTACCGTAATGTTTCACTTACTCTATTTCAGAGGTGCTCTTGATATCAAAGGAAGGTTTCACGTTCCAGAGGATCTCCATTTAAATTCCACTGAATGTCTGCACGTGCATTGTCGAGGATTTGAGTCCAGTTTATCTGAATATACTTTCACTAAGAAAATAATTAGAAGTTACCAGCGTTTTGCTGGTGTGGTGTGTTACACACAGGATGCAGGTTGGTAGAGTTTTTTCTTTCCTTCAGGATTGTTTATTTCAAACCAAGTTTTTAAAACAAACAAATGATGCATACTCAGTTGCAGTCACCAAAGCAAAATCATGTTTTGGGTTTTAGACCCTAAATTGGTGTTCTCCCCCTATTGTACCTTTTTGCCACTCAAATAGTAATTCTGTCCAGGTTCCTAGATGGGAAGCAAAGTTACTTGACTTCCTTTTGCTTTCTTGAACATCTGGGTGAAAGTTAATATAGCAAACATAAGTCAATCAAACATCAAAAGTAACCTCAGCATCTCCTTTGAGATGTCCAGCCTCTACACCTTCTTTAACACATTTAAGTGACCACACCTGTGTTTCAGTTTCCAGACTACATTATCTCCTTCATCATGACATTGGGATATTTTAGCCATACATATAGCATTAAAGGCCAAAGCCTTTTATGGTGCTAAAAAAATGTACTCTTGGCCCTGGCCAGTTGGCTCAGTGGTAGAGCATCGGCCCCGCGTGTGGATGTCCTGGGTTCAATTCCTGGTCAGCGCACACAGGAGAAGTGCCCATCTGCTTCTCCACCCCTTCCCCTCTTCCTTTTATCACTCCCTTCCCCTCCTGCAGCCAAGGCTCCATTGGAGCAAATTGGCCCCAGGCGCTGAGGATGGCTCCATGGCCTTGCCTCAGGCACTAGAATGGCTCAGGTTGCGAGGGAGCAACACTCCAGATGGGCAGAGCATTGCCCCCTACTGGGCTTGCAGAGTGGATCCTGGTGGGGTGCACGTGTGCGTTTCTCTGCCTGCCCACTTCTCACTTAAGAAAAATACAAAAAACAAAAAAATGTACTATCAAAATGTAAACAGCAGTGCCCAAGTAAGCCTTGGGGCGATGGTGGAGATGAACATAATAGGAAGAAAATAAAAAGTGAGCCCCAGTGTTTGCCACTGTCTGCCATGCTCCTGATTCTGGAACCCCACTCCCCCAATCTC
This sequence comes from Saccopteryx bilineata, assembly GCF_036850765.1. Lineage (NCBI taxonomy): Eukaryota > Metazoa > Chordata > Mammalia > Chiroptera > Emballonuridae > Saccopteryx > Saccopteryx bilineata. Next base: position 170,471,409 of record NC_089494.1, read on the forward strand.
AGCAAGTACAGACCTCCACAGTAAATACTGGTTTTCAGAGACAGGGCCTTCATAAGCCAGTTTTGGCACTTACTTTCCCTATTAACAATATATACTACGTGGATGCTACCAATATATTTTTATTTTTATTTTTTTGTATTTTTCTGAAGCTGGAAATGGGGAAAGACAGTCAGACAGACTCCCGCATGCGCCCAACCGGGATCCACCCGGCATGCCCACCAGGGGCGACGCTCTGCCCACCAGGGGGCGATGCTCTGCCCCTCCGGGGCGTCACTCTGGCGCGACCAGAGCCACTCTAGTGCCTGGGGCAGAGGCCAAGGAGCCATCCCCAGCGCCCGGGCCATCTTTGCTCCAATGGAGCCTTGGCTGCGGGAGGGGAAGGGAGAGACAGAGAGGAAGGAGGGGGCGGGGTGGAGAAGCAAATGGGCGCTTCTCCTATGTGCCCTGGCCGGGAATCGAAGCCGGGTCCCCCACACGCCAGGCCGACGCTCTACCGCTGAGCCAACCGGCCAGGGCCTACCAATACATTTTTTATCAATTTTTTATTTGATGCCTGACTTTATCTTAATGTCTCCATTATTCCAACATGATTAAGATGTTATCCACAACTCCATAAATAAAATTCACAAAGATAATCCTTACTTTACAGCTACTTCAACAAATGATTCCTTTCAGTGTGTGAATGGGAAACGCATTCCTCAAAAGAGGGCCTGTAATGGTTTCAACGACTGTGGGGACCAGAGTGATGAGCTCTGCTGTACAGGTAAAAGAAATTCAGCCTTGCCGTCCCCCAGTGCATCCTTCCCACTGAAGATGTAGAGACAACCTTACCATTGAATTGAAGATTCCATCTCATTCCATTTTAAGACTAAAACAAATAAAATTCTTCTATTTATGTTTGCATAGGGTGCCAAGGCAAAGGTTTCCTGTGTAGATCGAGAGTTTGTATTCCAAGAAAATATGTGTGCAATGGTGAGGTGGACTGCATCACAGGAGACGATGAAGCTAATTGTAATGGTAATTTAAAGTTTTGTGATTACTTTTTCTCATCATTTGATCCAGGGATTCTAAAACTTTTTTTTTTTAATTTTATTTATTCATTTTAGAGAGGAGAGAGAAAGGGAGAGAGAAAGACAGAGAGGAGAGAGAGACAGAGAGAGAAGGTGGGGGAGGAGCTGGAAGCATCAACTCCCATATGTGCCTTGACCAGGCAAGCCCAGGTTTCGAACCGGCGACCTCAGCATTTCCAGGTTGACGCTTTATCCACTGCGCCACCACAGGTCAGGCTCTAAAACTTTTTTAAAGGTGCATTGTAATCTTAAGTGACCTTAGGAAGGTGTAGCAGGAAGAGTACTATTGAATGAGCTTTTGCAGAACTGCGGCATATTCTTCTCTCATATTTTTAGTGATTAAATATTTATCTGTTATTTCAGAACTTTTTTAAACTCCAAAACTACTCCAATATTTAGTGATTAACACATATGACAGCCATCACATAAAGGAAGAGTGAAAACTTGTACCAAAGTAAACTCATAATAAATAATATTTTATTTATACTAGTTACTCTGATATTTCAGAACATTTTATTAGAAAATTTACAAAATTTATATAACAAAAATATATAACAAAAATAGACTATTAGACTAAAACCCTATATCTACATCTCCCAGATTCAACAATTATTAATATTTTAACAGTCTTATTCAGGTTTTTTGAGTATTTTAAAGCAAATTTCAGATTATCATATAACTTCACCTACATATATCTCTAACATTGGCAACATATTTATCTACAACAATAACCTCATTAGTATACCTAAAAATAATTACAATTCCATAACACTGTTTAGTATCAGTCCATGTAAAGTTTTCCGAACTGTTTCAAAAATGCCTTTTTAGAATTAATGTGTTTGAATTAGAATACAAAAGAATCTAACGTTGTGTTTGATGATTAAGTTTTGGTCTTTTTTATTCTTTCAGAGTCACCTATCTATCCACACCCACCCCTCAATTTTTTTCATGCTACTAATTTTTTTAAAGAAACTGAGTCATGTCTTTACAGGATGTTCCTTATTCTGGATTTATAGAGGCCTGATTAGCTGCAAAGTTCAATGTTTTAGGCAAGAATTCTTGATAGGTTGTGCTGTGTAGTTCCTATTAATATAATGTCTTGTTGTCTGGTTATCCCACTTTTAGTGATGCTAAGACTGATCACCTACGGCTCCTTTGAAACAGTCCCCCACAACTTCTCACCTTAATGGTTTTCAGCAGCCTTTGTAATCGTTGCCTAGAGCCAATTGTCAATAGGGACTCTAAAATGGAGATTTCTAATTCAACATTCCTTCCATATTTATTAACTTCTATACAGAAGAATTTTCTGTATCAATTATTTTGTTTCCCTGAAATTCAGTTCATAATAGAAAGGCGGAATCATGTTTAATTCTTTCCCTTTACTTACTACATCTCTCAAAGCAATGAGTTGATGGTCTTAAATTTTTGGTGCTCATTGAAAAATCTCCAGTGTGAAATACATATATTTATTAGGTAACTACTCTGCCACACCAACTGACCTTGCTCCCATCAATGTTTCAGGTGGGTGAGGGGGGAAGCTTTCTAAGTTATTGCATTCATTCATTTACTCAATGAATATTTATTAAGTCCTCACTATGTCATATGTGCCCAGCCCTGTTCTAGACACTAGGGTTACAATAGTGAGTAATATTTCAAAAATCCCTGCCTGGTTGGCTCAGCAGTAGAGTGTCGGCCCAGTGTGTGAAAGTCCCGGGTTCGATTCCCCGTCAGGGTACACAGGAGATGCGCCCATCTACTTCTCCACCCTTCCCCCTCTCCTTTCTCTCTGTCTCTCTCTTCCCCTCCCACAGCCAAGGCTCCATTGGAGCAAAGTTGGCTGGGGGAACTGAGGATGGCTCGTGGCCTCTGCCTCAGGCCCTCGAAGGGCTCCCATTGCAACAGAGCAATGCCCCGGATGGGCAGAGCATCGCCCCCTGGTGGGCATGCCGGGTGGATCCCGGGCGGATGCATGTGGGAGTCTGTCTCTCTACCTCCCCCCTTCACACTTCAGAGAAGTACAAAAAAATAAAATAAAATCCCTGCCCTTCATAGATCTTACATTCTACTAGATGAGGGAGACTATAAGTAAGAGAAATAAATAAAATAGCTCATAAAAGAATAAGTACTAAGAAGAAAAATAAAGCAAGGAAGAAAGATATATAATGTTAAGTTTTAAAATTTTAAAATGTGGCTTGGGAAGGCTCATTCACTGAGGTGACTTTTGGGTAAAAAGCCAAAGAGAATGATGGACATAACTGCATGGAGCCAGGTGCGCACTAGGAACATCGGGGGAACACTTTGTCAAGTATATGACTGTCTAACCACTATGCTGTACATCTGAAATGAATACAAAATAATGTTATAATTATTTTTTGAATTATTAATTATTGAATGTAAACTGTAAGGAAAAAATAAAATTTGAAAAACAAAATGAAAGAGTCAGTCATGCAGATATCTGCAGAAGATTGTTTAGGCAGAGCAACAACCAGGGCAGTGTTGCTAAGACAGGAACATTTCAGAATGTTGGAGGAACAGCAGTCAGGAGGCTAGGAGGCAGGTGTTGCAGGTGGCGATAGAGATTAAAGGACAAACAGTGGGAGAGGATGGGGAGGTGGCTGGGGTGGGGGAGATCAGGGCCTGTTCGTGAAATGCAGACTTTAAGCAGAGGAGTGACACGATCTGAACTGCATCTGAAGCACGGAGTAACCCGGTGGCTCAGTGGGAAGTAGTCTGCACAAGGGTGAGGGAGACGCGGGGGCACCAGGAATCCAGGGAAGAGACGACAGTGACTCCGACAAGCGGATAGGAAGGGAATGAGAGAAGCAGTCAGATTCTGGATCTATCCTGAAGTGAGAGTCAACAAGATTTGCTGATAGATGGGATGGGGCATGAGAACAAATGAGCAGTCAGGGCTGAGTCCAGGGGCTTGGGCCTGGGACTGGGGAGGGCTGCGAGCGGACTGCTGTACTTAGCTCCACCTCACAGGTGGGACTTATCCGGGGGTGTGCTGGCAAGTGTTTAACAACTGGCCTTGGGAGGGAGAGGGAAGCCCTGATCTGTAGCCTCTGCCAATTTCTGTGGTGTACATGCTCCCACCATGGGTGATTTCAAGCCATTGCATGATGTCACAGGACACAAGCTGGGAAGCGACACAACAGCCTCTCGCGTACTGGTAGAGTCCATGTCAGGACACAACTGAACAACGGCGAACTGCTTATTGTCGTGTTTCGTACTTGTTTTACCTTCCTTTCTCAACACCTTGAAAACAGAACCTATCTCATTATTTTTATATTCTAAATGTCCTAGGTAAAGAAACTTACACGTAAGCATTAAACAAATGTTGAAGATATGTATGGATAAATGAATTAACACTAATTTTATTTTGTCATTACTTGGTAGACCAAGTATTTGACTTCACAGAAATTTTGTTTAATTTTCCATTGCTATCACTTCTTAAATTAAAAAAATAAAATAAAACATACTTCTTAGGATTTCAACAAATATTTGTTTTTGAAGATATAAGCAGTTGAGCAAAAATACTTTTATATTCATTAAATGTAGTTAAATTCTTTATAAAGAGAAGGGAGAAAGAAATTTCAAATAATTTTCCGGAGAGGAGGATAATGAAGCATGGCTTGTGTCAGTGATGCTTCTAGTTTTATTAAGATATGATTGATACACAGCACTGTGTAAGTCTAAGGTGTACAGCACAATGACTGGATGCACGTATATTGTGAAATGGTTATAAGTTCAATTAACATCTATCACCTCATATAGTTATAAAAAAGTGTTTTTTCCTTGTGATGAAAACTATTCAGGTTTATTCTCTTAGCAACTTTGAAATATGTCATACAGCATGTAGCCACCATGCTGCGTATTACATCCCCAGTACTATTTATAACTGATTATAAATAAACTACGGTATCTTGTACCTTTAGACCACCTTCACCCAGTCCCCTCTCCCGTCTCTTGCCTCTGATAACCAAAAATTGATCTTTGTGTCTATGAGTTTGGTTTTTTTAGATTTGAGGTCTGAGTTCATACAATATTTGTCTTTCTCTGAAGCTATACAGTTTGATTTCACTTCTTCAGTATAATATTTTGAGTTTTTTCTCTCCTTTTCCTTCCCCATTCCCTCTCTTCCCTCCTTCTGAGCCTGATTCAAAACTCTAAAGTTTAAGGTCAAAGAACCTTTTTAATTTATCAGGAAAAAAAAATTCTGTTGCAAGGAGATATCTACAACATAAGCTTACTTTTCTTATTAATTTCTTGAATCTTGATCAAAAATATATTCAGTCAACTGTCGTTATTTTAATTTACGTTTCTATTTCCATAATGGGTGTAATTTTTTTCCTCACCAGGAAAGAGCAAGTGAGAGGAGAAATGTAAAATGTATATTAATACAGCCTGACCAGTGGTGGCACAGTGGATAGAATGTCAACTCCGGACACTGAGTACCCTAGTTCAAAACCCCAAGGTCGCCAGCTTGAGTGTGGGCCCATAGGCTTGAGCCTAGGATCATTGACATGATCCAAAGGTCACTTGCTTGAAGCTGAAGGTCACTGGCTTGAGCAAGGGGTCACTGGCTCAGCTTGAAATGCCCCCCCCATTAAGCATGTATGAGAAGCAGTCAATGTACAATTGAAGTGAAGCAACTACGAGTTTATGCCTCTCATCTCTCCCTTCATGTCTCTCTCTCTCTGTCTCTCTCAAATCAATTTTTTTTTAAATTCTATTCTTCTAAAAAAAAAAGAAAAAACATATCTTAGTATATTCATTGATCTCTCCTTTCAGTGAACAATCAGAATCACTACACCAGGGACATTTGAAGTATATCTTAACTTCATGTGTCCTCCATAAGCCTACCTTTTATTAATATAGATTAAAGAGTTATAAATTTTTCACAACTGTATAAGTCTGCTGTTGGGTGGACATGGTTCAGATATATCTGAAAAACAAATAAGACTTTTTAAATCTCAAGTTAAAATGATTTCCTTGCTGTGGTGAAATTGGTGTGTTTAATTGGAAGATGAAATATCTGTTATGCAGTATTAAAAATCAAAGGAAGGTGGCATGCTGTGGTTCCCTTTTATGTTTTTATAAATGTTAACTTAAGTTGTTACAAAGTGAAAATTATCTCTTTGATGCAATGGATATTTTATTTTATTTTTAGGAGATGAACATCCTGAAATTAAAGGTAAATGTATTTTTATAATAGAAAGTTTATATTACAGAATTGGAAATAAGAATGAAGTTTTAAAATCTTTATGATATATGCACAGTGTATTGATATAGTTGAATTTTTCTCAAATAAAAAGTATCCTTTATTTTGGTCAATTTTTTCTTATTTTTTCAGGCCTTTCACATGTGGCTCAATGTAAAAAATAAATATCATAAATTCTTAGAATATTACAGAATTGAAACAAAACCAAGATGGTGCTATCTTATATTTTCATGTAACTATTAACACAGGAGAATATGACCATGCATCAACATTAACCCAGCTTTTTTTCCCTTAAATTTTGAAATTAAATTTAATGGGACAATGATCAACAAGAGTGCATAGGGTTCGGTGAACATCTCTATAGCCTTTAAGGTGCTGACTGAGCTGCTTGCCCACCACCCAAAGTCAAATTATTTTCCATCACCATATATTTGTCCCTCTTTTCTCTCCCCCACCAGCCCCTGTCCCAGGTAACCATTTCACTTTTCCCTATGTCCATGAGTCTCAGTTTTATATCCCACCTATGTGTGAAATTATATAGTTCTTAGCTTTTTCTGATGTACTTATTTCACACAGTATAATGTTATCAACGTCCATCCATGTTGTCATAAATGTCACTATGTCATCATTTCTTATGGCTGAATAGTATTCCATTGTATATATGTACCACATCTTCTTTATCCGGTCCTCTTTCAAAGGACATTTTGGTTGTTTCCATGTCTTGGCCACCGTAAATAATACTGCGATGAACATGGGGTGCATGTGTCCTTGCATACTAATGTTTTCGAGTTTTTTGGGTAGATACCCAGTAGAGCAGTGGTTCTCAACCTTTCTAATGCCGTGACCCCGCAATACAGTTCCTCATGTTGCGGTGACCCCAAACCAAAAAATAATTTTGGTAGCTACTTCATAACTGTAATTTTGCTACAGTTATGATTCGGAATGTAAATACCTGATATACATTATGTATTTTCCGATGGCTTCCCCAGCGGGGTCGCGACCCACAGGTTGAGAACCGCTGCAGTAGAGGGTATTGCTGGGTCATATGGCAACTGTATTCTTAATTTGTTTAGGAAAAACTATACTTTCTTCCATAATGGCTGTACCAGTTTACATTCCCACCAGCAGTGCATAAAAGTTTCTTTTTCTCCACAACCTCTCCAACAATTGTTATTGCCTGTCTTGTTGATAATAGCTCATCTAACAGGTGTAAGGTGGTATGTCATAGTTTTGATTTGCATTTCTCTAATAGCTAGTGAAGATGAATCTTTTCATGTATCTGTTGGCCATTTGTATGTCCTCTTGGGAGATGTGTCTGTTCAGGTCCTCTTTTCATTTTTTAACTGAATTGTTTGTTGTTGAGCTTTGTGAGTTTTTTATATATTTTGGATATTAACTACTTATCGGAGCTGTTTGTGAATATCAACAGCCATTTGGTTGGCTGTCTGTTAGTTTTTTTGTCAGTTTTTGTTGTGCAGAAGCTTTTTAGTTTGATATAGTCCCATTGTTTATTGTTGCCTTTACTTCCCTTGCCTTGGGGGTCAAATTCATAAAATTTTCTCTATGGCCAAGGTCTAAGAGTTAGTACCTATGTTTTTTTCTATGTGATTTATTGTTTCAGATTCTATATTTAGGTCTTTGATCCACTTTGAATTACTTTTGTGCATTGGGACAAACGGTAGTCAAGTTTTTCTTTTGCATGTGGCTCTCCAGTTTTCCCCGCACCATTTATTGAAGAGGCTTTCTTTTCTCTATTGTGTGCTTTTGGCCGCTTTGTCAAAGATTATTTGCCCATATATATGTGGTTTTATTTCTGGGCTCTCAACTTTATTCCATTGGCCTGTATATCTGTTTTTCTGCCAATACCATGCTGTTTTGATTATCATGGCTCTATAGTATAACTTGAAGTAAGGTAGTGTTATACTTCTGGCTCCATTCTTTTTCCTCAGGATTACTTTGGCTATTCACAGTTCTACACAAACCTGGTGATTTTTTGTTCTATTTCTTTTAAAAATGACATTGAGATTTTGATGCAAGTTGCATTAAATCTGTATATTGCTTTGTGTAATATGGCCATTTTAATTTACTATGTTGATTCTTTTAATCCATGAACATAGACTATTTTCCCATTTCACGGTGTCTTTTTCAATTTCTTTTAATAATGTTTTGTAGTTTGAGTATATACCATATTTCCCCATGAATAAGATGCTCTGATGTATAAGACACACCTTAATTTGGGGGCCCAAAATTTGAAAAAAAATGTATTACATAAAGTTATTGAACTCAAGTTTTATTCATTATAAAATTCATACAACTCCTCATCCATGCAAAAAAGTGGGAAATGCAAGTTAAAAAAAATCTACAGCCACTATATAAGACACACCCAGTTTTTAGACCCCAAATTTTTCAAAAGAGGGTGCATTTTATACATGGGGCAATATGGTAGGTCCTTCACATCCTTTGTTAAGTTTATTTCTAAGTATTTTATTTTGTTGTTGCAAATGTATAAGAAATTTTTTTTCAATTTATTTTCTTAAGTTTCATTGTTGTATATAGAAAATCAGTAGACTTTTGTATATTGATTTTATATCCCATGACTTGACTGAATGTGTTTATTGTTTCTAATAGTTTTTCAGTGAAGTCCTTGGTGTTTTCTACATGTAGGATAGTGTCATCGACAATAAGTGTATGTTTACTTCTTCTTTCCCAATATGGATGTCTTTCATTTCTTTCTGTTGCCTGACTGCTCTGGCTAAGACCTACAGAACTATGTTAAATAAGAGTGGAGAGAGTGGGCAACCTTGTCTTGTTCCTGATTTTAGAGGGAAAGCTTTCAGTTTTTCACCATTCAGTATGATATTGGCTAGTGGTTTATTATATATGGTCTTTAGTATGTTGAAGTACTTTCCTTCTATACTCATTTTATTGATTCTTTTGAACATAGAGGGATGTTGTTTCTTATGGAATGCCTTTTCTGCATCTACTGATAGAATCATATGATTTTTGTATTTTGTTTTGATGTGGTATATTATATTGATTGATTTATATATGTTGAACCATCTTTGTGCTCCTGGATGAATAGCACTTGATTGTGATATATTATTTTTTATGTGTTGTTGTATTCGATTTGCTAGCATTTTGTTTAGGATTTTTTCATCTGTATTATTAGAGATATTGGTCTATAGTTTTCTTTTTTTGTGTTGTCCTTCTCAGATTTTGTATCAGAGTTATGTTGGCCTCATAAAATGTGTTAGAGAGTATTGCTTCCTCTTCTATTTTTTTGGAAGACTTTGAAAAAGATAGGTTCCAATTCTTCTTTGAATATTTGGTAGAATTCACTAGTGTAGCCATCTGGTCCTGGGTTTTTATTTTGAGGGAGGTTTTGGATAACTATGTATAAGTCTATTTAGATTTTCCACTTCTTCATGACTTAGTCTAGGAAGATTGTATTGTTCTAGGAATTTATTCATTTCTTCTAAGTTGTTGAATTTGGTGGCAGATAGTCTTTCATAGTATTCTACTATGATCCTTTGTATATCTATGATGTCTGTGGCAATTTCTCCTCTTTCATTTCAGATTTTGTTTATATGAGACCTTTCTCTTTTTTCCTTAGTGAGTTTAGCAAGGGATTTTTCAATTTTATTTATTTTTTCAAAGAATCAGCTCTTTGTTGTATTATGTTTTCTACAATTTTTTTGTTCTCTATTTCATTTAGTTCTGCTCTAACTTTACTATTTCTTTTCTTCTGCTGACTTTGAGTTGCCTTTGTTCTTCTTTTTCTAGTTCTTTAAGATGAGATGTTAGGTTGTTTACTTGAAATCTCTCTTGTTTCTTGATATAACCCTGTAATGATATTAACCTCCATATTACTGCTTTTGCTGCATCCCAGAAGTTTTGATGTGTTCTGTTGTTATTCTCATTTGTTTGTATATCTTTTGACCTCTGCCTTTATTTCTTCTTTGATCCCGTCATTTTTTAGAAATAAGTTGTTTAATTTCCAAGTTTTTGTGGGTTTACTTCCTTTTTGCAGTTGAATTCTAATTTCAAAGCTTTATGGTCAGAGAATATGCTTGGTATATCAATCTTCTTAAATTTGTTAAAGTTGGTTTTGTGGCCCAACATATGGTCTATCCTTGAGAATGTTCCATGCACTCTGGAAAAGAATATATAGTCTGATGTTCTGGAATAAAATGTTCTGTATATGTGTATTATGTCTTTGTGTTTAATGTGTCATTTAAGACCAATATTTCTATTTGGATGATCTATCTAATGTTGTTAATGGTGTGTTGAGATCTCCAACTATGATTGCATTTTTGTCTGTATCTATTTTTAGATCTTTTAGTAGATGCTATATATATTTTGGTGCTCCCCGATTCAACATATATATGTTAAGAAGTGTTATATCTTCTTGATATAGTATTTCCTTTATCACTATGAAATGTCTACCTTTGTCTCTTGTTACCTTGTAGTCTTGAAATTGGTATTGTCAGATATAAGTATGGCTACACTTGCTTTTCTTTGTGTATCATTTGCTTGGAGAATTATTTTCCAACCTTTCAATTTGAGTCTACTTTTCTCCCTGTACCTTAGATGTGTCTCGTAAAGGCCGCATATAGTTGGGTTTTGCTTTTTTATTCAATCTGCTACTCTCTGCCTCTTTACTGTTGAGTTTAGTCCATTTACATTTAGGGTAATTATTGACATATGAGGATTTTCTGTAGCCAATGTATGTTTTGTTTTCTGGTAGCTCTGTGTCTCCTTTGGTTCTTTTCTTTTGTGTTTCTGTCAGTTGTTTTTGCTTGGTAGTATTCCATGGTTCTTTCCTCTATTTCTCTTTTTTAAGCTCTGTATTTTAGTTTAGTTTTTTCATGGGTGGTTACCATTAGATTGTTGATAGAAAAAGTTTCATATTCACAGAGTCCTTTGTCTTATGAGTGCTTCTATACTCCATCCTTCTTTGCTACTTCAGACGTTTATCCTCTCCCTTTTAATGTTTTCATTGTCACAGATTATCCTTGTTTATATTGTAACCTTGTTGGAGCTTTTACTTGTAGTTTTGTGTTGTTTTCTTTGTATCTGGTAGATATATCCCCTTGAGTATTTCCTTGAGTATTGCAGTGGGAGTTTTCTGGTGATAAATTCCCTCAGTTTCTGTATGTCTGTAAAAGTTTTTATTTCTCCTTCATATTTGAAGGACAATGTTAATGGATATAGTATTCTTGGCTGGTAATTTCCTTCTTTCAGTACTTTCAATGTTTGGTTCCACTCTCTTCTGGGTTGTTGAGTTTCTGCTGAGAAGTCTTATGATAACCTTATGGGCCTTCCTTTATATGTTAAGTTCTTCTTTTCCCTAACTGCCTTGATGATTCTTTTTTTATCACTGATTTTTGCCTTTTTTTTATTATTATTACAATGTGCCTTGGAGAAGGCCTGTTTGGGTTGACATAGCTAGGCATTCTGATTTTCTACTTTATTTTGTAAGCCAGAAGTTACAAAATTCTGCTTTTTAGGATCACCTTTTTCTCTCTTATTCATATAAAATGACTACTAAACACCCATGATCTCCCCTCAAGATTTCTTAGGATTCCTGGTGGGGCTTCTACATGCTCAAGATCACCCCTTAGTGCCTAATCTCAATCATTTCTTCATATTCACCCCGTCTTGTCTTCTTGTCCTCCAAGGCTGCTGTTGTTCCCACCACCACCAGCCTTCATGATTCCTTCTCCTACCTACCTCCCTCTTTCCCTTCCTTCCTTCCTAATTTCAGAGCTCAGGGGCATGGAGATTAGATCATGATACTGCTCATCTCATCACACATGACCATTCCTGGTCAAGGCAAAGCCCCACTCTTGTTTCATTTATTCTCCTTTATTTCCATTCGCACAGCAAGCATTTTAGTGTGATTTAACATGTATATCTTTTTGTTTGTATGCATTCTCATCCGATGTTTATTGTTACATTGTAAGCATACATGTTTAATTCACATAGCATTTTGTTGTAGATCTTACGTTTCCTTTTTTTCTTTGCACACAGCATTATGTTTCAGAGATCTGCCCATGTTGTTATGTGGCCCCTTAATCTATTGCTTCTAACTGCTGCATAAAATACTCTGTGCTGTTCATCTTTCAGTTTAATCTTTGCTTTCTCAGTAATGGACTCTCAGCCCACAGTCACACTGTAATGAATATCCTCTCCTTGGAGATGTGTAGGAGGACTTCCTTGAGTCATTTAGCTTATAAGGAATTGTTGGGTCTTGGGGTACACATCTACTTAGTCTGATTAGCTAGTGTCTGTGTGTTCTTCAGCAGAGCTATCCAGTCTCACCTCCACCAGCCATGCCTGTGAACCAACATTTAGTATTATCTAGCTTTCTAGTTTTGCTAATCTCATACTGTCAGATGATATGGCATCATTTATAAATTTGAATTTTTGTTATAGCCAATGATTTTGAATCTCTTTATGTGCATGCTAGCTTTGAGGTTTTTTTCTTTTCTTTTATCTTTGCTTTCACCAGTTAACATCTTTTGCTTCATTTCACGTTGGAATTGCAGTCTTCTTTTTTTATTGCTTTGCATTCTAGATATTAATCCGTTTTTAGTTTAAGAGATTGTATATGTCTTCTTCCACTCTGCCATCAATCTATTATTTTATCCATAGTGAGCTTTGTTGCATATAAATCTTTACTCTTCATTAGTTGTTTTCATCTTTATTGATTGTTTTTCTTTTTAAAATATTTTAATTTACTGATTTGAAATAGAAGGGAAAGGGGAGGAAGAGAGAGAGACAGAGATTGAGAGAAATATCGATTTGTTATTCCATTTATCCATGCTTTCATTAGTTGATTCTTGTATGTGCCCTGACTGGGGATGGAACCTACAACCTTGGCATGTCAGGGCAATGCTCTAACAAACTGAGCTACCTGGCTAGAGCTATTAATTTTTTTTATAGTTAGAGCTGTCAGAGCTTCGTGCTGCTCTTCTAATATCTAGTATACCTGAGCTACACTGGAATTCCCCATTTAGCATGAATTTTTTTGAGCATTTAGCATGAATTTTGAGACTCCTTTTTGATTCATGAGGGTGCTTTTGTGAAAGTTCTGAGCAGAGCCTCTCTGCCCAGAAAATAATCTAGATGTTTTGCATAAGAAATACATGTATGTCTCTTCTAAAAAGAACTTGGGGAATTCAGGGCCAAGGCAGGATTGCTACAGCAAAGTACCATTGCCCTCTGGATGGGCAACCTCATCCAAGACAGAGCCACATGTTGGTGGCAATCCATCTTCGGGTCAGTAGGTCAAAGAAATCAGGATCCTGTGCATGATTAAATGTTCTAGGGCAGCAGAGTGAAGATGAAATCACTCCATATACCTTTAAGCAAAATCTAAGGAAGAAAGAAAGAAGAATCCTTTCTGTTTGTTTTCTTTTTTTGCTTTGGACTTCTGCATCTCAAATGTCTAATACTAACAACACCTGATACTGAAACTAGTGAAATATCTTTGCTTGCATGCCTCCCGAAAGAAGTGCCTTATTATGTATATAAGGAGAGGAGCCTTTTCTAATGTCAGCTCAGAAACTATATTGCTCAGTGTCAGTGACTGCTCCCTACCTTATGTAAGGACCTTTGAAAGAGCAGCTTTTGTTTTTCTCTAACCTGGGAGTTTTGCTTGTTCTAAATGCAGAAAACCGCAGCACCATGAACATCACCATTCACTTGTACCTATAGACACCTCTAGTTCATGCCTATAAAATTCTACAAAGTTCATCTGCAGCCTTCACAATTATCTAGTAAAAAAAAAAAAAAAAAGGAAATCAGATGATGTGCTTTGGGGATTTTGTCTTTCTAAAAGGAGGACAAGTTTTAAGAAAAAAAATTATTATCAAAGTTTAACTGATTTAATTTTTACTATTAACACAACTTTGAACACTGTAAATTTGTTTTATTATAGAAGAACCAGAAACTTTGACTGCTAATATGGATACCGGTAAGTTGACATTAATCTTTTTTACTAGTGGTTCACTGATTTAAGTTTACATTTTAATGTTGTAAGTGAATATGTATGTGTATGTAATATAACTGATTCAAGTAACAATTACCTTTGATATCAGTTTAAATTGAGAAAATAAAAGTACTTTTTCTTTTTCCTTATAACTTTTAAGTAAAACAAGCATAAATCCTTCTTGAGACCTGCTTTAAAAATGGATTAATGCATCTGACTAATTTTGATGTGAAAATAATACTCTAATTCTACATAAAGTTTTTCTATTTGTTAGAAGCTTTGTTGGTCAGTTCTGTCAAAAACAAAAAAATTTCAAGCATGACCCAGGACACACATTTTGAAATAGAAAAATAATGAATTGAATTAATTCTTTTGCTATGTTTTAAACCATAATAATAGGAGGTCTGTGAAGATTTGTATTCTGGCCAGTTGTGCGCTAAAAGCCAATATGTCCTGGGAAGACAGTGATTGATTAGAGCTTTCAGGTCAAATTGACTTGTATTAAATCCTGACTCAGTTATTATTAGCTATCTAACCTCGGGTGAGTAACTTAACCTCAAATACAAATTGGTAATAAATTAGCTCCTTACTTTAAGGGTATTTTATTTCTATTTTTTTTTATCATTTCATTTTGGCTTTCTGTTGTTGTTGTTTTTATTTTTGTGGGGATATTTTAAACTGAAGTTCATGTAAGAATCTCTTTTAGTTGCCAAGACCCAAAATTAAATAAGATTTTAAAAAATCAGACAATGAGTTAAAAATTTAGATCTCAAAACTACAGATGCTCAGAAGGGATTTTAAACAAAGGCCCTTTATTTTCTACTCAAATAACATTAATATTTGGATACCAACCAAGCTGGTTTCACAGCCCTCAATGAATGAAATCTCTCTTCTTTCAAAGGCCCAAGCATAAGTTTAAAACCTGTCATCACACTCTTCACCCAACCCAGTGGTTGGCAAACTCATTAGTCAACAGAGCCAAATATCAACAGTACAACAATTGAAATTTCTTTTGAGAGCCAAATTTTTTAAACTTAAACTATATAGGTAAGTTAATTGTTATTAACTTAATTAGGGTACTCCTAAGCTGGCCTTTGCACCCGCACATGGTATTTTATGGAAAAGCCACACTCAAGGGGCCAAAGAGCCGCGTGTGGCTTGTGAGCTGCAGTTTGCCAACCACTGCCCCAACCTTAGGAAGGATGGGAGCCCCCCCTCTAAAAAAATGTACACATTTGTTCACAACTTGTCTCTCTTGAGGACCCTCCTCCTTATATGCTCACAGCAGTTGGCAGTGATGTTAATTTTTCTTTCTCATTTGGGGCTAAGAAGCATGTCTGTAAATTTTCATGACATGGTAAAATATATAAAGAGAATAAGGAGAACATCTTACACTGTTACTCTCTTTCTTTGTCATGTGTTCTTTTGCAAATTCATGTCGTAAGCCTAGCTTTCCTATGTTGCTTCCCCAGTAACAAAGGTACCACATCTGAATGCTCACAGAGGAAGGAAATGTCATCGCATGTCTGGTGGCTAAATATATACTCCCTCTCCTGGCCAACTGATCCATGATTGTCTGGGGTTCCCAGCACCTTGTCTCTTGGGGTTAATATGATGTTTAAATGAGATAATCATCTACAAAGTACTTTGCATAAAGTCTGACACATAGAAAGTATTTTTTTTTAATAAATTTTTATTAATGGTAATGGGATGACATTAATAAATTAGGGTACATATATTCAAAGAAAACATGTCTAGGTTATTTTGTCATCAAATTATGTTGCAAACCCCTCGCCCAAAGTCAGATTGTCCTCCGTCACCCTCTATCTAGTTCTCTGTGCCCCTCCCCCTCCCCCTAACTCTCTCCCTCCCTCCCTCCCATGTCCTCCCTCCCCCCCCACCCTTGGTAACCACCACACTCTTGTCCATGTCTCTTAGTCTCATTTTTATGATCCACCAATGTATGGAATCATGTAGTTCTTGTTTTTTTCTGATTTGCTTATTTCACTCCTTATAATGTTATCAAGATCCCACCATTTTGCTGTAAATGATCTGATGTCATCATTTCTTATGGCTGAGTAGTATTCCATAGTGTATATGTGCCACATCTTCTTTATCCAGTCTTCTATTGAAGGGCTTTTTGGTTGTTTCCATGTCTTGGCCACTGTGAACAGTGCTGCAATGAACATGGGGCTACATGTGTCTTCACGTATCAATGTTTCTGAGGTTTTGGGGTATATACCCAGTAGAGGGATTGCTGGGTCATAAGGTAGTTCTATTTGCAGTTTTTTGAGGAACCACCATACTTTCCTCCATAATGGTTGTACTACTTTACAGTCCCACCAACAGTGAATGAGGGTTCCTTTTTCTCCACAGCCTCTCCAACATTTGCTATTACCCATCTTGTTGATAATAGCTAATCTAACAGGAGTGAGGTGGTATCTCATTGTAGTTTTGATTTGCATTTCTCTAATAACTAATGAAGCTGAGCATCTTTTCATATATCTGTTGGCCATTTGTATCTCTTCCTGAGAGAAGTGTCTGTTCATGTCCTCTTCCCATTTTTTAATTGGATTGTTTGTTTGTTTGTTGCTGAGTTTTATGAGTTCTTTGTAAATTTTGGATATTAGGCCCTTATCTGAGCTGTCGTTTGAAAATATCAGTTCCCATATAGTTGGCTGTCTGTTTATTTTGATATCAGTTTCTCTTGCTGAGCAAAAACTTTTAATTCTGATGTAGTCCCATTCATTTATCTTTGCCTTCACTTCTCTTGCCATTGGAGTCAAGTTCATAAAATGTTCTTTAAAACCCAGGTCCATGATTTTAGTACCTATGTCTTCTTCTATGTACTTTATTGTTTCAGGTCTTATATTTAGGTCTTTGATCCATTTTGAATTAATTTTAGTACACGGGGACAGGCTGTAGTCGAGTTTCATTCTTTTGCATGTGGCTTTCCAGTTTTCCCAACACCATTTGTTGAAGAGGCTTTCTTTTCTCCATTGTGTGTTGTTGGCCCCTTTATCAAAGATTATTTGACCATATATATGTGGTTTTATTTCTGGGCTTTCTATTCTGTTCCATTGGTCTGAGTGTCTATTTTTCTGCCAATACCATGCTGTTTTGATTATCGTGGCCCTATAATATAGTTTAAAGTCAGGTATTGTAATGCCCCCAGCTTCATTCTTTTTCCTTAGGATTGTTTTGGCTATTCGGGGTTTTTTATAGTTCCATATAAATCTGATGATTTTTTGTTCCATTTCTTTAAAAAAATCTCATAGGGATTTTGATGGGAATTGCATTAAATTTGTATATTGCTTTGGGTAATATGGCCATTTTGATTATATTTATTCTTCCTATCCAAGAACAAGGAATATTTTTCCATCTCATTGTATCTTTTTCGATTTCCCTTAACAATGCTTTGTAATTTTCATTATATAGGTCCTTTACATTCTTTGTTATGTTTATTCCTAGGTATTTTATTTTTTTTGTTGCAATCGTGAAGGGGATTATTTTTTTGAGTTCGTTTTCTAATATTTCATTGTTGGCATATAGAAAGGCTATGGACTTTTGTATGTTAATTTTGTATCCTGCGACCTTACTGTATTGGTTTATTGTTTCTAATAATCTTTTTGTGGAGTCCTTCGGGTTTTCGATGTATAGGATCATATCATCAGCAAAAAGTGATAGCTTTACTTCTTCTTTTCCGATATGGATGCCTTTTATTTCTTTGTCTTGTCTGATTGCTCTGGCCAGAACTTCTAGCACCACGTTGAATAAGAGTGGAGAGAGTGGACAACCCTGTCTTGTTCCTGATTTAAGGTAGAAAGTCCTCAGTTTTATGCCGTTTAATAGGATGTTGGCTGATGGTTTATCATATATGGCCTTTATCATGTTGAGATATTTTCCTTCTATACCCATTTTGTTGAGAGTCTTAAACATAAAATTGTGTTGTATTTTATCAAAAGCCTTTTCTGCATCTATTGATAAGATCATGTAGTTTTTGTTCTTTGTTTTGTTGATATGGTGTATTACGTTAACCGTTTTGCGTATGTTGAACCATCCTTGAGATTCTGGGATGAATCCCACTTGATCATGATGTATTATTTTTTTAATATGTTGTTGTATTCGGTTTGCCAGTATTTTGTTTAGTATTTTAGCATCTGTATTCATTAGAGATATTGGTCTGTAGTTTTCTTTCTTTGTGCCATCCTTGCCAGGTTTTGGTATGAGGGTTATGTTGGCCTCATAAAATGTGTTTGGAAGTATTGCTTCTTCTTCAATTTTTTGGAAGACTTTGAGTAGAATAGGAACCAAGTCTTCTTTGAATGTTTGATAGAATTCACTAGTATAACCGTCTGGGCCTGGACTTTTATTTTTGGGGAGATTTTTAATAGTTTTTTCTATTTCCTCCCTGCTGATTGGTCTGTTTAGGCTTTCTGCTTCTTCATGACTCAGTCTAGGAAGGTTGTATTGTTCTAGGAATTTATCCATTTCTTCTAGATTGTTGTATTTGGTGGCATATAATTTTTCATAGTATTCTACAATAATTCTTTGTATTTCTATGATGTCTGTGGTGATCTCTCCTCTTTCATTTTGGATTTTATTTATTTGAGTCCTGTGTCTTTTTTCCTTGGTGAGTCTTGCCAAGGGTTTGTCAATTTTGTTGATCTTTTCAAAGAACCAGCTCCTTGTTTTATTGATTTTTTCTATAGTTTTCTGTTCTCTATTTCATTTATTTCTGCTCTGATTTTTATTATCTCCTTTCTTCGGCTGGTTTTGGGTTGTCTTTGTTCTTCTTTTTCTAGTTCCTTAAGGTGTGAAGTTAAGTGGTTTACTTCGGCTCTCTCTTGTTTGTTCATATAGGCCTGAAGTGATATGAACTTTCCTCTTATTACTGCTTTTGCTGCATCCCAGAGATTCTGATATGTCGTATTTTCATTTTCATTTGTCTGTATATATCTTTTGATCTCTGCGCTTATTTCTTCTTTGACCCATTCATTTTTTAGAAGTATGTTGTTTAGTTTCCACATTTTTGTGGGTTTTTCCCCCTCTTTTTTGCAGTTGAATTCTAGTTTCAAGGCTTTATGATCAGAAAATATGCTTGGTACAATTTCAATTTTTCTAAATTTGCTGATATTGTCTTTGTGGCCCAACATATGGTCAATTCTTGAGAATGTTCCATGTACACTAGAGAAAAATGTATACTCTGTCGCTTTGGGATGAAGTGTCCTGTAGATGTCTATCATATCCAGGTGTTCTAGTATTTCGTTTAAGGCCACTATATCTTTATTGATTCTCTGTTTGGATGACCGATCTAGAGCCGTCAGCGGTGTATTGAGGTCTCCAAGTATGATTGTATTTTTGTTAGTTTTTGTTTTAAGGTCAATAAGTAGCTGTCTTATATATTTTGGTGCTCCTTGGTTTGGTGCATATATATTAAGGATTGTTATGTCTTCTTGATTCAACTTCCCCTTAATCATTATGAAATGACCATTTTTGTCTCTGAGTACTTTTTCTGTCTTGTAGTCAGCATTATTAGATATGAGTATTGCTACGCCTGCTTTTTTTGGGGTGTTGTTTGCTTGGAGTATTGTTTTCCAGCCTTTCACTTTGAATTTGTTTTTATCCTTGTTGCTTAGATGTGTTTCTTGTAGGCAGCATATAGTTGGATTTTCTTTTTTAATCCATTCTGCTACTCTGTGTCTTTTTATTGGTAAGTTTAATCCATTTACATTTAGTGTAATTATTGACACTTGTGGGTTCCCTACTGCCATTTTATAAATTGCTTTCTGTTAGTTTTGTATCTAGTTTGATTCTTCTCTTTTGTTTTTCTATCATTTGTTTTTGTTTGTTTGTGTTCCATACTTCTTTCCTCTGTTGCTACCTTTTTTAAGTCAAATGTTTTTGTGGTGGTTTTTTTAAGGGTGGTTACCATTAAGTAATGAAAAGGGTACCTACCATATTCATTGTAGTACCCTATCTTATAAGTATTTCTGCACTTCATCATCCTTTGCTACTGTTAATCTCCATCCTCTCCCCCCTTTTTTTCCTTTGTTGTCACAGTTTAAGTTTGGTTTTATTGTGTTCTTGGTGGAGCTGTTACTTGTGGTGTTGTTTTCTTTTGTTCTTTGAATCTGGTTGGAAAATCCCCCTTAGTGTTTCCTGGAGTGGGGGCTTTCTGTTGATAAATTCTCTCATCTTTTCTGTATTTGTGAATGTTTTTATATCTCCTTCATACTTGAAGGATAGCTTTGATTGGTATAGTATTCTTGGCTGAAAGTTCCTCTCTTTCAGGGCTTTAAATATTGGGGTCCACTCTCTTCTAGC
Source organism: Saccopteryx bilineata (assembly GCF_036850765.1). Lineage (NCBI taxonomy): Eukaryota > Metazoa > Chordata > Mammalia > Chiroptera > Emballonuridae > Saccopteryx > Saccopteryx bilineata. Next base: position 170,492,026 of record NC_089494.1, read on the forward strand.
TTGTAGAGTTTCTGCTGAGAAATCTGATGATAATCTAATAGGCCTTCCTTTATATGTTGTACTCTTCTTTTCCCTGGCTGCCTTGAGAATTTTTTCTTTGTCATTGGTTTGTGTCATCTTTATTATGATGTGCCTTGGAGTGGGTTTGTTGGGGTTAAGAAAACTTGGTGTTCTGTTTGCTTCTTGAATTTGAGGCTTTAGTTCCTTCCACAGGCTTGGGAAGTTCTCGTCTATTATTTGTTTGAGTATATTCTCCATTCCATTTTCTTTCTCTTCTCCCTCTGATATACCTATTATTCTTATGTTATTCTTTCTGATGGAGTCAGACAATTCCTGTAGGGCTTTCTCATTTTTTATTATTTTTGAGTCTCTTTCTTCTTCTCTCTGTTGTGCCTCAAGTTGTTTGTCTTCTATTTCACTAATCCTATCTTCAATCTGGGCTGTTCTGTTAGCTAAGCTTGTTACCTCGTTTTTCAGCTCGTGAATTGAGTTTTTCATTTCTGTTTGATTTGTTTTTATAGTTTCAATTTCCTTGGTAATATATTCTTTGTGTTCATTGAGTTGTTTTCTGATCTCCCTATATTGCCTTTCTGTGTTTTCTTGTATATCTCTGAGTATTTTTAAGATTTCTATTTTAAATTCTCTGTCATTTAGCTCCAAGGCTTCCAATATGTTAAGTCTTTTCTCCATAGATTTTTCCACATCTATTTGTGTTACCTCTCTTTCTTTTGTATCCATAATATTCGATTTCCTCTTTCTTATCGGCATCTGAGGGTGGTCTTATTGATAGCACGCAGGCGCACTCCCTCGCGGCTTGAATGAGCGTCGCTGCTGCGGTAGCTTCCTCCACACCCTCGTCTCTCAGATTCAAGTGATAACAGTCCTTTTGCTTTCAGTTTGTGTGGAACTCCAGAATGCTCCGAGGATAAATTTTTCTGTTTCTAGTTGATAAATTTGTTGTGATTTAGGGGAGAGCTGTCGGACGCGCTTCTCACGGCGCCATTTCCGTGACGTCACTCCCACATAGAAAGTATTTAATATTAACATCACTACCATTAATATTATTGAAAATATTTCTATATAAATAGCCTCTAAAAAGTAAAAACTATGAAAGTAAGAAGACAGGGGTTTTCCATAAGACTACCAACCACCCTGAGCTGGCCCAGCAGTAATGCCTGGGCATGTGGCATCTCTCATCAGCCAGCCACTAGTACACCTTTAGGAAGACTTTGAGAGAATGAAACCAATTTTAATATTAAACCTGAATTCTTAAACAAAATGAATAATACGGTTTAGCATCCAAAATAATTTATACTGAATCTGGCCTCTTCCATATTAGCTGTGACTCTGCATTTTTTGTGGCATCGATAATCAAGAACGGTCTGCCCATAATAGGTTCAGAATCCTGACACAATCTCTTCTTTTCTTGAAGAAAGAAAACGGATAAAGTCACTGCTCCCTAAACTATCCTGTGGAATTAAAAACAGTGTGCACAGTGTGCCCGTTCGAAGGAAGCGAGTCGTAGGAGGGAAGCCAGCAGAGGAGGTAAACCTACACGAAAAGTCCTCATGTCATTTCCCAGGAACAGCCTGAGTTTGGCGGGGGAAACAGGGTGGAATATGTAATTATAAGGAACTTGGAATCTTGCAATGGAAATATCTTAGAGCCACCTGTTTGTAGAATGGCAGTGACCACACAAATGTCTTTACAGGGAGAATTCCCATGGCAGGTGGCAGTTAGGGAGGATGACAAAATCAACTGTGGAGGAGTTTATATTGGTGGCTGTTGGATCCTGACTGCTGCACATTGTGTCAGGTAAAAAAAAAAAAATGTCTCTAATAGATTTTTGAATTTTCTGAACCAATGAAAATGAGTAATAGAAATTCTGATAGATGATAAAAACATAGCTAAGAAAAGTTATTGACGATTTCCACTCTACTAACTGCCCAATACCATCTGATATTCACAATAAGGCCAGTCTGAGACCCTACCGTGTTTCCCATAGACCCAAACTTGATCCCCGCTGACAAGGGCAGATCAAACCTGTAGGTACCATGTGACTTCACTGCGCCCATTTGCATGGTGGAAAAGTAAGTTGGTACTACCTACATTTATCTCTTCCTTTAATAAGGCTTCGGGATTCTCAGGTCAGAGAAGTGGGGTAGGCATAGTGTGTCTGGATTCAATATTAATATGTAACAAAAGATATCACAGAATTACTTACAGATCAAAAATATAATTTTTGATAAAAACCAATAAAGCAAGTTAATAGTGTCTCTATTCACCTGTGAAGGTTTTCATAATTAAATACAGCAGAATGGGGGACTTAAGCAACAGAAATTTATTTTCTCACTGTCTGGAGGCTAGTAGTTCAAGATCAAGATATCGGTAGGGGTGGTTTTTCCTTGGCTTGCAGACAGCTACCTTCTTGCTGTATCCTCACATGTCCTTTTCTCCGTGTGCCTGCATTCCTGATGTCTCTTTCTGTTTTTTAAAAGGGAACAAATCATACTGGATTAGGGCTTCATTCTTATGACTTCATTTAACCTTAGTTAAACCTCTTTAAAGGACCTGTCTCCAAACACATCCAGTCACATTGGGGATTAGGGCTTTAACATGTACATTTTAGGGGACACAATTTAGTTCATAACAGTGACTGCAGAGAAATGCCTAAAATGTGTTGATAATGAATGAATAAAGGTCATCTTGGAGGAGGACAGAGTTTGGGATTCTGGCCTCAGTTCTGATCTCGAGAATGAATAAAATATTTATTGAGCACCTCTTACAGACCAAATGCTGTGCCTGGCACTTCCACATCTGTTATTTTCTTTTAATATTCTCACACTTCTAAGACATAAATAGTAACCTTCTCGTTATATAGATAAGCAGACTGAAAGTGAGAAGTTATATAACTTGGCTAAAGCTACACTACTAGTTAGTAACAGAGCCAGGATAAAATCTATTTCAACATATCTGACAGGAATTCAGATGAAGATCTATTTAACAAATCTACAGATGACACAAAGCTGAGAGGGATGGAAGACAAATTGAATGATTAAATATGCTTCATGATACCCATAAAGGTCCTCATGGACTGGAGCAATGAGCCAGATCTAACTTCCTCCTTCTGAATGATCCTTTCCTCTTGGCTTCTGGGATGCACACTCTCCTGGTTTTCTACCATGCTCTGTAGAGTACACACCTGCCCCACCCTTTTCTTGCAGCTTCTCCCTCCTGTGACTGAGCATTATTGTTCAAGTGAAATTACGGAGTTCTTCTGTCTTTAGCCTGGTTTCCCTTCTCTTCTTACTTCTCTCCTTAAAATGAACTGTGCTGTATTCTGAAACAATGCTATATGCTGATACAGTATCTCTAGCCTGGACCTCTCCTCCAACCACTGACCTTCTTCTATGTATACTCTCTTGGCTATACCAAAAGTATATTGAACTCAAAATTTCTAAGACTGAGTTCATGATATGCCCCTTTCCCCAAATATGGTTCTGTCCCAGTGTTTCCTATCTCAGCAAATAACAACACCATTCACCTAGTGACACAAGGCAGGAATGAGCATTATCACATTTTACTCTCACAACCCTACTACAGCTCAGCCAATATATCACCAACTTTAGGCAGCATTTTTTATTTCTAATTATTTAATTCTCAAAACTCTCCATCTCCGTGGTTACCCTGCTTTTGCCTCTCATATGGATTATACCAACTGCCCCCTAATTGACTTACCTACATTCACTCTGCCACCGCCATTCTCCCTCATCTATCCATTCTCTATTGCAGCAAGAGCAGTATTTCCATATGTGGCTTTGATCACTTATTGCTCAAAATTCAATGGCCTTGCATTCCCCTTAGGATAAAAAACTAAATAGGCCCTATCTGGTTGGCTCAGTGGTAGAGCATTAGACCAGCGTGTGGATGTCCTGGGTTCAATTCCTGGTCAGGGTACACAGGAGAAACACCCATATGCTTCTCTCTACTTCTCCTATCACTTCTCTCTTTCTTACTCTCTCTCTCTTCCCCTCCTGTAGCCATGGCTTAATTGAAGCAAGTTGGCCCAGGCACTGAGGATGGCTCCATGGCCTCCACCTCAGGCACTAAGAGCTCAGTTGCTGAGCAGTGGAACAACATCCCAGATGGGCAGAGCATTAGCCCTAGTGAGCTTGCCAGGTGGATCCTGGTCAGGGCACAGCAGGAGTCTGTCTCTCTGCTGCCCCTCCTCTCACTGAATTAATGCTTTATGTAGTACGAATGTTCATGTATGTCTTTGCACCTCCTGACCATCCAGAGTACGATCATATAAAAATTTTTATTTTAAAAATGTGTAAGGCAACATTTAAAAAAGGCAAATGTATGTTCTTGTTTCTATAAATTGGTTATCAAACAACATGATTTTACAAGTGGCAAGATGGCGACAGAGTAGGTGGACATTTCAACTCCCACTTCCCAGGGCGGGCACATCCAGCAGCCAAATATGGAGAGCATCAGTTCAGGACCCAGCAACCCTTGTTAGAGTGGAATCTTAAGGAAGGGCTCCTCACACCTGACCCAAATAAGACATAGAAAATGCCAACACAAATAGTAAAAAGAACAGTGACAGCAGACAAGTAGCCGACAGATGATTAAAAAACAACAGCTGATGCCAACCCAAGAAAATCTAGAAACAACACAACTGGAAATTGGAGGCAGACAATACCAACCCTAGAATCAGCTAGCTACACAAACAACACATCCAAATAAGGAGTCTATACACAGATAAAATGGGATGACACAGAAATGCAATCCAAATGAATCAGTAAGAGAAAGTCCCAGAAAAAGAACTGAATGAAATAGAAATAACCAAATTACCAGATGCAGAGTTTAAAATAATGATTGTTAGGATGCTCAAAGATCTTAGAGCTACAATGGGTGGACATAATGAGCACCTAAATAAAGAGATAGCAAGCATCAAAAAGGATATTGAAATCATAAAAAAAGAACCAGTCAGAAATGACAAATACAATATCAGAGATGAAGATTATATTAAAAGGAATTAAAAGCAGGCTGGATGAAGCAGAGGATCGAATCAGCGATTTAGAGGACAAGATAAATGAAATTACAGAAGCAGAGCAGCAAAAAAAAAAAAAAAGAGGTTCAAAAAGTCTGAGGAAACTCTGAGAGCTCTGTGACAACATGAAGAGAAACAACATTTACATCATAGGGGATCCTAAAGGAGAAGAGAAAGAACAAGGAATAGAGAACCTCTTTGAAGAACTTCCTTAAATTGATGAAGGAAAAAGTACACAACTTCAAGAAGCAAACAGAGTCCCATTAAAGAAGAACCCAAAGTGGCCTAAACTAAGACACATCATAATTAAAATGCCAAAATTAAGGGATAAAAAAAGAATACTAAAAGCTGCAAGGGAAAAGCAGTCAATTACCTACAGAGGAGCTCCATAAAGCTAACATCTGACTTCTCAACAGAAACACTAGAGGCCAGAAAAGAATGGCAAGATATATTCAAAGTAATGCAAAACAAGAGCCTACAACCAAGACTTCTTTATCCAGCAAGACTATTGTTTAAAATTAAAGGAGAAATACAAAGCTTCCCAGACAAAAAGAAAAAAAAAAAACCCTCAAGGAATTCACTACAACCAAACCGATGCTGCAAGAAATGTTAAGGGGCCTGTTGTAAACAGAACAAAGGGGGGGAAAATCTAGAAAAAGAAGAATGTAGATTTAAAAAATAAAATGACAATAAACAACTACATATCAATAATAACCTTAAATATAAATGGATTAAATGATCCGATCAAAAGACATAGGGTAGCTGTGTGGATAAGAAAACAGGTCCTGTACATATGCTGTCTACAGAGACACACCTCAACACAAAAGAGACACACAGACTGAAAGTGAAGGGATGGAAAAAAATATTTCATGCAAAGGGAAATGAAAAAAATAGCAGGAATAGCAATACTTATATCTGACAAAATAGACTTTAAAACAAAGACTATAGTAAGGGATAAAGAAGGTCACTACATAATGATAAAGGAAGCAATCCAACAGGAAGATATAACCATTATAAATATCTACGCGCCTAATACAGGAGCACCTAAATTTATAAAGCAGATTTTGAGGGACATTAAGGGTGAGATCAACAGCAATACTATAATAGTAGGAGATTTTAATACCCCACTAACATCAATGGATAGATCCTCAATAAAGCAAATTAACAAAGAAACAGCAGCCTTAAAGGACACACTAGATCAACTGGATTTAATAGATATCTTCAGAACCTTTGACCATAAAGCAGCAGAATATACATTCTTTTCAAGTGCTCATGGTACATTCTCTAGGATAGACCACATGCTAGGACACAAAACAAGTCTCAATAAAATAAGAAGATTTAAATCATATCAAGTATCTTCTTGGATCACAATGGCATGAAACTAGAAATCAACTACAATGGAAAAACTGAAAAAATTCAAACACTTGGAAACTAAACAGCATGTTATTAAATAACAAATGGGTTAACAATGATATCAAATGAGAAATCAAAAATTTCCTTGAAGCAAATAAAAATGAACATTCAACAACTCAAAAATTTATGGGACACAGCAAAAGCAGTCCTGAGAGAGAAGTTTATAGCATTACAAGCATACCTTAAGAAGCAATAAAAAGGCCAAATAAACAACTTAATCATACATCTAAAAGAACAACAAACAAAGCCCAAAGGAAGTAGAAGGAAGAAAATCATAAAGATCAGAGCAGAAAGAAATGACATAGAGGCTAAAAAAACAATACAGAAGATCAATGAAACCAAAAGCTGGTTCTTTGAAAAGGTAAACAAGACTGATGAATCTTTAATCAGACTCACCAAGAGAAAAACAGAGAGGACTCAAATAAATAAAATTAGAAATGAGAGTGGAGAAGTAACAACTGACACAGCAGAAATACAAAGGGTTGTAAGAAAATACTATGAAGAAATGTATGCAAAATATTAAACAACCTAGATAAAATGGACAAATACCTTGAAACATATAATCTTTCAAAAATCAATCTGGAAGAATCAGAAAACTTAAATAGACCAATTACTTCAAATGAGATTGAAACAGTTATCAAAAAACTTCCAACAAACAGAAGTCCTGAGCCAGATGGCTTCACAGGTGAATTTTACCAAATATTCAAAGAAGAACTAACTTCTATCCTTCTCAAGCTATTTCAAAAAATTCAAGAGGAGGGAAGACTTCCAAGCTCCTTTTTATAAGGCAAGCATAGTCCTCATTCCAAAACCAGGTAAAGACACTTCAAAGAAAGAAAACTATAAGCCAATATCCCTGATTAACTTAGATGCTAAAATTCTCAACAAAATATTAGCAAACCAAATCCAGCAATACATTATAAAAAAATCATACATCATGATCAAGTGGGATTTATTCTGAGGATGCAGGGATGGTACAATATTCGCAAAACGATCAATGTGATTCATCACATGAACAAAAGGAAGGAGAAAAATCACATGATATTATCAATAGACGCAGAAAAAGCATTTGATAAAATCCAGCACCCATTTATGATCAAAACCCTCAGCAAAGTGGGAATACAGGGAATATACTTCAACATGATAAAGGCCATCTATGACACACCAATGGCCATCATCATACTCAATGGGCAATAATTAAAAGCAATCCCCTTAAGATTGGGAACAAGGCAGGGGTGCCCCTTTTCACTACTCTTATTTAACATAGTTCTGGAAGTCCTAGCCACAGCAATCAGACAAAAGGAGAAATAAAAGGCATCCAAATTGGAAAAGAAGTAAAACTATCATTATTTGCTGATGACATGATACTGTACATAAAAACCCTAATGTCACAGTAAAAAAACTACTGGATCTGATAAATGAATTCAGCAAGGGGGGAAGGATATAAAATTAATGTTCAGAAATCAGTGGCATTTTTATATACCAACAATGAACTGTCTGAAAGAGAAATTAAGAAAACAATGCCCTTCACTATTGCAACAATAAAAATAGAGTACCTAGGAGTAAATTTAACCAAGGAGGTTAAAGACTTGTACTTGGAAAATTATAAAACATTGATAAAAGAAATCAAGGAAGATACAAACAAGTGGAAGCATATACTGTGCTCATGGTTCAGAAGAATAAACATCATTAAAATGTCTATATTACCCAAAGCAATCTATAAATTTAATGCAATTCCTATTAAATTACCAATGGCATATTTCAAAGATATAGAATAAATATTCCAAAAATTTATATGGAACCAAAAAAGGACACGAATATCCTCACCAATCTTGAAAAAAAGAATAAAATGGGTGGTGTCACACTTCCTGATATCAAGTCATACTACAAGGCCATTGTCCTCAAAACAGTTTGATACTACATTGTACTCAAAACATTGTACTATAAAACAGCTATGGCATAAGAATAGGCATACAGATCAATGGAACAGAACAGAGAACCCAGAAATAAACCCACAGGTTTATGGACAATTGATATTTGACAAAGAAGGTAAGAACTTACAGTAGAGTAAAGACAGCCTCTTTAACAAATAGTGTTGGGAAAATTGGACAGGTACTTGCAAGAAAATGAAACTAGACCACCAACTTACAGTATTGACAAAAATAAACTCAAAATGGATAAAAGATTTAAATGTAAGACATGAAACCATAATCATCTTGGAAGAAAACATAAGTGGTAAGCTCTCCGACATCTCTCACAGCAATGTATTTGCTGATTTATCTCCACGGGCAAGTGAAATAAAGAACAGGATAAACAAATGGGACTATATCAAGCTAAAAAGCTTTTGCACAGCTAAAGACAATATGAACAAAATAAAAAGACAAACCACACAATGGGAGAACATATTCGACAATACGACTGATAAGGGGTTAATAACCAAAATTTATAAAGAACTTGTAAAACTCAACACCAGGAAAGTAACAACCCAATCAAAAAATGGGCAAAAGAACTGAATAGACACTTCTACAAAGAGGATATACAAATGAACAAAAGACATATGAAAAAATGTTCAACATCGCTAATTATTAGAGAAATGCAAATTAAAATCACAATGAGATACCACCTCACACCTGTCAGAAAGGCCCTCATTAACAAAACAACACAGAATAAGTGCTGGAGAGGGTGCAGAGAAAAGGGAACCCTCCTGCACTGCTGGTAGGAATGCAGACTGGTGCAGCCACTGTGGAAAACAGTATGGGGATTCCTCAAGAAATTAAAAATGCAACTGCCTTTTGACTTAGCTGTCCCACTTTTAAGAATATATCCTAAGAATACCAAGTCACTGATACAAAAGAAGAAATGCACCCTCATGTTTATGGCAGCATTGTTTACAACAGCCAAGATCTGGAAATAGCCCAAGTGTCTATCAGTGGACGAGTGGATTAAAAAGCAGTGGTACATATACACAATGAAATACTATGCGGCTGTAGAAAAAGAAGGAAATCTTACCTTTTGCAACAACCTGGATGGACCTGGAAACTATTATGCTAAGTGAAATAAGGCAGGGAGAGAAAGAAAAATATCATATGACCTCACTCATTTGAGGAATTTAATGAAAAATGTGAACTGAGGAACAAAATTGAGGCAGAGGTGGATCAAAGGTACCAGAGGGAAGGGGGAGGGAAGGATGGGATCAGAGAAGGGAAAGAGATTGGTGAAATTATATATACATAACACAGCGTTATAGAGAGCAGGACAGCAAATCCTGGAGGGAAAGGGGGAGGGCCTTGGGGGGAGGGAACAAAAGGGGTATCAATGGGAACATGGGGGTGGAGGGAGAGAGATATATTCAGTGGGACACTTGAATCTATGTAAGCACAGTAAGTTAAAATCATTAAAAAAATAAGAAAGAACCGCAAGAAATAAAAATAAATAAACATGATATTAAGTTAATAAAACTGTAACTGCAACTAATTTCATTTTTTGAAAAAATATTCCCAGGGTCAGTGAGCATGAAGAAAATTCACTACTCAAAGAGTTAAAAATAACAAGTAAACAATAACATAGCCTGGCCCATTAGGCCCCATATGGCCTGAGCCCTAATTATCTTAGTCAAGCTCATACTGCCCCACTGTTTCACCTCCTGCTCTCTGCTCTGCCCACTAGGGACTTCTTTCAGCTACTCATGTGCACGCAGAGGCAATTTAACAGCAGGCACACCTGGTGTGCGCCCTGGGCCCCACTTCTGAAGGGCCCCGCAAAACCCTAACTTTACACTTTTTTCTAATGACAAGGGGCCCATATTTCCTTCTGTGCCTGGGGTCTCAATCAACCTTAATCTACCTCTGTGTGTACCTCTCTCCTTGTGACAGAGACCATCAGATGTTGCCTCCCCTGCCTGAGTAGTTCTGTTTCCTGCTTAGCGCTACTCATCATTCGGATCTCAGCTCAATCTTCACTTCCTCAGAGAACCTTCCCTAATCCCTGAAGTCTTCTTGATAAACTCTTAGAACCCATCTGCTTTCCTTCCTCTCACTTTTCACAGTAGAGTATGTATCTTTATAAGTGTGATTATCTGTTTAATGCTACATCTTTCCCTAAACCCGGAGCTCCATGAGGGTAGGAACTATTTCTGCTTTGGCTCATTTCAGTATTGCAACGGCTACCACAGTATCTGGTATATTGTAGTACACATTAAGTATTTGTGTAGTAAACTGAATGCATAAACAGGGTTAACCCTTCAACTATATTCAGGACCTCTGATCCCCCAAAATAACCAAAATTAATATGAAAAACAGCATTCTTGGAACACCAAGTATTAACTAAAAGCATCCCAAACAACTTAGTAGCTCCTAGGATATCACTGTTGATTACCTGAGAAAAATGATGGTAGATGCCCAATTTGCTGGAAATCAAGACGTGAAAATTGGTATGAAAGAGAGTGAGGCATAAGAACAGGCAATGTTTAGCTCATTCACCATTTCAACCAGATTTTCAAAAAGCAACTATGTCCCACATACAATACTAGACATAGGCATCTATCCAAAGATTAATAAGACTCCATGTTTGACTTCAAGGCTTGAGAGCAAAGAAGTATCATATAATGCAGAGTTAGGATGAGGTCCTAAAGGTCAGGATAACGATGGCTGTGGTCTTCACTTTGAGAACCTCTGGGGTTAGCAGGGTGATGAGAGTGTGTAATCTGACTCTCCATTTCTGGCTAGATACTGTCTCATCTCTGCAAACACCCTCAGTGAGGTGCTCTCACTCCAGAGGCAGCTAACTCATTCTACTTGTGGGCATCTCTGGTTGTTAGCAAATTCTTTATGTTCCCAACACTGAGTTGTTAGGTGGATTATTCCTCTCTTCATCTACCCAGGGACTTTGACACTGCCCTAAGTGAACTTAAGCACACTGCTTCATGACAGCAAGGATTAAAAAATATCTGAGGCCCTGGTCGGTTGGCTCAGCGGTAGAGCGTCGGCCTGGCGTGCAGGAGTCCCAGGTTTGATTCTCAAACAGGGCACAAAGGAGAGGCACCCATCTGCTTCTCCACCCCTCCCCCTCTCCTTCCTCTCTGTCTCTCTCTTCCCCTCCCGCAGCCAAGGCTCCATTGGAGCAAAGTTGGCCCGGGCGCTGGGGATGGCTCTGTGGCCTCTGCCTCATGTGCTAGAATGGCTCTGGATACAACAGAGTGATGCCCCAGAGGGGCAGAGCGTCGCCCCCTGGTGGGCATGCCGGGTGGATCCCGGTCGGACGCATGCGGGAGTCTGTCTGACTGCCTCCCCGTTTCCAGCTTCGGAAAAATGAAAAAAAATTTTAAAAAAATATCTGAGCAAGTGAAAAATGCTCTTTAGAAGAAAAAGTATAAACATGAAGTATCAGAAGTCCATGTTTATTGTTGTGGTTTTATCCTCAACATATTTTATTTCCCTTTTTCTTTTTCTATTACAGAGCCAGTAAAGTTCACCGTTACCAAATATGGACATCATTACTAGACCGGGTGAAGTATAACCGTGGGATAGTTTTCCGTTATGTCAACAAAGTTATTATCCATGAAAACTACAATGGAGCCACCTACCAAAATGACATAGCTTTGATTGAAATGAAACCACCCGCAGGCCGAAAGGAATGTGAAATGTCTAATTCCATCCCTGCCTGTGTCCCCTGGTCTCCATATTTATTCAAACCGAATGACACATGCATCATTTCTGGCTGGGGCCGAGATAAAGGTACATGTTTTACCATGTTTTAAAAAGATTTTATTGATTGATTTTAGAGAAAGGAGAGAGAAAGAGAAAAGGGGTCAGGAGTGGGGGGGGGGACGAGGAGTATCAACTCATAGTACTTGTTTCTCAAATGTGCCTTGACAGGGCAAACCCAAAGTTTCAAACCAGCGACTTCAGCATTCCAGGTTGATGCTTAATCCACTGTGCCACCACAGGCCAGGAATGTTTTACAGTTTGTTCAACAGAATCTAGGGGTTGAAAATGAATGGGAATTGAAATGCATAGGAGCTAACCTCCTAGTACTCAGAAAGAACATAGCATCAAATCTAGAGTCATGAACATCCAGGTAGGTTGGCTTCCAGCGTGGGACCTATGCAGCTGCCCCGCAAGCTAGGCTCTGAGAGGCCCATGCTTTATTTACTGCTCTGCTGTCACCATCATAAAATTCTTAACAATTTTTGCAGAGGGTGCACCTCACATTTTCATTTTTCACTGGCCTTCGCAAATTATGTAGCTGATCCTGATCCAGATTTTTTTTTCTTCTTCTTCTTCTTCTTTTTACAGAGACAGAGAGAAACACAGAGAGGGATAATTAGGGACAGACAGACAGGAAGGGAGAGAGATGAGAAGCATCAGTCTTCCGTTGCAGCACCTTAGTTGTTCATTGATTGCTTTCTCATATGTGCCTTGACCATGGGGCTACAGCAGATTGAGTAACCCCTTGCTCAAGCCAGTGACCTTGGGCCCAAGCTGGTGAGCTTTGCTCAAACCAGATGAGCCCGCGCTCAAGCTGGAGACCTCGGGGTCTCAAACCTGGGTCCTCCGCATCCCAGTCCGACGCTCTAGCCACTGTGCCATCGCCTGGTCAAGTCTGATCCAGATTTTCAAAGGACACCTACGCTCTGTGATCCTAAACATACACTGAGGGGTAACAATTTACCAAGAAAAAGTATAGTGACAGGGGGACATGGAACATGGCTTTGGAATTTGTTGGAGGGATCCAGATGGAAGATAAACAGGTTTGGAAGGTACAGTCACAGTATATGCTGAGTCAGTGATCCCACAGCCTTCTGCTGTCTCCTCTCCCCTACCCTAGTCTCCATGCCCTAAACCTCCCCACATTCCACAAAGGAAAAAGACACAGGAAGAATTCATTTTTTGAGCCTCTGAGATTTGAGATGAACTAATAAGAGATATGGACATTTAGAGAAAATTTATTAGAAAGACCTGATAAATGAGAGGTTAGATTAGAATTAAATTAGCCAGTTTTCTTTCATCCTGAAGAGTTAGCCTTAAAATTTAGCTTCCTTATAACCCTTAAAACTCTTTGTAAATAACTTCATTGCATTGGTCTTATAGACTTATATTCTAACACATTCTTTATAATTGCCACACTGAGCCTCACCAGGCAGTGGCACAGTGGATAGAGCATCGGGCTGGGACAAGGAGGACCCAGATTCAAAACCCCAAGGTCGCCAGTTTGAGCGTAGACTCATTTGGTTTGAGCAAGGCTCACCCTTGAGCCCAAGGTTGCTGGCTTGAGCAAGGGGTCACTCGGTCTGCTGTAGCCCTGTTCAAGGCACATATGAGAAAGCAATCAATGAACAACTAAGATGCCGTAAAAAAGAATTGATGCTTCTCATCTCTCTCCCTTCCTGTCTGTCTGTCCCTCTCCCTGTCTCTCTCTGTCTCTGTCACAAAAAACAAAAACAAATAAATAAAATAATTGCCACACTGGAAAGTATAAAATATATGTATGAATTAACCTAGATTTGTAGTATGTTTGAATACCCAAGACATACAAAATACTAAATTTTATTAGTCATTAATTCATCCAGAACACATTATGTCCTTGTATTTGCTGGGTTTTTAATTTAAAAACTTTTATATACATTTATAAGTGTACTTAAAAGTAGAGATAAAAGTATAGTAAACCTAATTATTCATTATCCGGTTTCCACAGGTATCAACATTCTACCATTCTTGTTTTATGTCATTGAATCAATCACTATTTCAATAGAATAATTAGGAAGGTTCATTTATAAAGGGGTTAATTACAAAGAAGTGGGAGTGGGGTGGGGGAACCATGGGGCTAGGCAGAAACCCAGGGTTAACAGTACCAGAACTGAGACCTCTCCCAGATCGAAGGCCAAAGGGAAGGAGAAGGTACCGGAAGGAGAAAGAGCCCTAGGTACTGCAGGCTGCCTTGAGAGATGCAGTGACCTTGAGTTGAAGGTTATAGCTAGCCCCAATCTTGCTAACTTCTCCTTCCCTCCCTCCCTTCTGCTGGAAACCAGCTGGAAACCAGAGGCTGAAGGGTTCCTCCAGGCCAGGCTCTTAGGGCAGGGAGCAGGGCACTGAGGGTGGAGAATAGATCTGTAGGACAATCAGGAGTTATTCAACATATTCCAAACACACACTTATTTTTTTCCTGTAATATATTAAATAAATCCCAGCTATCATATAATTTCACCTATGAATACTCCAGTAACTATCTTTACCAGGTAAGGACTTAAAAAAATAAATAAATAAAAATCCATCACTTCATAACAAAATGAAAGTAATTTGGCAATGTCATCTAATAACTAGCCCATGTTTAATATTTCTCTGCTACTTATACCATATTGTTACAGTAAGATTATTTCCATTGGAATCTAAACAAAGTCCACAAGTTGCATCTGGTGGCTATTTTCATTAAATAGAATTTCTTGTAATCTAAAACAGTTACTCCTTCCATAATATTTATTAAAGAAACTAGATCGTTCTTATTTTAGAATTTCCATATCTTGAATTTGGCTGATTGTGGCATTAATCATCTTCTAGTCCGTGTATGTTCTATAAATGGTGGATATGTTCTTATATATTGGTTTATTTATTAATCAAATATGGTTTGACACCTTCATTGAGCCCTTACTTTGAGTGCAAGACAGTAGTGTGAAAGTGCTAGGATTTCGCTGATGAAAAATATGGACCCGGTCAAAACACAGGGAGTGCAGAGGCTACAGGGTTGAATGACAAAGGCCAGTTCTCAGGGGACCTACAGCTCTCCAGGCATTCTTTGCCTCCTCTGTAAGAGCCATTGGTCATGAATGCTGCCATTGGGCAGCAGGAGGTGACAGGTGCTCAAGAACCATTCAAAACAGTTCAGGGAGGGAGCAATTTCCTCAGTGAGTAACGATTTCTACGTGGTACAGGAGTTCCCAGCTTTTAAAGGCTTCTCCTGAGTTAGGGGAAGTGACAAATTACAAATTTTTAAAAAGCTCTTATCCTCAGAAAGATAGCTATCTTGAGACTAACTTGAAGTTTAGACAAAGGAGAAAAAAAGAAACTCCTTCCTGATTTGTTGTGTACCCTGGTGGGTTTGTCTCCCTCTGCTTCCCAGATGAGAACGTTAGTTCTGTCGTTAACTACTCAGTCGGTGCTCACCACATGCTAGCTGAGTGGGGCTGTCCTCTCAGGAGAAGCCAGAGAGCTCTGTCCCCAGGTAGCTTATAGATTAATTGAGAAGGTAAGTCATTTGTCATGTTTAGTGTTTAACTGAATTACTGAGTTGATGTATGAATTAATTATGTAGTTTTTATTAATCAACTACTATGTGCTAGCATGAGGCTGTGTGCTGGTGCAGCAGTGAATGAGAGGCCTGGCCTCTGCCCTCCTAGAGCATCCAAGTTGCTGCAGGCTGGGAAAAGGGAGGAGGGGAGATAGACAAAGATTCGTTCCTCACATCAGAGACATCTCGCCCTGCATTTTTAGATTTTTCTCATCTTCCCTGGACTGTCAATCAGCAACCGTATCTGGTCCTTCTCTTTCCCTGGACCCAAAATATTCAAGTCCCAAATCTCTAACTTAATGAAAAAGAACTCCTGAATCCTCTTTCAGTCACTTTCAGATTACTCAGATGGAGCACCTCACAGATACACAAAAACACATACACACTGATAATTTCGTATGTATTTTCTTTAACTTCTTAAATTAAAAGTTGCTTTCATTCTAACAAGCATTTTCAAGGGAATAAACGACTCTAAAAAAATAGGAGCTACTCAGGTGAGAAAACCTGGATTGATTCCTACCCAACTCCCCCACTGGACTAGGCAACCAGAGGGAAGGAGTTTGTCTCCTTCATCTCAGAGTACCCAGCTGTGGACTAAAGACTATGACTTCAGAATGCCCCTTGACTATTTTTAGTAAGACAGATATAGGCCCTGGCCGGTTGGCTCAGTGGTAGGGCATAGGCCCAGCATGTGGATGCCCAGGTTCAATTCCCAGTCAGGGCACACATGAGAAGCACCCATCTGCTTCTCCACCCCCCTCTTGCTTTGCTTTTCTCTCTCTCTCTCTCTCTCTCTCTCTCTCTCCCTCTCTCTCTCTCTCTCTCTCCCCCTTCTCTTCTCCTCCTGCAGCCATGGTACAATTGGAACAAGTTGGCCCTGGGTACTCCATGGCCTCTGCCTCAAGTGCTAAAAAATGGCTCCAGTTACAACAGAGCAATGGCCCCAGATGGGCAGAGTATTGCCCCCTAGTGGGCCTGCTGGGTGGATCCAGGTCTGGGTGCATGCGGGAGTCTGTCTTAGCCTCCCCTCCTCTCACTAAAAAACTGAAATAAAATAATGAAATGAAATGAAGGACAAATATAGAAACTGTAGATATGAGGATTAAATATGCGAGTGAATTATCCTCAAAAGTTCATATATGTGTTTAAGAATATATATTTATCTATCTCCTTTTTTTTTTTTTTGAGAGAAAATATCTCTAGGTTATTTTGACATTTGATTGTGCTGTATACCCCTCCCCCAAAGTTAAATTGTCTTCTGTCACCTTCTATCTGGTTTTCTTTGTGCCCCTCCCCTTCCCTAACCCCTCTCTCCTTCTTCACCCCCTCCCCCCTCCCCCAACCTCCCACCCCTGTTGCCATTACATTCTTGTTCATGTCTCTGAGTCTCATTTTTATGTCCCTTCTATGTATGGATTCATCTTAGTTTTGTTTTTTTTTTTTCTGATTTATTTCACTCCGTATAATGTTGTCAAGGTCCATCCATGTTATTGTAAATGATCTGATGTCATCATTTCTTATGGCTGAGTAAGTATTCCATAGTATATATGTACCAAAGCTTTTTAATCCACTCATCCTCTGACGGACACTTGGGCTGTTTCCAGATCTTCGCTATTGTGAACAATGCTGCCATAAACATGCGGGTGCATTTCTCCTTTTCGAGCCGTTCTATGGTGTCCTTGGGGTATATTCCTAAAAGTGGGATAGCTGGGTCAAAAGGCAGTTCGATTTTCAGATTTTTGAGGAATCTCCATACTGTTTTCCACAGTGGCTGCACCAGTCTGCATTCCTACCAGCAGTGCAGGAGGGTTCCCTTTTCTCCACATCCTTGCCAGCACTTATTCTGTGTTGTTTTGTTGATAAGCGCCATTCTGACTGGTGTGAGGTGATATCTCATTGTGGTTTTAATTTGCATTTCTCTAATGATTAGTTATGTTGAGCATTTTTTCATATGCCTATTGGCCATCTGTATGTCCTCTTTGGAGAAGTGTCTATTCATCTCTTTTGC
Organism: Saccopteryx bilineata; assembly: GCF_036850765.1. NCBI lineage: Eukaryota > Metazoa > Chordata > Mammalia > Chiroptera > Emballonuridae > Saccopteryx > Saccopteryx bilineata. Next base: position 170,509,782 of record NC_089494.1, read on the forward strand.
CCATTTTTGGGTTGGGTTGTTTGTCTTCCTGGTGTTGAGTTTTACAAGTTCTTTATATATTTTGGTTATTAACCCCTTATCAGACGTATTGTCAAATATGTTCTCCCATTATGTAGTTTGTCTTTTTATTCTGTTCTTGTTGTCTTTAGCTGTGCAAAAGCTTTTTAGTTTGATATAGTCCCATTTGTTTATCCTGTCTTTTATTTCACTTCCCCGTGGAGATAAATCAGCAAATATATTGCTCCGGATGTCCGAGAGCTTACTGCCTATGGTTCTTCTAAGATGCTTATGGTTTCACGGCCTACATTTAAGTCTTTTATCCATTTTGAGTTTATTTTTGTGAGTGGTGTAAGCTAGTGATCTAGTTTCATTTTTTTGCAGGTAGCTGTCCAATTTTCCCAACACCATTTGTTAAAGAGGCTGTCTTTACTCCATTGTATTTCCTTACCTCCTTTGTCAAATATCAGTTGTCCATAGAACTGTGGGTTTATTTCTGGGTTCTCTGTTCTGTTCCATTGATCTATATGCCTGTTCTTATGCCAGTACCAGGCTGTTTTGAGTACAACGGCCTTGTAGTATAACTTGATATCAGGAAGTGTGATACCTCCCGCTTTATTCTTCTTTTTTAAGATTGCTGAGGCTATTCGTGTCCTCTTTTGGTTCCATATAAATTTTTGGAATATGTGTTCTATATCTTTGAAGTATGTCATTGGTATTTTAATTGGTATTGCATTGAATTTATAGATTGCTTTGGGTAATATAGACATTTTAATGATGTTTATTCTTCCTAACCATGAGCATGGTATATGCTTCCACTTGTTTGTATCTTCCTTGATTTCTTTTATCAATGCTTTGTAATTTTCCGAGTACAAGTCTTTAGTCTCCTTGGTTAAGTTTACTCCTAGGTACTTTATTTTTTTGGTTGTAATTGTGAAGGGGATTGTTTCCTTAATTTCTCTTTCTGACTGTTCATTGTTGGTGTATAAAAATGCTTTTGATTTCTGAGTATTGATTTTATATCCTGCCACTTTGCTGAATTTATTTATCAGGTCCAGTAGTTTTTTGACTGAGCCTTTAGGGTTTTCTATATACAATATCATATCATCTGCAAATAATGATAGTTTTACTTCTTCTTTTCCAACTTGAATGCCTTTTATTTCTTCTTCTTGTCTGATTGCTGTGGCTAGGACTTCCAGGACTATGTTAAATAAGAGTGGTGAAAGGGGGCACCCCTGCCTTGTTCCTGATCTTAAGGGTATTGCTTTTAATTTTTGCCCATTGAGTATGATGTTGGCTGTGGGTTTCTCATAGATGGCTTTTATCATGTTGAGGTATGTTCCCTGTATTCCCACTTTGCTGAGAGTTTTGATCATGAATGGGTGCTGGATTTTATCAAATGCTTTTTCTGCATCTATTGAAATTATCATATGGTTTTTCTCCTTCTTTTTGTTTATGTGATGAATTACATTGATTGATTTACGAATATTGTACCAGCCTTGCCTCCCCAGAATAAATCCCACTTGATCATGGTGTATGATTTTTTCCATATATTGTTGGATCCGGTTTGCTAATACTTTGTTGAGGATTTTAGCATCTATATTCATCAGAGATATTGGCCTATAATTTTCTTTCTTTGTGTTGTCTTTGCCTGGTTTTGGAATCAGAATTATGCTCGCCTCATAAAAGGAGCTTGGAAGTCTTCCTTCCTCTTGAATTTTTTGAAATAGTTTGAGAAGGATAGGAGTTAGTTCTTCTTTGAATATTTGGTAGAATTCTGTTGTGAAGCCATCGGGCCCTGGACTTTTCTTTGTTGGGAGTTTTTTGATAACTGTTTCAATCTCATTTGGTGTAATCGGTCTGTTTAGGTTTTCTGATTCTTCCAGATTGATTTTTGGAAGATTGTATGTTTCAAGGAATTTGTCCATTTCATCTAGGTTGTCTAGTTTTTTGGCATACAGTTCTTCATAGTATTTTCTTACTATATTTTGTATTTCTGTTGTGTCAGTTGTTATTTCTCTTCTCTCATTTCTAATTTTATTTATTTGAGTCCTCTCTCTTTTTCTTGGTGAGTCTACTTAAAGGTTCATCAATCTTGTTTACCTTTTCAAAGAACCAGCTCCTAGTTTCATTGATCCTCTGTATTGTTTCTTTAGCCTCTATGTCATTTATTTTTGCTCTGATCTTTATTATTTCCTTCCTTCTACTACATTTGGGCTTTACTTGCTGTTCTTTTTCTAATTCTTTTAGATGCAGGGTTAAGTTGTTTATTTGAGCTTTTTCTAGCTTCTGAAAGTATGCCTGTAGTGCTATGAACTTCCCTCTCAGCACTGCTTTCGCTGTGTCCCATAAATTTTGAGTTGTTGTATGCTCATTGTCATTCGTTTCTAGGAATTTTTTTATTTCTTCCTTGATCTCATTCTTAATCCATTCATTATTTAACACCCTGCTATTTAGTTTCCATGTGTTTGAGAATTTTTTAGCTTTTCTGCTGTGATTCATTTCTAGTTTCATGCCGTTGTGATCGGAGAAAGTGCTTGATATGATTTCAGTCTTCTTAAATTTGTTGAGAGCACTTTTGTGCCCTAACATGTGGTCTATCCTAGAGAATGTACCATGAGCACTTGAAAAGAATGTATATTCTGCTGCTTTAGGGTGAAAGGATCTGAAGATATCTATTAAATCGAGTTGATCTAGTGTTTCCAATAAGTCTGCTGTTTCTTTGTTAATTTTCTTTCTTGAAGATCTATGCAGTGGTGTTAGTGGGGTATTGAAATCCCCTACTATTATAGTATTGCTGTTGATCTCGCCCTTTAAATCCATCAAAGTCTGTTTTATATTTTTGGGTGCTGCTTTATTAGGTGCATAGATATTTATAATAGTTATATCTTCCTGTTGGATTACTCCCTTTATCATTATGTAGTGGCCTTCTTTATCTCTTACTATATCCTTTGTTTTAAAGTCCAATTTGTCTGATATAAATATTGTTACCCCAGCTTTTTTTTCATTTCCGTTTGCATGAAATGTTTTTTTCCATCCTTTTACCTTCAATCTATGTGTGTCTTTTGTTCTAAGGTGTGTCTCTTGTAGACAACATATGTATGGGTCCTGTTTTCTTATCCACGCAGCTACCCTATGTCTTTTGATTGGATCATTTAATCCATTTACATTTAAGGTTATTATTGATATGTAGTTGTTTATTGCCATTTTCTTCTTTAAAAGTGTATTCCTTTTTTTGCTATATTCTTTTCCAACTTTGATCTGTTTACAACAGGCCCCTTAACATTTCTTGCAGTGTTGGTTTGGTTGTAATGAATTCCTTGAGTTGTTTTTTGTCTGGGAAGCTTTTTATTTCTCCTTCGATTTTAAATGATAGCCTTGCTGGATAAAGTAATCTTGGTTGTAGGTTCTTGTTCTGCATTACTTTGAATATTTCTTGCCATTCCCTTCTGGCCTCAAGTGTTTCTGTTGAGAAGTCGGATGTCATCCTTATGGGGGCTCCTTTGTAGGTGATAACTTTTTTTTCTCTTGCAGCTTTTAATATTTTCTCTTTATCACTTAGCCTTGGTATTTTAATTATGATGTGTCTTGGTGTAGGTTTCTTTGGGTTTCTCTTTAATGGAGTTCTCTGTGCTTCTTGGACTTGTGAGAGTTTCTCTTGCATTAATTTAGGGAAGTTTTCAGTTATGATATGATTGAACAAAGTCTCTATCCCTTGTTCTTTTTCTTCTTCTTCAGGAACCCCTATGATGCGGATGTTATTTCTCTTCATGTTGTCACAGAGCTCTCTAAGTGTTTCCTCTGATTTTTTGAGTCTCTTTTCTCTTTTCTTCTCTGCTTTCATGCCTTCATTCCAGTTGTCCTCCAACTCGCTGATTCGATCCTCAGCTGTATCCATCCTGTTTTTAATTCCTTCCATTGTGGTCTTCATTTCTGATATTGTATTTGTCATCTCTGACTGATTCTTTTTTAATATTTCAATATCCTTTTTTATACTTGCTATTTCTTTATTTAGGTTTTCAAACTGCCCCTCCATTGTTGTTCTAAGATCCCTAAGCATCCTTACAATCATTATTTTGAACTCTGCATCTGGAAGTTTGATTATTTCCATATCACTCAGCTCATCTCTCAAAGGTGTCTCTTGTGGTTTCATTTGGGTTGCACTCCTTTGTCTTCTCATAATGGTGTTTTATTTGTAGAGTTGGTTGAGTCTAGGCTTGGTGTTCTCTGCCTCCAGTTTTCAGTTGTGCTATTTCTAGGTCTTCTTGGGTTGGTATCAGCTATTATTTGTAATCCACTTTCGGATTTGGGCAGCTTTGAAGTCTTGATTTGTTTGTTTTCTTAACAGGTGATAGTCTTGTTAACTGATCTCAGCAGGGGGCTTCCTTGAAACTGTAACCAGGAATGCTGTGGGTGTAACCTGAGACGCTGAAGGTCTCTTCCACCAACTTAATCTCACTGGGGGCAGGGTTTTTTCTCAGCTTCAGTAGGGGGAGGTGTATCTCAGATCTCCATGGAGACCTGAGTTACTGCCCCTCCTCCCCACTTCTTGTTTTCAGCTATGTCTTGTTGCGCTGATTGGAGCTGGATAGATGTCCGGAGATCTCTGATCCGGAAGCACTTCAGCTCTGTTTTGTGAAAGGTTCAGTCCCTCCCCCAGCTATGGCCGCCTCCAGCACGAATGAGTCAGCTTTTTTATTTTGTTTCTTGCATACCTTAGCCCCTCACAGTCTGTCCCTCTCCTTGTCCTTTCCACTTGGGAGATAAGCTGGTCTTTTCAACCCACCTTGCTCCCTGGTCGCCAGGTAAGTGGCTGTGAGCAGTAGTTTCTGCTCTTTTTCCTCTGTGAATTCCTCTCTGGGCTCTCAGCCTCACCCCCCCCCTTCCGTTCCTGTAAGCAGAGGAGATTCAGGCACTCCTTACCAGGATTATTGTGGCTTCCTCTTTGCTCCTTGGTTTTTGAGAGTTGTTCTTGCAGTTCAGTGTTGGTTTTTCATGCTGATTTTTCCTAAATTGATTTGTATTCCAGTTTGGTGTTGAGAGCTGGGCGTCTGTGCGTCCACCTACTCTGCTGCCATCTTCAAAAGCCTTATCTATCTTCTTAATGGTTTACTAAACTATAAGACTAAGTTTTTAGATTTCTCATTTGTATCTTCTAAATGTTTATTTGTTTTCCCATTTTGTTTAGATAATGAAAAAGTCTATGTACTTCAATGGGGTCAAGTTCACCTAATAAATAACTGCTCTAAGTTTTACCCAGATCGGTATTTTGAAAATGAAATGGAATGTGCAGGTAAGTATATACTAAGTGGTTTCTCTGATAGATAGATATATTATATATATATATATTTATATATATAATCAGAGAATATATTTATATATATATATCCCCCCCAAAGTGAGAAGCGAGGAGGCAGACAGACAAACTCCCGCATGCGCCTGCCCACCAGGGGGCAACGCTCTGCCCATCTAGAGCATTGCTCCGCTGCAATCCAGGCCATTCTAGCACCCGAGGCAGAGGCCATGGAGCCATCCTCAGCACCCAGGCCAACTTTGCTCCAGTGGAGCCTTGGCTGTGGGAGGGGAAGAGAGAGACAGAGAGAAAGGAGTGGGCGAAGGGTGGAGAAGCAGATAGGCACTTCTTCTGTGTGCCCTGACCAGGAATAGAACCTGAGACTTCCACATGCTGGGTCAACGCTCTACCACTGAGGCAACCAGCTAGGGCTCTCTGATACATTTTTATACATACTCCTTAAGAAATGTGTCTCCTCTTCCCCACCGAATTAGCCCCTTGCTCAGGACCCTGAACCCTTTCACTTGGCCTTCTGGCTGTCCCTCCCCTGTAGTTCAAGCTTCCTCATTCTAATAGTAAAAGGTGAAACCTTCCTTAAGCTATTATATAGCAGTATAGCAAGGAGACTAAGAGCACAGACTGTGTGAGTTTACATCCTTGTTTTTACCGATTAATACTTATGTGACCTTGAGCAAGTTTCCTTAAGAGCAAAACTGGGGTTCTTGGGCCTGGCCAGTTGGCTCAGTGGATAAAGCATCAGCCCAGCATGTGGGCCTCCTGGGTTCAATCTCCGATCAGGGCACACAGGAGAAGCGACCATTTGCTTCTCTTCCCCTCCCTCTCCCCTTTTCTCTCTCTTCCTCCCTCCCAGCCAGTGGCTAGATTGGTCGGAGTGCCAGCCCCAGGAGAGGTTGCAGGGTGGATCCTGGTCAGGGCACATGTGGAAGTCTATGTCTCCTCCTCTCACTTAAGGAAAAACAAAATTGAGGCTCTTAATAGATGAGGACACTAAGGTGCAGAGCAGTTACATAATTTGTCCAAAGTCTTACAGACAAGGATCACAACCCAAACTTCTAAATAAAAATCCAGATGATCTCACTTCAAATGCATTCAGTTGCAATTAAATTCTCCCTCCTCAGAAATCCCACTGCACTTCTTACTATACCTGCCACTGTCTACGTTGATATGCTAGTGATGCCAACGCCCATACCTAATACTTTGGGTGGTAACCCAAAGGCCGGGCACCAGCCAGGTAGTACGTTTATGATGCTTTATTGAAACCACCTATAAGTAGGGTGTCACAGGGAAGGATGTTATTGATATTCTATAAATTCCTGAATACAGTGATTTTAAAATCTTAGAAAGTCATAAGAGTGAGAGGAAAGTAAATAGACCATCTCTTGTGCCCTCTCATCTTAAAATGGAGGTCAAGATTATAGAGGACAAAAGGAGAGAATAGCACAAAAGCTACCAAGAAGCAACACTGCAGTGAAGAGGACAGGCTCTGAGGTCTGCCTGCCAGGTCCAGACTCTGCCGCTTCTTAGCTGGATGGTCTTGGACAAGAGGTTAATATTTACAATCTCTCTATGCCTTACTTATCTCATCTTAAAGTAGGGATAGTAATGATGCTTCCTCATAGGGTCCTGGTGAGGCTTAAAGTAACAAACAACTAATACTGTATATAAAAGCACTCAATAAGCACTAGCTATCCTATTATTTTCCCAGTCAGCATTTGATGTACTTTTAGAAGGCAATCTCATCATAGTATATATACCTACATAAAGTGGAGAAAGCAGGGAGAGCACTTGCTAAATTTAGAGAATGAGTAGAAAACAAACTTATTTCCCAGCCCACAGTGCTACAACTCTGAGGGCCCAGCTGGGGTCTGCAAGGGGGAGGTGTCCTTCCTGTTAGGAAAGTGTGAGGAGGCGAAGCCATCACACTCATTGTGGAAGAGGCAGAAAGGCAGCATGGCCGCCTTGACAAACGTAAGGGAATGTGTGACTTTCCTTTTCTGTTGTCTTTCCCAGGTACAGAAGACGGTTCCATCGATGCCTGTAAAGGGGACTCCGGAGGCCCCTTAGTCTGTCAGGATGCCAACAATGTGACTTATGTTTGGGGTGTTGTGAGTTGGGGTGAACAATGTGGGAAATCAGAGTTCCCAGGAGTTTATACCAAAGTGGCCAATTATTTTGATTGGATTTCCTATCATGTAGGAAGGCCTCTTATTTCTCAGTACAATATATAAAACTGTGCTCTCTCTCTTCTTTCTACTCTTTTTCTCTTGGGAGTTCCATTTTAACTAAAATGATACTGCATAATTAGTACTTCTTTAGGACAAAAATAAAGCAAATTTTACTGGATATTTTTGAAGGTCTCTACAAAGTTTGTGTCATATTGGAATTCTGCTGTATAATTCTCAAATAAATATTTTAGTGAAGTATATATGTTTTATTTATTAGAAATGAGGTTAAATTATCTCTCCATTGAGTGACATTGGAGTCACCTAAGCCTACTTTCAAATCTTAATTCTACCACCTGCTAATTACTTGATCCTGGGTGATTTATTATCTACTTTGTGTCTCATTTTCCATATTTAAATGAAACCTGGAATTTTGAGAAAACATACTGAAATATTTTAAGTATGTTTCAGCATCATACCTGTCTCAGGAAAATAACTGATCTCACAGTTCTTGTCCCATTTCTCTGCTCTTTTAAGAATTAAAACTTCTTGCCCTGTCTGTGTAGCCAGTTGATTATAGAGTGCTGTCCCAATATGCCAAGGTTGCTGGTTTGCTCCCTGGTCAGGGCACATACAAGAATCAACCAATGCATGCATAAGTAAGTGGAACAACCAGTCGATGTTTCTCTTTCTCCTTTCTTCTCCCTCTCTAAAATCAGTAAATTAGATGAATCCATACATAGAAAGGACATAAAAATGAGACTCAGAGACATGAACAAGAATGTGATGGCAACAGGGGCGGGAGGTTGGGGGAGGGGGGAGGGGGTGAAGGAGAGAGGGGTTAAGGGAGGTGAGGGGCACAAAGAAAACCAGATAGAAGATGACAGAAGACAATTTAACTTTGGGGGAGGGGTATACAGCACAATCAAA